>NC_137338.1:56430112-56872612 GCF_965287045.1 Carcharhinus amblyrhynchos
GTGGCTGGGGAATTGGGGGGGCTGTGATTGTGGGGAGTGTGTGACTGGGGGAATTGGGGGGCTGTGATTGTGGGGAGTGTGTGGCTGGGGGAATTGGGGGGGCTGTGATTGTGCGGGAGTGTGTGGCTGGGGGAATTGGGGGGCTGTGATTGTGGGGAGTGTGTGACTGGGGGAATTGGGGGGGCTGTGATTGTGGGGAGTGTGTGGCTGGGGGAATTGGGGGGGCTGTGATTGTGGGGAGTGTGTGGCTGGGGGAATTGGGGGGGCTGTGATTGTGGGGAGTGTGTGACTGGGGGAATTGGGGGGGCTGTGATTGTGGGGAGTGTGTGGCTGGGGGAATTGGGGGGGCTGTGATTGTGGGGAGTGTGTGGCTGGGGGAATTGGGGGGGCTGTGATTGTGGGGAGTGTGTGGCTGGGGGAATTGGGGGGGCTGTGATTGTGGGGAGTGTGTGGCTGGGGGAATTGGGGGGGCTGTGATTGTGGGGAGTGTGTGGCTGGGGGAATTGGGGGGGCTGTGATTGTGGGGAGTGTGTGGCTGGGGGAATTGGGGGGGCTGTGATTGTGGGGAGTATGTGGCTGGGGGAATTGGGGGGGCTGTGATTGTGGGGAGTGTGTGGCTGGGGGAATTGGGGGGTCTGTGATTGTGGGGAGCATGTGGCTGGGGGAATTGGGGGGGCTGTGATTGTGGGGAGCATGTGGCTGGGGGAATTGGGGGGCTGTGATTGTGGGGAGCATGTGGCTGGGGGAATTGGGGGGGCTGTGATTGTGGGGAGTGTGTGGCTGGGGGAATTGGGGGGGCTGTGATTGTGGGGAACATGTGGCTGGGGGAATTGGGGGGGCTGTGATTGTGGGGAGTATGTGGCTGGGGGAATTGGGGGGGCTGTGATTGTGGGGAGTGTGTGGCTGGGGGAATTGGGGGGGCTGTGATTGTGGGGAGTGTGTGGCTGGGGGAATTGGGGGGGCTGTGATTGTGGGGAGTGTGTGGCTGGGGGAATTGGGGGGGCTGTGATTGTGGGGAGCATGCTGGCTGGGGGAATTGGGGGGGCTGTGATTGTGGGGAGTGTGTGGCTGGGGGAATTGGGGGGCTGTGATTGTGGGGAGTGTGTGGCTGGGGGAATTGGGGGGGCTGTGATTGTGGGGAGATGTGGCTGGGGGAATTGGGGGGGCTGTGATTGTGGGGAGTGTGTGGCTGGGGGAATTGGGGGGGCTGTGATTGTGGGGAGTGTGTGGCTGGGGGAATTGGGGGGGCTGTGATTGTGGGGAGTGTGTGGCTGGGGAATTGGGGGGGCTGTGATTGTGGGGAACATGTGGCTGGGGGAATTGGGGGGCTGTGATTGTGGGGAACATGTGGCTGGGGGAATTGGGGGGGCTGTGATTGTGGGGAGTGTGTGGCTGGGGGAATTGGGGGGGCTGTGATTGTGGGGAACATGTGGCTGGGGGAATTGGGGGGCTGTGATTGTGGGGAGTGTGTGGCTGGGGGAATTGGGGGGGCTGTGATTGTGGGGAGTGTGTGGCTGGGGGAATTGGGGGGGCTGTGATTGTGGGGAGTGTGTGGCTGGGGGAATTGGGGGGGCTGTGATTGTGGGGAGTGTGTGGCTGGGGGAATTGGGGGGGCTGTGATTGTGGGGAACATGTGGCTGGGGGAATTGGGGGGCTGTGATTGTGGGGAACATGTGGCTGGGGGAATTGGGGGGGGCTGTGATTGTGGGGAGTGTGTGGCTGGGGGAATTGGGGGGGCTGTGATTGTGGGGAACATGTGGCTGGGGGAATTGGGGGGCTGTGATTGTGGGGAGTGTGTGGCTGGGGGAATTGGGGGGGCTGTGATTGTGGGGAACATGTGGCTGGGGGAATTGGGGGGGCTGTGATTGTGGGGAGTGTGTGGCTGGGGGAATTGGGGGGGCTGTGATTGTGGGGAACATGTGGCTGGGGGAATTGGGGGGCTGTGATTGTGGGGAGTGTGTGGCTGGGGGAATTGGGGGGGCTGTGATTGTGGGGAACATGTGGCTGGGGGAATTGGGGGGGGCTGTGATTGTGGGGAGTGTGTGGCTGGGGGAATTGGGGGGCTGTGATTGTGGGGAGTGTGTGGCTGGGGGAATTGGGGGGCTGTGATTGTGGGGAGTGTGTGGCTGGGGGAATTGGGGGGGCTGTGATTGTGGGGAGTGTGTGGCTGGGGGAATTGGGGGGCTGTGATTGTGGGGAACATGTGGCTGGGGGAATTGGGGGGGCTGTGATTGTGGGGAGTGTGTGGCTGGGGGAATTGGGGGGGCTGTGATTGTGGGGAACATGTGGCTGGGGGAATTGGGGGGGCTGTGATTGTGGGGAGCATGTGGCTGGGGGAATTGGGGGGGCTGTGATTGTGGGGAGCATGTGGCTGGGGGAATTGGGGGAGCTGTGATTGTGGGGAGCATGTGGCTGGGGGAATTGGGGGGGCTGTGATTGTGGGGGACATGTGGCTGGGGGAATTGGGGGGGCTGTGATTGTGGGGAGTGTGTGGCTGGGGGAATTGGGGGGGCTGTGATTGTGGGGAGTGTGTGGCTGGGGGAATTGGGGGGGCTGTGATTGTGGGGAACATGTGGCTGGGGGAATTGGGGGGGCTGTGATTGTGAGGAGTGTGTGGCTGGGGGAATTGGGGGGGCTGTGATTGTGGGGAGTGTGTGGCTGGGGGAATTGGGGGGGCTGTGATTGTGGGGAGTGTGTGGCTGGGGGAATTGGGGGGGCTGTGATTGTGGGGAGTGTGTGGCTGGGGGAATTGGGGGGGCTGTGATTGTGGGGAGTGTGTGACTGGGGGAATTGGGGGGGCTGTGATTGTGGGGAGTGTGTGGCTGGGGGAATTGGGGGGGCTGTGATTGTGGGGAGTATGTGGCTGGGGGAATTGGGGGGGCTGTGATTGTGGGGAGTGTGTGGCTGGGGGAATTGGGGGGCTGTGATTGTGGGGAGTGTGTGGCTGGGGGAATTGGGGGGGCTGTGATTGTGGGGAGTGTGTGGCTGGGGGAATTGGGGGGGCTGTGATTGTGGGGGGCATGTGGCTGGGGGAATTGGGGGGGCTGTGATTGTGGGGAGCGTGTGGCTGGGGGAATTGGGGGGCTGTGATTGTGGGGAGTGTGTGGCTGGGGGAATTGGGGGGGGCTGTGATTGTGGGGAGCATGTGGCTGGGGGAATTGGGGGGGGCTGTGATTGTGGGGAGTGTGTGGCTGGGGGAATTGGGGGGCTGTGACTGTGGGGAGTGTGTGGCTGGGGGAATTGGGGGGGCTGTGATTGTGGGGAGCATGTGGCTGGGGGAATTGGGGGCGCTGTGATTGTGGGGAGTGTGTGGCTGGGGGAATGGGGGGGGCTGTGATTGTGGGGAGTGTGTGGCTGGGGGAATTGGGGGGGCTGTGATTGTGGGGAGTGTGTGGCTGGGGGAATTGGGGGGGCTGTGATTGTGGGGAGTGTGTGGCTGGGGGAATTGGGGGGGCTGTGATTGTGGGGAGTGTGTGGCTGGGGGAATTGGGGGGGCTGTGATTGTGGGGAGTGTGTGGCTGGGGGAATTGGGGGGGCTGTGATTGTGGGGAGTGTGTGGCTGGGGGAATTGGGGGGGCTGTGATTGTGGGGAGTGTGTGGCTGGGGGAATTGGGGGGGCTGTGATTGTGGGGAGCATGTGGCTGGGGGAATTGGGGGGGCTGTGATTGTGGGGAGTGTGTGGCTGGGGGAATTGGGGGGGCTGTGATTGTGGGGAGTGTGTGGCTGGGGGAATTGGGGGGGGCTGTGGTTGTGGGGAGTGTGTGGCTGGGGGAATTGGGGGGGCTGTGATTGTGGGGAGCATGTGGCTGGGGGAATTGGGGGGGCTGTGATTGTGGGGAGTGTGTGGCTGGGGGAATTGGGGGGGCTGTGATTGTGGGGAGCATGTGGCTGGGGGAATTGGGGGGGCTGTGATTGTGGGGAGTGTGTGGCTGGGGGAATTGGGGAGTATGGACAGTGACTGTTGATGTGCGAGGGGCCAGCAGCGTTCCATAACCTGTATATGTGTTCCTGTCTATCTCCCTCCACCCCAACCCCCACCCCCCACCTTCAAAGTGACAACACAGCTTTGTCTATGCAATCTTGCTGTTCTTTTGTTGCTGCTGGAGCTGAGAGGAGGAAGATCGCAGACACAGGAGGCCCGGGTCTTACCGCTTCCAGGACCAGAGGGAGATGTTCACCAGAGGCAGGAGGTGGCTGCCATTCACGAGGGGAGGGGGGTGGGGAGGGTGGGGGAGGGGGGGGGGGGCGGGTGCCGGAAAAGAAGGGACCAGAAACCCTGGCATTTCCGTACACGAGTGTCCTTTGAGTAGATGTCAGGCACCGTGTGCTGCCAACGTCTCCGAAAGGAGACCGTGCAACAGCCTGTGCAACCTGTTGCAGGATCTGGCACCTCATGGCTTGAGGAGGGGGGGCGGGGTGTGGGGAGGCACCCACTTTCAGTGGCTGTCAAATTGACGGCCGCTCTAAACTTCTACGCGACTGGTTCTTTCCAGACCTCGAGCAAAGATGTTTGTGGCATTTCCCAATGTACACCTGTATGAGGCAGGTCACTGAAGCTCTGTATGCCCGGGCTAGCCAGTTCATCAACTTGAACTGGATAGTCACAGCAGTAGGCCTGGGCGAGGATGCCAAACGTGCAGGGACAATCAACCCCACACACGTTGCCCTCAAGGTTCTCCAACATAATCCATGAATATTTGTAAATAGGAAAGGGTTCCACTCCCACACAGGGCTTCCTCCGGGTGCTTCGGTTTCCTCCCACAGTCCTAAAGATGTGCTGGTTAGGTGCATTGGCTGTGCTAAATTCTCCTTCAGTGTACCCGAACAGGCGCCAGAGTGTGGCAACTAGGGGATTTTCACAGTAACTTAATTGCAGTGTTAATGTAAGCCAACTTGTGACACTAACAAATAAATTTAACTTAGTCCTGTAGCAGTCATAAGCATTTAAAGTTTTCCTAAATAATAAAGACATTATTTATTTAACAATAAAGAATTTATATCTGTCAATTAACTGGAACAAGGGTCTCGGTTAACTGTACTTAATTAATTTCCATCACCTGAGTAATCTTAAACTTAATAACACGATTAACATATGAGTAACAGTAGAGAATACCAAGGTTTTAACTGATGCAATTTTTCAAAGCCAGATCAAGCTCAGGAAGGGGGTCTCATCTTGACAGCTCACAATGAATTGGATTTAATGTGAATTGGTTTTTTAAATTGGAATTAAAGTACCAAAAGGTGCCCAAAAAAGAGGTTTGGGGGGAATTTCCAGACTCAATTTATAGATTGAAATCAACTGAAGACACAGCCATAGTGTGCAATTTAATAGTAGGAAATTAAAGTCAGGGCTGATCAAGAGGCCTGAATAGGGTGAGTGCAGTTATTTTGGAGGCTGGGTTGTGGGCTCTAGAAGATCCCTGAGACAGGAAGCGAGAGGCCACGGTGAGATGTGAAATCAAGATTGTGCTTGACAGGGGCCAATCTATAGGTTACTAAGCACAGGGTGATCAAGACTTCCTCAAACTTTTCACTCCCCAATTTCAGTTTTAGCTGATTGGCAATGAAAGATCTTTCAATCATACTTTTGCTCAGTGATTGGCCACCATCAGGGTAATTACTACAAAATGAAGAGAAATCAATCTTAGTTTAACATTAGTAAATGTCTGGGCAGTCTGATTAACACCTTTTCGTATACTTGTTCAGCTCAGTTAACTCAGCATAGCAGAGATTGAGCTAGGAAATTAAACCTACAATTGTCTTTGTGTGTGTGCGTGGGTTGGCCACTCACTGTGCACATTGATTCTAACACGCAGAAGCCATTTCTTCTCCAATTTTCTTTTCTTTTGAAAAATAGTCAGGAACAAAAATCGCAGAGAATTTTGGAATGGGGTTGGGATTGGCAGCATAAAAGGTTCATGCTGTTCCCAAGGCAGCCCAACCTGAAACAGCTTTTCTGTGAACTGTCAAAGATCTCAGTCCAAGAATTCTGACTGAGAATCCTCAACAGGAAACCATTTGCAAGAATGTGATAAAAGTGTTGGTAATGATTCTGCAGCTGTCACATACACTGCACCTCCTCTGGAGGCATCTTTTATTTTTAAAAATTGCCCCCATTTTCATCACCATCGTCGCTTAGTCACACCTGCCTTTCAACCCCTCACAACATTCCCTCTTTTTTTATTCGTACCTTTCAATACTTTAATTCTAATCAAAAAGCCAATGCAAATAGAATCCAGTTCATGGTTCCTACAAGAGGGAGAAATAAAATCCAAGCTGACAAGACGAGACATTGAACCCCTCCTGGGCTTTATTTAATGCTTCATTTTAACCAAAAGGCCGAGGTGGCTTTGAAAAATTGATTCAGGTAAAGCCTCAATTTAACCTTATAAGTTGCCCTGATCCTTTTCTCGACCTAGCTTAGGCAAACCATGACATAGCTGCCTGAACACCCCAAGTGCAATGGGCTAGCCTCTTCCTCAGCCTGGTCATAGTTTCACTCCTACCAGGTAAATTCCTCACTTCCCCTCCCCCCTCCTTTCCCTGCCTCGGGACTTGCTTAAAGACTGTTACTTTGCTATTTTTTCCCCCCATTTCTGACTAAAGATCATATCCTTGAAACACTAACTCTGTTTCTGTCTCCAAGGATGCTCCCAGATCCACTCAGTAATTTCAGCATTTTCTGCAACTACTGTCAACATTGGTTTATGAGATGTTTCGAAATCACTTCAGGTTTTGACAAAGCTGCATAATGTGCTCTGATGGCTTGTTAAAAGAGCTGCCCACTGAAAGGTATTTGCTTTCAGGGAGGTGTGATACAGGTTGATCCTATTTTTAGCTTGGTGCAGAAATCAGAAAAAAAGACAATCATGTTCATTGCATATGAACATCCTGAACACAATGAATACCATAAAGTGATTTGATACACTGTGGAGAAATTGCCCTGGAAGATTTAAATTTAAGACACTGCAGAACCAACCAAGGAAAAATTGTTTGTGTGACCTTTATGTGGAATAATTGACTAAGGAAACACAAGGAGAAGAAAGCTTGTCTCAGTTGTAAAATATTTAGACAGCTTTATCAGACAAAGTCTAGGAATTGGTCTGATAGAACTCTTGACTTAGAACTAGTGAATAAAACCATTATTAAGTTGAAATATTATCCTTTTCAGTTCTAAGGAAGGCAATAACATCCCAATGCTGTCCTTTTGCAAAATGTTGCTTTGAGATAACCAGCAGAATTTCCAATAGAACAGGGAGACAGAGAGAGAGAGACACTTCAGCATGTTTCTGGCTTGATGCCCCTGCTAAAACTAAATTGCAGCCTCAGAACTCTCAAAACTGAAACTTTAAATGCACTGGAAAGGGAAAAAACTGCCCAAAAACACATGACCTTTTCTCCTAACAATGCAGGATCATAAAACTAATCCCAGAGTAAACACAAACAACCTCGCTTAAGCCAATCAAGAAGCAATAAAAGGACAATTCAGCAAAGTAAAGTAAAGTTTAGTAAAGTAAAGTTTTAAAGTTGATTTGTTAGTCGCAAGTAAGCTTACATTCACACTGCAGTGACGTTACTGTGAAAATCCTCCAGTCACCACATTCCAGCATCTGCTTGGGTACACTGTGGGAGAATTTAGCATTAGGATAATTCACCTGACCTGCACCTCTTTTGGGCTGTGGAAGGGAACAGGAGCATCTGGAGGAAACCCATGCAAACACAAGGAGAACATGCAAACTCCACACAGAGAGTGACCCAAGCCGGGAATCAAATCAGGGTCCCTGGTGCTGTGAGGCAGCAGTGTTAATCACTATGCCACCATGCCATCTCAATTTCAGTCAAGTCAGCAACAAATGATATCACTGAAGCTGTGAGCTAAGAAACCACTGAAACTGAGAGCTTCAGACATCATGATTTAAAAAAAATAACCTTTCTTAAAGGTACACTAACATCGCAGCATTTTCTGACAATTGTAGGGCAGGTGGTGCTTGAAGGGTTGGGTAAATGGATTGTTTGGAGATTTATGCACTCTCTCCAACGCCTCAACCTCAATTCTGCTTGTTCCTGATGATGTCTCTTGATGTCTTTGGTGCTTTCCAGAATGGAATTTCTCCATTTTCGTCAATCCCTCCCATGAATCAGCTGAGATGTTTGACTTGAGGGCACAAGTTACAACTAGAACACTTTAAGTATTCTCACAAAATAATAAGGAGGTGAATTTTCAATTTCAGCTGGATGATAACACACTCTATGGACGATGGTAATTTCTACATTTAAATGAAAGTTGTAGACATTCTGAAGGATCCACCTTTAGTATGCTTTATTAATATTTTTAATAAAATCATAAATTGGCAAAATTACGTTGGTATCAATTTAGTTGTGAATAATCTCCTTCGACAGCGTTCCATGATGTCTGGCAATGCTTTAAAAAAATTACATGCTTGGGAATGATGATAAATTAATGGTAGTCAAGTAAGTTGACTTAAAAAACATTCTGCACATATATGGCTACAACTCTGTATTAAATTTTATACATTCCTTCCTGGGTTCCATAAGAACTATTTGGCCACTTGGTGGCAACATAATACCATTTGCAGACAGATTCTCTCCAAAAAAGACCAAACATCTTTCATGTTAAAATAAAAAGGGAAACAATCAGACCAAGACAAGTATGAAGCCAAATCAAAAAACATTGAGACTCATGCCTCATCTGATCTGACATTTGAGTCCAGTACTGAGAGGGTGCTGCACTGTCAGTAGTGCCACCTTTTGAATGAAATGTTAAATCAGGGCCCCTTCTATCCGCTCAGGTGGAAGTAAAATAGTCCATGGTACTACTTAAAGAAAAGCAGGGGAGTCTTGACAATATTGCTCCAGTAGCATCACTGAAACAGGAAGCAGAATTTTCCCAGGCCGTTTGAGGCAGGTTCAGGCACAGGCAGGGTGGGTAAGTCCTGCTGTTTGATGTACCTCTTCCAGTTTTCCCTGGGGCAGCATTGAATGCCAGTGAACAATGGCTTTGGTAGGCAATTAGAAATTGTACACGTTGTTAATAAGCTAACTATGAGCTGTTCTAGTCCTGATTTCCCAGCTAAGAATCTGTGTTCTATTGTGGCAGTGAGGTCAGTGCATGACAGAAGAGCTTCCTCAGTGAAACTAACAAGCTGGGAAGCTTTTCATCAGTTGCACTGAAGAGCCATAGCCATGGCCATTGAGAGACTGCTCTTTAAAACTCTTCTCTCAGAGAGTGTTTTCACTGCTTTACAGGCAATTTCCAACATCCTGAGAAGTCACTTCGCCTGTCGAACATTTAACTCACCTTCAGTTACACGCCCCAGATGATAGCGTCTCCATAGCATGCAGGCAGCTAATGGAGCTCTACCCTGCCCCTCTGCTGAAGGGCAGAAGCCATTCCACTATCAACAACTCCAGCAGCAGCATCAGCTACCGTCCACTCAGTTGCACGCCCTTCCAGAAGACAGGTGGGTTGGACACTGAAATCCAGCTGGAAGGAGGTGTGACACCTCCAATATATTGTATACAGACAGTGAATAAGCTATCCTGACATGTTTGAGAACAAGTAACTTCCCATCCATTGACTCTGTCTACACTTCCCACTGCCTCAGAAAAGCAGCCAGCATAATTAAGGATCCCATGCACCCCGGACATTGTCTCTTCCATCTTCTTCCTTCTGGAGAAAGATGCAAAAGTCTGAGGTCACATACCAACCAACTCAAGAACAGCTTCTTCCTTGCTGCTGCTAACAGACTTTTGAATCAACTTACCTTGCATTAAGTTGATCTTTCTCACCACCCTAGCTATGACTGTAACACTACATTCTGCCCTGTCTCCTTTCCTTCTCTATGAATGGTAAGCTTTGTCTGTACAGCGCACAAGAAACATGCTTTTCACTGTATGTTAATACATGTGACAATAATAAATCAAATCAAATCAAATCATATTTTCATAGTAAGTCACTACTGATAGCTGCAGTCTCCTGGAACAAGATCTCCTTTTCAATGGAACAGCTGGCTTGCTTTGCCAGTGGCTGACAAGTTACCTATACCTGAAGAGTCACTCTTGGCCATGTGTTTGCCTCTTGTTCAAATTGTGTGCTCTTTCTTCTGCAAGAAGAGAAAAGAGAGATGTTCGACATGGTTTGTATGCAGAGTAGGTAGACACACTTTGTGGAATGTGACTATCAGGCTTGGGTGCAAGAGAGGGCAATATGCTAATGGTGAAAGTTAGCTGCTCAGATAGAGATGTGAGATGCCTGCAGAGGGAGGATTGAGTAGAGCTGCAAGATTTTTTTAATATATAACAGCCTAAGAAATAGGGGTGGAAGTTGACCATTTGGCCCTTGAACCTGCTCCACCACTCAATAGGATAATGGCCGATCAGATTGCAAGCTTTACTTTTCTGTCTGTCCCCCATGCCCTTGACTTTTTTGTAAATTAGAAGCCTGTCTGAGGGGCATGTTGGGTATGTCAGAATGTAGGGCTTGGAGCCTGAAAGTTTTTTGCCACTCTCATCTCATGCCCTCCTTAGTTCCGATTCTCTTGGTGCACTGCCTCCAGATTGAAGGGACCTCTCTCCTGCTGTGGACTTTATCAGCTACATCCACTCACACCTACTTGTCTGGAGAAGTTGCCCTCTTTCTATTATTCACTTCGCTGCAGCCATTCACATTCTGAAGCAGGACTTCCTTGTAAAGAAATGAATCCCAGTGCGTAATCTGCCCAGATTCCCTTTCCATTCATGTGGTAGCTGCAGCCTCACAAATCCAAGTGTAGATGAGTTTTTCTGACCCAAGCCAGAGATCCTTTAAGAAAACTCTTTGTGTCAGCAGAAAGGATATGTTATCCCTCCCGACCCTTATCCTTCTTCCCCCTCTTGCTCCTCCTCACTTTGTCAGGGAGCCCAGGGTAATGTGACAATTGGTGTCCCCTGGGAAAAGAGCAATGGCTAGGTATACAAATCTAGTGAGTTGGGTCCCAGACCCGAAAATAGTCCCACTACTCCACTTGGGACTAAGGTGACAAAATTCTACTCAGAATATCTGGACATTTTTATCTTCTTGCTGAATGTGGAATCTTGCTTTGTAGAATTTGGCTGCTGTTTTTCCTTACACTCCAAAAGTGACTACACTTCATAAGCATTTCATTAGCCATGGTGCAGTTTGGTGTATCCAGATCACATGAAATCCACTCATCTTTCTTTCACCATCATGCAACCTAATCAAAACATTTAGATCGAAGCTTGATGTGGATGCATCTTTTCAGGCCAAGGCAACATACATCATTTGGAAGGGTCTGTATTTTCTGGAGATTTGAAGAATGAGAGGTGGTCTCATTCAAATTCACAAAATCCTTACAGGGCGTGACAGGGTAGGTGTGGCTAAGATGTTTCTTCTGGCTGGAGAGTCCAGAATAAGCAGCAGGCCATTTAAGTCGGAGATGAGTGGAATTTCTTCACTCAAAGGCAGGTGAATGTTTAGAATTCTCTATCCCAGAGAACTATGGAAGCTCAGTCACTGAACACGTTCAGGACAGTAATTGATGGATTTTTGGATATTGATGATTTCAGGGGATAAAGGGGGAAAATGGTGTAGAGGAGGATGATCAACCAT
Source organism: Carcharhinus amblyrhynchos (assembly GCF_965287045.1). Taxonomy (NCBI): domain Eukaryota; kingdom Metazoa; phylum Chordata; class Chondrichthyes; order Carcharhiniformes; family Carcharhinidae; genus Carcharhinus; species Carcharhinus amblyrhynchos. Next base: position 56,441,742 of record NC_137338.1, read on the forward strand.
GAACTGTTTGAGTGGCGGAGCAGGCTTGATGGGCTGAATGACCTACTCCTGCTCCCATTTCCTATGTTCTTATCTTTCTATTTAAAGTGATTCAAAATTACCCTGAACAAATGGCAACATGGGAGAAGCATGAATTTCTGACAGAGATTGCTCTACATTTTATTCATTAAGAAATCCCTCCCTCCGCGACAGTGCATTTGTGACGTTATTGATGAGGTGAAAGTAATATTGACTTAATACCATTTTTAGCAGATTATTAGTTAATCTGCCATCGTATTTCACATGGGAAGTCAAAATCAAGTGTAGCCTTCAGGCAATGTAGGGCTAAAAGGTAAGGGGTAACTGGAGCAGATTATAGAGACACAATCCATCCCCATCTTAAGACATATATTCTACCTTCATTTTTACTAATTCTTGGCTTTGATATTATCATCTATGATTAGAAATATCAAAATGTACGAAAATTTGTGACGCAGGAAAATAGAGTCAGCTAAATATTCCATGTACTACATGCTGGGGATTTGGGAGATTAGAGCAAGTCATGAAGTTATTCCCAAACGAAGAGACAGGTTTGGAATCCTATGCACTGGGAGATGGGGAGCCAATGCAAGTTGGTAAGGACAAGGGCGATGGATAAACAGGACGTAGTATGTGATCGGACGTTGGAGGCAGATTTGAGGTTTGTGTTGGGTGAGATTCTGAAATCTGTTAAGGAAGGTTCGGAAAAGGAAAAGATGGAGAATATTAAAGTATCATTAAGGGTTACAGCTGCAATTGGAATTAGGTAAAGACAGAGGTGGCAGTTTGAGAAGTTTTTGGCGATGATAGAGTCATAGATAGAGTACAGAAGGAGGCATTTCAACCCATTGAGTCTGTACCAACCACAATCCCACCCAGGCCCTATTTCTGTAACCTCTCGCATTTACCCTGCTAATCCCCCTGACACTTGGGTCAATTTAGCATGGCCAATCAACCTAACCCGCATATCTTTGGACTGTGGGAGGAAACTAGAGCACCTGGAAAAAACCCACCTAGGCAGGGGAGAAAGCGCAAACTCCAAACAGACAGTGATCCAAGGCTGGAATTGAACCTGGGATCCTAGTGCTATGTGGCAGCAGTGCTAACCACTGTGCCACTATGCCACCCAATCGATAAGGTTTGGGAAGAACAGCAAAGCATCACTGGATTAACCTTTAGTGAGCAACCATGAAGGGTGATGTAAGAGAGGATAAAGGAATGGAATTTTGGAGATAACCCAAACTGAATAGCTTCTGTCTTCTAGGATTTAAACCCAGTAAAAACAGAGAGTTTCTGTCCAGCTGAAGTGTCTGAACAACAGGGCCATCCCACCAGCACTGATATTGCATACAAGGCCTGTCATGGTGTTCGCTCCTCAAAGATATCCACTGCAGTTGGAAAATACCATTTCAGCTCCAAACGTCCTTTTTTCTCCAAATTCCTAGAATGTGTTGTTGCTTCCCAAATTAATCTTTTCTGCAACTTCTTGTTTAAATTTTCCAATCCACCTCTGCTATAGAACAGAAATGACCAGGATCAGTCACAAATTTTCTGAGCGGAATTTTCCTGTCCTGCTCACGATGGGAATTGTAGCAGGCAGAACACGAACCATTCAAAGGTCCTTTGACCACCCTTGTGTCTGTATTCACAGTACAAAATCCTTGTCATCATCCTTTCTGCACTCTTTTCCATAGTCTACCACATCCTCTGATTCATTGTCTCTCCAAAGCTTTGCATCTCAATGGGATTGCCCTGATTTGACTCCACATTTACCTATTGTATCCTATACCATGTCCTAAACACTTATCATCTCATACATTTTGATTTCCATTGACAGGTTCCTGTCAATCTTTGTCTCTTCTTTGGACACAGGTGAGGTCCCAGAGGATTGGCGGATTGCAAATGTAGTACCGTTGTTTAAAAAGGGTCAGAGGGATAACCCAGGGAATTATAGGCCGGTGAGCTTGACTTCAGTTATAGGCAAGCTAATGGAGAGGATCCTCAAGGATAGGATGTATGAACATCTGGAGCGCTGCAATCTGATCAGGGATACGCAGCATGGCTTCGTTACAGGGAGGTCGTGCCTTACGAATCTAGTGGAATTTTTTGAAGAGGTGACAAAAACGGTTGACGAAGGACAAGCCATTGATGTCGTCTATATGGATTTCAGTAAGGCGTTTGACAAGGTCCCTCATGGTAGGCTGATAGAAAAGGTGAAGGCTCATGGGATACAAGGCCAGGTATGTAGATGGGTGGAGAACTGGCTTGGGAGGAGGAGACAGCGGGTAGTAGTGGAAGGCTCCTTTTCCAATTGGAGGTCTGTCACCAGTGGTGTGCCGCAGGGCTCGGTACTAGGACCTCTTCTATTTGTGGTATATATTAATGACTTGGAAGAGGGGGTAGGTGGTGTGATCAGCAAATTTGCTGATGACACTAAGATGGTTGGATTGGCGGGTACTGAGGAGCAGTGCCTGGCAATGCAACAGGACATAGACAGGCTGGTAGATTGGGCAGATAGATGGCAAATGGAATTTAATCCGGAGAAATGCGAGGTGATGCACTTTGGCCGGAATAATGTGGAGGGGAGTTATACGATAAAAGGTAGAACTATCCGGAGTATAGATACGCAGAGAGACCTGGGGGTGCAAGTGCACAAGTCCCTGAAGGTGTCGGTGCAGGTGCAGAATGTGATGAGGAAAGCGTATGGTATGTTAGCCTTCATAGGAAGGGGTATAGAATATAAGAGTAGGAGTCTGATGTTGCAGTTGTATAGAACGTTGGTTAGGCCTCACTTGGAGTACTGCGTCCAGTTCTGGTCGCCGTACTACCGGAAGGATGTAGAGATCCTGGAGAGAGTGCAGAGGAGATTTACCAGGATGCTGCCTGGTATGGAAGGGCTGTCTTACGAGGAAAGATTGAACGAACTTGGGCTGTTTTCCCTTGAGAGACGTCGGCTGAGGGGGGATCTAATAGAGGTTTATAAGATTATGAAGGGGATAGATAGAGTAAATGGTGGTAAGCTTTTTCCGCTATTAGAAATGGATAGAACGAGGGGTCACGGGCTTAGGGTGAGGGGGGCTAGGTATAAGACAAATATTAGAGGGCAGTTTTTCACGCAAAGGGTAGTGGGGGTGTGGAATGCACTGCCGAGTAAGGTGGTGGAAGCAGGCACGCTAGGGTTGTTTAAGAGTCACTTAGACAGCCACATGAGCGGTCTACATATAGGGGGATATAGCAGGCCTTACTAAACATTGTAGGCTTGGGATTACGTTTTTGCCTCAGGGATGTTACAGTCTTTGCCTGTTTAATAATGAATTTTTTGTCTCCACAGGCATTTAAGTCCACCTTGTTGACCAGCAAGGGGCATGCATGCGGCAGGTTGTAGTGGGCTGCTCTTGGACGTTGCTTCGGGAGTTGCCTATTGCTTCATGTCGTTAGTGTGCTTAAACTGGACCATCTTGAGGGCAACATGACAGCTCAGAGACTATCTCTGTTGCTGTGCGGACACATGGATTTGGGCCTGTGTCTGTGGGAGTTTGCACGTTCTCCCCGTGGTTGCGTGGGTTTCCTCCGGGTACTCCGGTTTCCTCCCACATCCCAAAGATGTGCTTTTAGGCTGATTGATTGGGTACTAAATTGTCCCTATATTGGACCTCCCTGATCCTGGCACATTAGGCGTAGACTAAAATCATGAATAGGTCACTGAGACAGTGGGATGGCGGCGTGGGCTCGTTGGGCCGAAGGGCCTGTTTCCCGTGCTGTGTTGTTCTTTGTTCTTTGTTCTAGGTCCCCAACATCTCAAATTTAAAAGTCACACCCTCATTTATAAATCCCCTCTTGGCTTCACCTCATTCTACCTTACCAATTCCATTCCTACAACTTTCCCCAAATTCCCTGTTCCTCTGGCTCTGGCCTTTTGTGAACTCTTTTCCATTTCCCTTATTGTTGACAGCTATACTATCAGCTACCTGGAATTCACTTTCTAAATTCCTGCTTCTCCTCCTTTAAGAAACTTCTTAAAGTCTAGGGACACAATTCTCCTAAAAAAATTCTAAGCATCAAATTTGCATGAAAACTGGAGTAATTCGTGTTGGTTTTTTCGGTGGGAGTTCAGAGAAGAATCTCCCACATTCTGTGTGCTGCAGAGGTCACCAGCTTGAATATCATTAAATTTCAGGGGCCAGGGCTATTCCCAGTGGAAAGGCCGAAATCAGCGCACTGAGCGGGCTACTGCACATGCACTGTTCTGTCAGTGGCCCAGCACTGATAGCCTCATCGATTGCCGGCCAGCCCTGCAACCCCCATAATGCCTGCACTCCATGCACCCATGGCCCGATCACTGCCCCCCTGACCCCCTTCCTCCAGGCCCGCCACAATCTCCCCCCAAAAGTCCCGTTCGACCCCTCCCGGCAAGCTGACCACCCCCGGGGCAGGTTGCCCACCCCCAGCAGGCTGACCCTCCACCAACCTGCTCCAATCGCTAGCCTCCCTCCTTCCCTGACCCCTATGCAGAATGGCAGCAGGACCCCCAACCCGGTCGCCCCCTAGGCCTCGCCCCCAGAAGCCCTGCCCTCAAAAGACCCTGCCTGATGGGTAGGCCAAGGTGCCCCCTTGGCATTGGCACTTTACCTCTTGGGCAGTGCCAGGGGGCACCATCCCCTGGGTCGCCCCGATTGCCCCTATTTCACTCCAGCGGGTTCAGCTGCTAGTTCCTCAAAAGTGAGGATCTAGTAAAATCCCCACTGAAGTGAAACATGCTGGCAGGTTGGGAGAGACTAGTAGGCCTGCTAGTTGTATTTAAATTATGTGGAAATGATTTAAATCATTTCCATGTCTCTCTGCCAATTTCTAGCACGGAGCAGACACTACCAGAAATCTGGTGCTAGGAGACACTATTGCGGTAGGATCCATGCATGAATCCTGCGCATCACCTGCTGTGAGATTGTTCTGACCCACTGCACTAAAACATTAGTGCAGCATGATGGGAGAATTGTCCCCTAGCTCTTTCAACAAGTTTCTCATTTCTGCTCTGAACGTTTTCATCTTAGGCTCAATTCCCAGTTTTTCATTTATGCCCATCTAAAGTACTCTGGAATGTTTTCCGAAATTGGGAGAGGGTATGTTGGAAGATGGGATGTTGAAGGGAAGAGTGCTGAAGGAATGAATAGCGAGAGATCTTGAAGGAGAGGATGTTGAGAAAGAGAATATTGAGGGTTAGGGCATTGATGGCGATATCACCTGACAGTTGTGGGAACAAATTTCTGATTCATGTTCATCAAGCACCCTTCATTGCACACCCTGTAACACCTCCTTCCTCACACCCACACTCCAGCTGAGTTAGTTTCACCTTGCATTGAGTGACTCACGAAGCACGTGGAAACTAGAAGAATGTGGACTGGATGGTAATGTATCACCTTTCCAGTGAGACGGAAGCTGACTATGGCTTTTGGGTTCTTTGCCACTGATCTCACAGGTAGTTGCATGAAGAAGAATAACATTTGGGGAACAATGTATCGGGAGATTAATTTAAATTCTGCTGACTTTCCATTAAATAAATCATAGTTGCAGCCAGAACACATGAGACAAGTTTGCATTAGGCAAGTTGTTTAATGCCTGTGAGAATAATATTAGATGATTACTTGAATAAAAATATCATGCAGATTTACAAGGAATCGGCAGGGGAATGGCACTGAGTCACAATTTTCATTTGGAGAACTGGCACAAACATAATGGGCCAAATGGCCTCCTTCTGCACCATAACAATTCTGTGATTCTGTGACAAAACGTTACAAAGGAGAGTCATATAGCTGGAATCCTGTCACTGTTCATGCCGGTGGGATTTTCCCATCACGCTGCAGTGAACAGAGATTTGACTGGCTGCCAAATTCTCCAACCTCGCTTCAGCGGGAGTGTGGCATGAATGGCAGGTAAGATTACACCCTCTAATTCTATGTCTTTCTCCATCGATCCTGCCAGGCTTGTTGATTTTTCCAGCACTTCATCTTTTTATTTCAGCATCTGCAATATTTTTCTTTTATTTCATAGAATCCTACAGTGCAGGAGGATTTAATTCAGATATACTTCTTTCCAAGTCACCAAAAATTTTAAATAGATCAAATAGTTACAAATACACTTTAACCATGAATGATTAACAGCTTTGGCAGTAGGAATACCTTTCCATTAATAGACACAAATATCTGACGTGTTATCAATATCTATGAAATCTAGGATTGGTCATTAAAGAGCTGTGCACAATGTAATTATTAGGATTTAGGAAATGACTCGATCGGTTCTGATTTAGTCAGTTTTTTTAGAAAGATATTTGTGGGTCATCTTTGTGAATTTTCTTTTGACAACAGCTTATTTGTGCAGAAGCTTCCACATGAGCTCCTAACTTGTCTGAAACTCTAGAATCCATATCCCTATCCAGCATTAAATTAGGCTTTTGTGTCATATTTGTTCCCACCATATTGCATCACATCTCAAATGCACTGAATCTAAACAACTTATTCATAAGGTTTGAATTTCTCACCCTGGGTCTTTGTGCCCAAATGCACATCTGCCAATCATCAAAAACCTCTTCAAAACCTACTAACCTGTAACAACAACAGCCTGTATTTATATAATGCCTTTGTGTAAAAATAAAATCCCAAGTCACTTACCAGAAGCTTTATAAAATGATATTTGACACTGAGCCACAGAAGTAGATATTGGAGAACGTGACCAAAGGCTTGTTGTCAAGCACTCCCATGGGGACTAGCTCATTCCTATCTGTGGAATCTCCTCCAGCCCAACAACCTTTCAAAGTATCTGTGCTTTATCATTAAAGATCGGTGCCCAAGGCATGCAGTGTCAAGGAGAATCCCAAGGCTTTTTATGCAAACATCAGGACCAAGAGATAGCAACAGAAAGAATAGGCCCACTCAAGGACAATGGAGAGAGGTTATGCATGGAGCCACGTGAAGTGAGTGAGGTCCTTAATGAGTACTTTGTATCAGTTTTCACCAAGGAAAATAACATGATGAATGTTGAAGTCAGGGATTGGCGTGTGAACACTCCACAGAATGTTAATATATTGAAGGAGGAAGTGGTGGTTATCCTAAATTGCATTAGGGTAAACAAGGTAGAAAAGGCAATAGACCTGACGATTGGGAACAGTTTCAAAATCAGCAAACAATGACAAATGGATTCAATAAGAAGGGAAAAATTGAATATGAAAGTAAGCTAGCAGGTAAGACAAAAACTGACGATAAAAGTTTCTGTAAAACAAAGGCAAGTATGAGGATTTCAGCAGCATTAGAGTTGAGGCAGGGGTGGCGATGGTGTGTTCCAGAGGTGGAAATAGGCTGTCCAAGTGATTACACATATAATGTGTCTGAAAGCTCATTTTGGTGTGAAATATGACACTAAGGATCAGAATAGTCTGGTTCGGTTTCAAGCAATTCAGTTGGCGGCTAGGAGACAGAAATTTTGGCAGGGATCAAAGGCAATTATTTCAATCTTCCCTCTATTTAATTGGGGGGGGGGGCGGATTTCTGCTTGCCCATATGAAGTCAGCTCTGTAATTCTTTTATTGCATTTTTACCTCTGTTTCATCATGAAGCACTTTTCAAATTTTGCTACATTAAAATTGTGATATAAATGTACATTATTGAAGTGTTTTCTTACATTTCTCTTTCCAAGCTAGCTTGTCTGATTCTTAGCATATGGTTATATGGTATCTTAAGTGTCTCAAACATTGAACGTCTCAAGCAGAAGCTACAGTACCCAATGGTAGTTGATAGTCACTTGTTTGAACATCACTATACCTTTTCTGTAACCATACAGTAAAACATTGCTCCCGCACACTCAAAGCAACAGATAGTCACCAACAAGTAGTTTTGCCAAAACTAATCAAAAGGTTGATCAAAAAGATGTGCTTTGGTGAAGATTTTGAAAGCAGAATGTTAAGATACATGAGTTCAGGGAGGCAGATCTATTGTATGTCAAAGGCTCTGTGTGAGTTAAAATTTCACAGCAGCAGTTGGATAATTTAAACTCAATTAATTAAAATTAATATGGAAAATAAAGCTTGCATCAAACTATGAAACAATTGAATTACTGTAAAAGCTCAGCTAGTTCATTAATGCCCTTTAGAGGAAAGAAAACCTTCCACATTGACATGATCTGGCCTATGTGTGATTCTAGACCCAAGGCAAAGTGTTTGGCTCATAACTTCCCTCTGAAATGGCCAAGAGATCCACTCAATTGTATCAAAATCATTTCAAAAACAAAATTCACATGGACTGCGGAGATTCAAAAATGAGGCTCCCCACCATCTTCTCATCGATGACTAAGGTGGGCATTAAATGCTGTCCTTGTCCAAATTCCTGAGAAGGAATAAAATGAAACATTTGCATTCAATTGCATAACAATCTTTTATGTACAAGTTATGGGAACTGAATCCCTAAGCTCTTCAACTGAGGAAAGGATATGAGCTGATCCACTAAATGATTGCTACTCCTCCGCTTCCATAAAGACATAATATTGCTCACTCATGCTCGGTTTCACTCTCTGTTCCCTGCTGAAAGTAGCTGTTTAAATCCCCCAGCTTAGATATACTAAAGAATAATACAGCACAGGAACAGGCCCTTCAGCCCTCCAAGCCTGCACTGATCATGTGTTCCTAACTAGACCATCCGTTTGTATCCCTGTATTCCCAGTCTGCTCATGTGGCTATCTAGATAAGTCTTAAATGAGCGTGTCTGCGTCAACCACCTTGCTTGGTAGTGCATTCCAGGCCCCCATCACCCTCTGTGTAAAATATGTCCCCTGCATATTTGTGTTGAACCTTACCCCCTCCACCTTGAACTTGTGACTCCTTGTGTTTGTCATTTCCGACTTGGGAAAAAGCTTCCAACTGTTCACCCTTCATAATTTTATAAACTTCTATTAGGTTGCCCCTCAACTTCCATCTTTCCAGGAAGAACGACCCTGGTTTACTCAATCTTACCTCATAGCTAATACCCTCCATACCAGGCAACATCCTGGTAAACCTTTTCTGCACTCTCTCCAAAGACTCCTCGTCCTTCTGGTAGTGTGGCAACCAGAACTGGACGCAGTATTCCAAATGTGGCCTAACCAATGTTCGATATAACTGCAACAGCATATGCCAACTTTTATACTCTATGCCCCATCCAATAAAGGCAAGCATGCCATATGTCTTCTTCACCATCTTTTCCACCTGTGTTGCCACCTTTCAGGATTTGTGGACTTGCACATCCAGATCCCTCTGTGTATCTATACTCCTGATGCTTCATTTATTTTATAGCTCCCCCCTGCATTAGATCTACCAAAATGCATCATTTCGCATTTATCTAGATTAAATTCCATCTGCCATTTCTCCACCCAATTTTCCAGCCTATCTATATCCTGCTGTATTCTCTGACAATGTTCATCACTATCCGCAACTCCAGCAATCTCTGTGTCATCTGCAAACTTACTGATCACACCAGCTACATCATCTTCCAAATCATTTATATATATCACAAACAGCAGAGGTCCCAATACAGGGGCGTGCAGAACACCACTGGTCACAGACCTCCAATCAGAAAAAGACCCCTCCACTGCTACCCTCTGTCTTCTATGGCCAAGCCAGTTTTGTAGCCATCTAGCTTGTTCACCTTTGATCCTGTGAGATTTAACATTTTGCACCAGCCTGCCATGTGGGAAATGCTTTACTAAAATCCATGTAGACTCTTGTCAATCATTTTTGTCATCCCCTCAAAAAACTCAACCAAATTTGTGAGGCATGACCTCCGATTTTGATGTGTGCAGCAGGTGATGTGGTTGGTACTCTTTTCTGTGAAGGTTTTCCTCTGAGCCACTAGAAGCCCAGCCAGGATCTTGAGGAACTCCTGAAGAAGTGAAAAGTGAGCATATGTTAGCAAGTTGGCTGCAAAAGGTACTTCAAATACTGCTAACATATTGTATGCCACAGTACAGTGCTTTAATGTATATCTGTAAGAGTGAGTGAATGAATGAATGAGTGAGTAGCAGGATAGAGATAGTATTAACTTTGAGCTAAAGAAGGGCTCCAACTTCACCCTACAGCATTACCTCTATGGCATTCCTCTGGGTGCTCCGGTTTCCTCCCACATTCCAAAGATGTGCAGGTTAGGTGAATTGGCCATGCCAAATTCTCCGTCAGTGTCCCCAAACAGGCATTGGAGTGTGGGGACTAGGGGATTTTCACAGTAACTTCATTGCAGTGTTAATATAAGACTACTTGTGACTAATAAATAAAAACTTTAACTTTAAAACTTTAAACTTTAAACCCCAATGTTGCCAAATATAGTTTTCTCCCTCCAATTGTGCGCCACTTTGTCTTTCTAGAAAAGAAGTAATTTGGAAATGTTGGAACTTTGAAGTGCACTCACTGTGACCCTCAAATGCCCATGGTGAGTAAAGTGAACAAGCATTGTGCAGCGATATTTTTCTGTAGTGTATTTCATGGACTTATCTCTACTGTTGCTGTTGTGCCAGTTTGAAGTGCAGCTAGAAAGTTTGCCCTGTGATTATAGGAACTACAAGGGTAGCTAAAAGCTTTTGCACACAACTAGAGGAGATGCATGCTGTTAGTGGAGATGTCTGTGACACTTGCACTTTGTGCAAGGAAATGATGGTTAGTCTTGGCTGGTTTTTTAAGGCCGTCAAGTTGCTTCACTATCTGGAGCACCCTCTGAATGCAAAACATAGCACTGACTCTTTGTGTTACCTTGAAATTTTAACGCAGAGTGGTGAATTCAGCATCAACAATGCAATCCACTTCTGATGGAACAGTTCGTGAATGAACAGCTTCACAACCGTATCATTGAATGAGGATGTTCTTTATGGAATATACTGCACAATTTCTTCTCATTCATGGTTACTTACTGACACTCATCTTCCCATCAGCAACAACTTTTAATCCCTCTTTTAGTAGCAGATGGGCCAAATTTCCCATTTCATCATCTAGCCCCCAGCTCTGTACTCTCCTCCCCCACTCCAGCTATTCAGTATGCTGCCAGTGACAGCTACAATCCCGGTGCAGAATTTAGAATGAATATAAAATGAGCGAATTCTGGAGGGAAGAACATACCACCACAAGAATTGGGAGCTGGAGTAGGTCACTTGGCCCCTCGTGTCAGCGTCACTGTTCAGTAAGATCTTGGTTAATTTAATTTTAAACTCAACTTCATATTCCTGCCTCCCCCAATAACCTTCCACCCTCTTGCCGTGGGCAGCACGGTGGTTAGCACTGCTGCTTCACAGCTCCAGAGTCCTGGGTTCAATTCCCAGCTTGGGTCACTGTCTGTGTGGAGTTTGCACATTCTCCTCATGTCTGCATGGGTTTCCTCCAGGTACTCTGGTTTCCTCCCACAGTCCAAAGATGTGCAGATTAGGTTGATTGGCCATGCTAAGAAATTGCCCCTTAGTATCCAGGGATGCATAGGTTAGAGGGATTAGTGGGTATAATATGTAGGGATATGGGGGTAGGGCCTGGGTGGGATTGTGTTTGGTGCAGACTCGATGGCCGAAGGGCCTCTTTCTGCACTGTAGGGTTCTATGATCTATCAAGAATTTATCTATTTCCTCATTTTGTGGAAGAGAATTTAAAATTCTCACAATCGTCCAAGAGAAAAGGAGTCCATGGGTGAAATATTCCCCTCCGGCACACCACGGAAATTGTAGCAGGCGAAACAAAAAATTTGGCAGACTATTTAAAGGTCCGCCAACCTCAGGTAGGAATTTCTGATCTTGGAGCGCACACATCCATGAATGGAAAATCCCACCCATTATCTCTGTCTTAAATGGGCGACCCCTTATTTTAGATTCTCCAACAAGAGGGACCTTTCTTCCTACATCCACCTTGTCTACTCCCCTCGGGGTCTTATAAGTTTCAATCAAGAAAAAAGAATTTCAATTTATATCGCACATTTTATGACCTCTGGATGCCCCAAAGTGCATCACTACCAATTAAGTATTTATTACAGTCACTTTTGTAATGTGGAAAACCCATAGCAACCAAATTTGCAACCAGCAGAATTCCACAAGTTGCCATGAAACAAATGAAAAGATTATCTGGCGTTAGTCAAAAGGTACGTGTTGGCCAGGACCTCAGGAGAACACCCCTGCCACAAAATCTTTTATTCTTACTTGAGAATGCTGAGAGAGTATGGGTGTAACATCCCACCTAAAGCACACCAGCTCCTAAAGTTCAGCGTTCTCTCAGTGCTGAAGTGTCAGCCTGGATTGTATGCTCACATCCCTAGAACTCATCATCTTCTGACTTTGAGGCAAATTTTGTTTTTATTCTTTCACTGTGTGTGGGAGTCACTAGCAAGACCAGCATTTGTTGCCCATCCCTAATTGCCCTTGAGAAGGTGGTGGTCAACCACCCTCTTATCTGCCTGCAGTTCATCTAAGGTTGGCACACCCATAGTTATAGACATAGTTCCAGGGTTTTGACCCAGTGACAGTGAAGGAACAGAAATATAGGAGGCGATTCTCCCAGAAGTGCTGAATTGGTGGGAAAACTATTCTAGATCACGACTGTTTTCTCAGTTCAACTTCACCCCCTAATCTCCACACTCTGTGCCTTGCAGAGGTCCCAATCGTGAATCGCTGGCCAGCCCAGGACCCCTGCAGTGCTGCCCCTCCAGCCTCCCACCCCACTCTCTAAATGCTTTTCAAAAAACAAAATTGTGCCTGCCTCTACTACTACCTTTGGCAGCTTGTTCCAGACACTCACCACCCTCTGTGCGAAAAAATTGCCCCCCTGGATACTTTTATATCTCTCCCCTCTCACCTTAAACCTATGCCCTCGAGTTTTAGACTCCCTTACCTTTGGGAAAATACATTGATTGCCTATCTAATTTATGCCCCTCATTATTTTATAGACTTCTATAAGATCATATATATATATATACATATACAGATCAGCCATGATATTATTGAATGGCGGGGCAGGCTCGAAGGGCTGGATGGCCTACTCCTGCTCCTATTTCTTATGTTCTTATGTTCTTAAGATCATCCCTAAGCTTTCTTCGCTCCAGAGAAAAAAGTCCCAGTCTATCCAGTCTCTCCTTATAACTCAAACCACCAGGTCCTGGTAGTATCCTAGTAAATCTTTTCTGTACTGTTTTTAGTTAAATAATATCCTTTCTAAAATAGGGTGACCAGAACTGTACATAGAACTCCAAGTGTGGCCTTACCAATGACTTGTACAACTTCAACAAGACGTCCCAACTCCTCAATGTTCAAACTAATGAAATCAAGCCTGCTGAATGCCTCCATCACCATTCTGTCCACTTGTGACTCCACTTTCAAGGAGCTATGAACCTGTACTCCTCGACCTCTTTGCTCTGTAACTACCTCGTTGAATATATTTAAGTCACGGGTAGATAGATTTCTGATAGACAAGGGAATTAAGGGTTATGGGGAGAAAGCGGGAAAGTGAAACTGATCCACTTCAGATCAGCCATGATCTTACTGAATGGCGGGGCAGGCGCGAAGGGCTAGATGGCCTACACCTGCTCCTATTTCTTATGTTCTTATGTTAACTCTCCCCAACTCCTTACCATTAATTGAGTAAATGTATCACCTCGCATTTATCTACATTAAACTTCATCTGCCATTCGTCAGCCCACTGGCCCAATTGATCAAGATCCTGTTGCAATCCGAGATAACCTTTTTCACTGTCCACAATGCCTCCAATCTTGTGTCATCAGCAAACTTACTAACCATGCCTCCAAATCATTAATGTAAATGACAACTAACAGTAGACCCAGCACTGACCCCTGAGGCACACCGCTGGTCACAGGTCTCCTGTTTGAAAAACATCCCTCTACAACCACCCTCTGGCTTCTGTCATCAAGCCAATTTTGTATCCATTTAGCTACCTCACCCTGAATCCTGTGAAATTCAACCTTATGCAACAACCTACCATGCAGTGCTTTGTACGATGCGGTACCAGGTGGTATGTCACTGAAACTGTGAGCTAAAACCAACTGAAGCTGTGAGAGCTGCAGATATCATATTTTTTAAAAAAACTTCCTTAAGGTACACTAACATCACACATGCGTCTGCTACCCTTGTCCTTTTCAGGAGTAGAGTTTGTGGGTTTGGAAGGTGCTGTCGAAGGGATCTTGGTGAATTGCTACAATGCATCTTATAGATGGTATACACTGCAGCTATTGTGCACAAGTGGTGAATGTTTAAGTCGGTGGTTGGGGTACCAATCAAATGTCTGGACAGTGTTGAACTTCTTGAGTGTTGTTCGAGCTGCACTCACCCAGATAAGTGGTGACTATTCCATCACACTCCTGACTTGTGCCCTATAGATAGTGGACAGGCTTTGGAGACTTAGACCTGAGTTACTTGCTGCAGAATCCCTAATCTCTGGATAGATTTGATAGCCACAATATTTATATGGCTGGTCCAGTTCAGTTTCTGGTCAATGATAACCCCCAGGATGGTAATAGTGGGGTTTCAGTGATGGCAACATCAAGGGGAAATAGATAAATAGCCAGACTAAGGCCACTGGTGAGGACCAGCACTCCCAGTTGATGGAAGAACATTTGCAATGCCAGGGGCAGGATGCTTTTTTAACCGTGAAACTGATACACATACTTGACAGCACTGTCATTTGGTGGCTGAAGTGTTGTCGATATATGTTTTAAAGTGATGCTGAACACCATCTATACCTCACACAAACAATTAAATATCAATGAACTGACAAACGGGAAACAGCAAATACCTTACAATGTTCTTAACTATCCTTTCTGTTTAAATACTTTTTGAAAAATGTGCTGGAACTCTGCCTACGCTCTCCCTAGAAACCTATAGCATTTAACTCATCGATAAATCCATCCAGTGACGGTTTTTTTTCCCAAATGTCCTGCAATTGTTCATATTTCAAGTGTTTATCCGATTTCGTTATGAAAGTTGTTTCAAACACTCTTCCAGGCAATGCAATCAGACGCTAACAACTTTGAATTATTCCTCCACACGCTCTATTGCTCTCTCCTCCGTGGTTTACCTCTATTTCTCTCTCTCACACACACACATACACTTTCCAGCCTCCCAGTGCCTGCCATTCACAGAGCTGTCCCAGCCAGTTTATTGATGGCTTCATCAGGCTGTATCCTCCAGAGGGGCTCCAGTCAGACAGCCATTGAGTGTCGAGCCATGTTAAACCCAACCGCCGGCTGCCCACCCAGTGCAGGATCATGCTTCCTGGTCTCAGAGCACATCTGGCGAACTTGATGCTGAAAGTGAAGTGACAAGCACGGGGCGTTTCGGATCTTACTGTTGAGCCGAGCAGCGGAGATAACAGTGCTCACAGCCCCGACGAACAAGTGCCCTGTCTATTGAAGAAGAGGTAAGAGTCTCATAGCAATTCTCAGGAGCTAAACCGTACTTTTAATCCCCCAGCTGCGAGACGAATCCTGAATTAACTGTTCCCAGAATTAATACAGGACCAACGTTCTTTGCTACTGCTGTCTTTTTTTTAGCAAATACGTCTTTTAAATGCCGTCTTGTATAAACATTAATAATCGTGTTTTGAGGGTCGTGTCTCTCCCGGGATAGATGAAGTAAGTAAATGTTTTCCATCACTAAAAGTAACCAACAAGTTGTCCGGCGAAGCTTGTCTGACCGAGTCAGAAAGCTGATTGAAATGAAGTACGAGAGTTGAATCGGGGCTGGTGTTTTAGCGCTGCAATTCATTCAGACAGACAACAGCTACCCCATGATTATTGAATATCTCAATTTGACTCCAGTTCACCCGACATCGATGACTGTTCCAAGTAATTCCACATATTAGGGAATTCGAGCCACAAGTCATGAACACTAAGGATTAGTCTATCAAAGCTGACTCCTCTGGATTGCATTGCTTTATTAAGGGTTTCTGCTGGAATGGGGCATCTGGTCAAGTGAAAAACAAGACAGACTTGCATTTGTATAGTGCCACTGCTGGGTGTCCCAAAGCACTTTGCAACCAATGAAGTGTTTTTGTTGTAATGTGGGAAATGTAGCAGCTGATTGTGTACAGTAAACCCCAAAAAATAACAATGTGAGAATGACCAGAAATCTGTTTTTATGGTGTTGGGGTTTGGTGGTGGTAGTGGGGGGAAAGCTGGCCTTTGAAACAGGGTCATGGGGTTTTTTTGAACAACCACTAAGAGTGTAGACCATGGTTTATCATCTCATTGTATTGCATCACTCCTCCAATACTGCACTGGAGTGGGGCTTAGACTTGTTCTTACAGGGTTATGTTTTCACAGTGAGCCAGGTCTTCTGGTCTCCGATTGGTCATATCCCAGAAGTAGTCTGGAAGATGCATTAGGAGACCCCGCAGAAGTTCCCAAGCACTAATTGCATGGAAATCCCCTGGGAAGTTTGGACCACCGATGGGTAATTCCCTCACATGTGGATTCCTCCAAAATCTGAGTTAAGAGTTGGAGAGTTCAGATGGTTCCAATTTAGGGTGGCATAGTGGCACAATGGTTAGCACTGCTGCCTCACAGCACCAGGGACCCCGGTTCAGTTCTGGCCTCCGGTCAGTGTCTGTGTGGAGTTTGCATGTTCTCTCTGTGTCTGCATGGGTTTCCTCTGGGTGCTCTGATTTCCTCCCACAGTCCAAAGAGGGCAGATTAGGTGAATTGGCCATGCTAAATTGTCACTCAGTGATGGGAGATTAGCAGGGCAAATACTTGGGGTTCCAGGATGGGGCCTTTGGCAGTGGGGGGGAATTACTGTGAATGCAGGCTTGATGGACCAGATGGCCTCCTTCTGCATTGATTGTAGAAACCCAACAGTGAAAAAGGAGGCTTTGATTCTACACTACCATTTCCCCACTAAGTCCCCTTACCAACCCTCTGACTCCCATATATCCCCAACTTGACTAACTCCACCCTTGAACAGCTGACTACTTCTCCAACCTTCCCTAATGACCCCCAACCACTGACTACCCTCCCAACCTGTCTAAATACCCCCACCTCCTCATTATTCTTCCAAAACCCTGAGTACCTCCACCCCAGATTACCCTCCAGCTCCTTTACAATTCCCCCACCCTTGAGTACCAATCAGCCCTCAGCTGCCTCCAGAAAATCCCTGCAACCTGACCATCAGACTATGCCATCCACAACTACTGGACTACCTCCACTCTCAACTGCCCACCCAACTCCATTGAGACATTATAGCACATAATCTTGATGAAGCGCAACAGAACAGAAGTAACACTGACATTGGCTTCTTGCACCGACTGAAAACCAAGTGAGGAGACATTGAGTGAAGAATAGTCTTCACATAGATTGTGTGTAATAATGACCAAGACTGACTATACAGTGAGTGAAGGAGCAGAGGTTATACAGATTGTGTGTCCTAATAGCCACGCTAATATTCAAGACAATATCCAGTGAGTAACAGAGCATTGTTTATATAGATCAAATCTATAACAACCACACTCAGGCAGTGTGACTACCCTGTGGAGAATCAGGTGTGGAAGTGCCCGTTATGCTCTGTGAGATCCAGCTGAGAGATCTGCTTATTTTAATGCTTTGTGCTGAACTGTGTGACTAGAGCTGTTTTTTGGATGTTGAATGTGTTTATTGGAAGCATTTCTCTTCTGATTTACTGGCTGAGTTGTGTTGATGGGTCATTACTGAATGTGTGAAGGTGAGGTTTGACTATTTGGGAGGTGCAGATTGTCTAAGGGTTCTTACTGAGTGTGCGTTTACGCACGTGTGCATCCTGTGTGTGTTAAATTGCCCCTTTGTGTCCAAAATATGTAGGTTTGGTAGATTAGCCATGATAAATGCATGGGGTTATAGGGATAAGGTGGAGGGGAGAGCCTGGGTGCTCTTTTGGAAAGATAGTGCGCACACGATGGGCTGAATGACCTATTTCTGCACTTTAGGGATTCTATAGTTCTATGGTGTATGTCCTGTGGATGGTCAGTTTTGCCATTGTATTGGGATCTGGATGTTGCCCGTTTTCTTCAAATCTCTCTAAAATGTTCCAGCACCCAATCTCCATAACTTCCTCAAGAAAGAAAATAGAAATACCTGCATTTATATAAAACCTTTCATGATCACTGCATGTCCCAAAGCACTATATACTACTATATACAGCAATTTTGAAGTGTTCACAGTTGTATTCTCAGAAACATGACAACTAATATGTGCACAGCAAGCTCCCATAAACAGCAATGTGTTAATGACCAGATAATTTCTTTTTAGTGGTGCTGATTGAGGGATTAATATCAACAATATTAATAGCAGCAATGTCATGAAGATATGCTTTATGCCAAATAATGATTTTTCATCCGTCGGCTGGAAACATAAATTGAACTTTTTAAAAACGCAGAAACTAAAGTAACTCAAAGGTGGCTAACCCCAGTTTGCATTATGGTAGCAAACAAAAACAGAAAATGCTGGAAAATTTCAGCAGGTCTGACAGTATCTGTGGGGAGAAAATAGAACCAACATTTCGAGTCTAGATCACCCTTCGTCAGCTCTGATGAAGACTCAAAATGTTGGCTCTATTCTTTCCCCACAGATGCTGTCAAACTTGCTGAGATTTTCCAACATTTCCTGTTTTTGTTTCAGATTCCAGCATCCACAGTATTTTGCTTTTATCTTTGCATTACTATATGTTCCAATTCACTGGAGTGGAGTTAGTCTGTCTGTAAAACCTATCAAAGCCAATTACTTTCGAGGAGTGTGAAGGACTTACATCTCTTGTCTCATTAGCAAGGTAGCAATGACAATCACCTGAGGTGTTCCATTGCATCCCATTACGAATGATCATTACATCAATGGAATCCTGGCTAAATTAACATCCAAACATGAGCTAATCAAGTCACCTTTGAAATACTCCTGGCAATTGGAGAAGGAATGTCACAGTGACATGCCAACTTTTGTATGCACAGTAAGAAGTCTCACACCAGATTAAAGTCCAACAGGACTTTTGTTGTACCTGGCGTTGTGAGACTCCTTACTGTGCCCACCTCAGTCCAACACCGGCATCTCCACATCACAACTTTTGTTGTTTTAAGCGCATATCTTTTCAGCAGAACTGTAGACAAGCAGTTTAGGGAGAAGACATAATTGGTATCTCTCCTGCCTCTTCAATTTTCCAATCCTGCCCCTCTCCATAAGCTCTGAGTTCAGTTTGCTGATTGTAATTAGTTTATTATCCAGGGATGCCCTGCTGTAGACTGAGACTTTTGTCCAAAGAATCCAACTCAACACAGTCTCAACCAACTAATTCATCTACATCTTCACATTGGAGCGATTGAGACCATCAAATTCAGCGTAAGGCCAGCCTACTCACCAAGCTACAGATTGTATACTTGCTTACCTTTTTTCTGCACTCTGATTTGACTAGCCTATCCTTTCTCACTCTGCAATACGTATTTGTGTGTATATGCAAACTTTGAATGTATATATATTATAATTTTACTTACCTTTGTTTAGGCAAAATCTAGCAAACCTCTTTGCTAATCTGTCATATTGGTTCTTTTATGATTACAACAAATAAATAGTTAAATACTCATTGAATTAACAAGTGCATCCTTTTTAAACAATAAAATCTGTTGTCATCAAAGAAGGAGAGAACAAAGAGGGGAGCCATTTGATTCTTCTTGACTGGTCATCACCCAGAGATAATTCCCCTGTTCCTCTTCAAAATATTGCATAGAGACCTTTTACTCCCATCTTAAAGAGAGAAGGGGCCTCAGTTTAACACCTCATTAGAAATACAGTACATCTGACAGTCTAACACTCCCTCACCATTGCACTGAAGTGTTAGCATCAGTGCTCAAGTCTTGGTGTGGGATTTGAACCCACAAAGCTTGGACTCAGAGGAGAGAATGCTGCATACTGAACCAAAGTTTTCAATCATCAATGCCCTAAAGCCCAATGGGTGCTCTGTTCTCCAAATTTGGCTTTTGTTAGATTTTAATTGTTCCACTAGTCATGGCCGCACCTTCAGCTGACTGGGTTCTAAGCTCCAGAATTCCCTGACTAAACTTCTCTGCCTCGCTATTTCTCTCTTCTTCCTGAAGATACTTCTTAAAATCTAAGCCTTTAATCTAACATTTGGCCATCTCTCCTTATATTTCCTTACGTGGCTTGCTGTCAAAGTTTATTTGATAATGCGCCTTGAAGCATTGGGCCCTTCATTTTATAGTGATAAAAGTGCTGTAGAAATACAAGTTCTAATTGTTCTTGGATAGCCTGGTAGGCAGCTCCATGATTCTGGATTCAAAATCAGAGTATTTTGAGGAATCTTGAGGTAAAGTATTTTTATGCAATGTGTGATCAGGATTTGAAAGACATTGTTTGATAGGGCAATGGTGGAGATTCAATAGTAATCTTCAACAGGGAACAGGTTAAGTACTTGAAAGAGGAATCATTTTAGGGATGTGGGGGGATGGAATTACTGCAGCAATCTTCAAAAGAACTGAAATAGACTCAGTGGACCAAATATTCTCCTTTTGTGCTGAACAAGTCTATCATTCAGTATGATTCAAAACACAGAAGAGCACTAAGCTCAGGAGAGTTACTAACAATAAAAGAATTGACTAAAAGAGAGTATTATAGGTTTAGAAAATGTGTAAATGAGACGGATGAGAAACTTCAATCTTTCAAACCCTTAAATCAGACCCCTTCTCAATTTTCTGTTCTCCACTGAGAACAGATTGTATTTAGTCTCTGCTCCAAATTTATGCCCTGTTTCTGCTGTAAACTGCAGTCAGGAATTGTCCAAATTGCCTTCACAATCTGGTTTGCAAATGATAGTAAGTGCACTGCCAAATTCCAGAAAGCAAAATGAGTATTCTTTCAGACTCCTTCTGCAAGGTGTTTCTATACTCATTTTGTAGGAACTGGATTTAGTGAAATTGCTGGGCCCTTTCTCCACATTGTTTTCTGATCCTTTTTTTTACATATTAAAACATGCTTTCTTTCCCTCCAAACATTGTTGGATATTCACATTTGAATGTCAGTATATTAGGCACTGTTGTTGCTCAGTGTTTTCGTTTGGAATACTAAGTTGTCATGCATTTATGTGTTTATTGCATTTATCAGAAGTTTGTGCCAGTGAACTACAGAAGTTTAAGTCAAAAAGTTCATTTTGTCTTTGCAAGCTAATCCAAAACTAATCCCATTTCCTTGTGGCACGGTGGCACAGTGGTTAGCACTGCTGCCTCACAGCGCCAGGGACCTGGGTTCAATTCCCAGCTTGGATCACTGTCTGTGTACAATCTGTATTCCTCCCTGTGTCTGCGTGAGTTTTCTCCAGGTGCTCTGGTTTCCTCCCACAGCCCAAAAGATGGGTTGTTTAGGTACATTGGCCATGCTAAATTCTTCCTCAGTCTTTGTGAACAGGAGCCGGAGTGTGGCAACTAGGGGATTTTCACAGTAACTTCATTGCTGTGTTAATGTAAGCCTACTTGTGACACTAATAAATAAACTTAAAAACTTGCTACCTTCCCATAACCATGTACCTTTATGCATTTAAAATAGTTCTTCAATTTGCCTGTACAAGTTGTCTCAACGACTGACTGTTGCAAGGCATTCCATGCTTCAACAGTTTTTGTGCAGAGATTTCTCCTAACTTAAAATTATCAGAGTGAGGAGAATTTTAATAACAGCATGTCACTGACTTCCCAATGACAATATCTCATTACTATTCATAACTTTTCATAGTTTAAAAAATCTTTTAAATCTCCTCTGGGTCTTCACTGATCCAAAGGCACTGGTCTGAGTATCTCAAGCCTCTCTTCATAAGTACAGTTTCTGATCCTCGCCACCATCCTGATGAAACTACACAGCATTTTCTCTATGGCTTTAATGTCCCTTTTCTAATGGATAGTCCAAAAGTACACACATCACTCTAATTAACCTAGCTAATGTTTATACAAAATGGTGCCACCTCTTTAGTTTCGTACCATAAGTCACTGTTCAATAAACCCAAAGTTTGTCTGCCATTTATTTGAATTTATCTGCTGTGTTCAAACTTCCAGAGAATTATGCATTGGAATCCTTAGATGTATTATCGACTACACCCTTCAGTGTCACCGACTTAATGTGAATTCCCTTGTTTGTCCTTCAAAATGTGTTATTTTGCACTTATACTCGTAGCAGGGTCTGGCACATACGGTGTTAATGTGGGGCTTCATACAGTACCACCACTCACTGACATCAGAAAACACATGACTCCTTTCCTTATCTTAGGAAGGATGTCCTTGCTATAGAGGGAACACAGCAAAGGTTTACTAGGTTGATTCTTGCAATGGTAGGTTTGTCATATGAGGTGAGACTAATTTGGTAAGGATTATATTCATTGGAGTTTAGAAGAGGATCTCATAGAAACTCACAAAATTTGAACAGGATCAGAATGGGTAGGTTCAGAAAGAATGTTCCTGATGGTAGGGGGTCATAGTTTGAGGATAAAGGACAAACCTTTTAGAACTGAGGTGAGGAGAAATTTTTTCATCCAGAGGGTGGTGAATGTGTGGAATTCACTACCACAGAAAGTAGCTGAGGCCAAAGCATTGTCTGATTTCAAGAAGAAATTAGATATAGCCCTTGGGGCTAAAGGGATCAAGGGATATGGAGAGAAGGGATGGATCAGGATATTGAATTCGATGACCAGCTTTGATCAAAATGAATGGCTGAGCAGGTTCAAAGGGCCAAATGACCTACTCCTGCTTCTAGTTCCTATGTTTATGACTGAGACCTAGGGTCAGTGTGGTGTTATAACAGAGACATCTGAAAAACTAGTCATAGCGATAGCTCCTTGCCCATACCCTTTACTGGGTACATAGTTACAAGTAGGTTAATAAAGGCATATTGTTAACCTATTGAAGATTACAAAGACTGCTTTAAGAAATACTGTTCTGGAATCAATATCTTCCCAACACTTACTACATTAACTTTCACCTATCTGTCTTCCACTGAATTGTTTCTCTTTCTAAAGTAATGTTCAGTGTCTTCATTTATGTCTGCCATCCATATGTATCAGTCCAAGAACCAACAGTGTGTCCAATAGACATCTCTGGGGGACATTGGGGCAGTACAGTGGCACAGTGGTTCGCACTGCTGTCTCACAGCGCCAGGGACCTGGGTTCAATTCCGGTCTCGGGTCACTGCCTGTGTGGAGTTTGCACATTCTCCCTGTGTCTGTGTGGGTTTCCTCTGGGTGCTCCGGTTTCCTCCCACAGTCCAAAGATGTGTGGGTTAGGTTGATTGGCCATGGTAAATTGACCCTAGTGTCAGGGGGACTTGCAGGGTAAATATGTGGAGTTACAGAAATAGGGCTTGGGTGGAATTGTTGTTGGTGCAGACCCAATGGGCTGAATGGCCTCCTTCTGCACTGCAGTGATTCTGTGATCCCTTTCAAGCTGTACCCATTTACAGTAGTTTTTTGATTTTTATCTATCAACCACCTTTCTAACCATGCTGTTACATTTTATACCAAACAGCTGAGTTTTCCAACAAACCTCCTAGACACACCTATATCAAACACCTTCGGAAAAATGCTTTTTCTGGAGCCACAATAATCTTCCCACCCATTGCTGTCTCAAGTTCAATAGTGGGGGAAGTATGAGTTCACCTACTCATAGTTAAACTGCAATGTTTTCTTCATGAGCATAAATTGCTAAACGCTAGTACATAGGTACAAAAAGCATTCCAAAAGGAAAATTAAATTTGGCCTTATATCAAAGGTGTTTAAATTCAACAGTAAAGAATGTTGCTGGAATTGTTCAGGGGCCTCTTTTGACCCCACCTGGATTACTGCATTCAGTTTTGGGCACTGCAATTCAGGAAGAATATATTGGACTCATTGTTAGTGCAACACAAATCAAAAGAGTAATCATGGAGCTAAAAAGGTTAAATTAAAAAGGATTTGGTAGGCAATATTCAGATAATGATTTTCTCCAGGAGGAGGAGTACGCAGATCAAGAGAACATAATATTATAAACTGGATCAGATAGGAGTGAAATGAAAAAGTGCTGTTCACATAAAGAATAACAGAAACATGGAATCCGCTTCCCCAAAAAGCTCTGGCTGCTGCATCAAGTCTAAGGTTGGTCATTTTTGTTTAAAGTTAAGGGTATCAAGGGATATCAAACAAAGGTAGGTAAATGGAACAAAGGTACAGATCCACCATGGTCTATTTGAATAAGGAACAGAATCGAGGGGCTTAATGACAATCTTTTTTCTATCTCCAAGTTTGTTCAGTGCTTTGTGAGATCATCTATCTACATTGTTTGTCTAAATCTCTTTGAAAGTGATCCCTTACAATTTCCAATTTGAGAGCTTACCAGCTAGCTTAACACTTATGTTTAAAGTTAGACAACAACATAACACCCTGATAATTATTCCTATCTATGGTCATTTCTCTAGACTAGAGGCTGAACAGGGGAATATAGGGCTCCATTTTCCTGGCCTGCTGTGTTGCTGGAGGAGTGCAG
This sequence comes from Carcharhinus amblyrhynchos, assembly GCF_965287045.1. Classification (NCBI taxonomy): domain Eukaryota; kingdom Metazoa; phylum Chordata; class Chondrichthyes; order Carcharhiniformes; family Carcharhinidae; genus Carcharhinus; species Carcharhinus amblyrhynchos. The sequence continues at coordinate 56,466,268 of NC_137338.1, forward strand.
TGGGCTGGTCAGTGGGGGGCAGTAGTGGGATTTGTGACCAGTGTCCAGCCGATGGTGACTTTCCCAGGTCATTTTTTTAAATGTAACCAGCCTCGTGCTGGAAATCACATGAGGCTGATTACCATATGGAAATCTTTATTTTCTTGTCATCAGTGAGCCCAGGCTGGTGCCACACTGGCAATCCTCACTGGGTGCCCTGGCACCGCCCACCGGAAGCTCCTGAAGGTGGGTGGGGCTGATTGGTAATTATTTGGGAGAGGGGGTGCGTGGGCTGCTGCATACCCAGAATTAGGGATCGGTGGGAGAGGGAAGGAGAGGAGCAGGCAGAGCTGGCCATGGAGTTTGTGCTGGCAGTCAGGGCTGGCCTGGGGGGTGGCATGTCAGGAAGGCTGGCAATCGGTGGGGGGAGGGGAGTGGGGAGGGGGTGGGTAGGTGTCAGGGAAGCCAGTGATTGGTGGTGAGGTTGGTGATGACATCGCGAGGCCAGCGATGGAGGGGCCAGTGCATGTGCGCCAATCTCGCCACTGTCAGATCGGCACATGCACAATGGCGCATTCAGCCCAATGATGCCGGCCTCTCAGGCATAATCAAGCACCTTTTCTGGTGCGAATCTCCTGGTAGGCTCTGATACAGAGTGCTGGAAATTTATCAGACTAAGTATGCCCAAAATAATTTAATTTCTGTTTGGGAAAATTACTCCCATAGTTTCCATTAACCCAAAATCAGCTAAACCAGCACAAAAGTTGATTGGAATAGTACCTGGCAAAAAGGAAGATGGTTGTGCTGACTGGAGGTCAATGATCTCAGCTTCAGGGCATCACTGCAGGAGTTACTCAGAGAATTACTATGACTGAATACCCCACTATCAACATTCTGGGGCTTACCATTGACCAGAATCTGAGCTGGATCAGCCGTATGAATACTGTGGCTACAAGAGCAGGCAAAAGGTTAGGAATCTGGTGGTGAGTAATTCATCTCCTGACTCCCCAAATCTGTTCACCATCTGCAAGGCTCAAGTCAGGAGCGTAATGGAATAATCTCCACTTACCTGGATGGGTGCAGCTCCAACCACACTCAAGAAGCTTGACACTATCCAGGACGTAGCAACCCACTTGATTGGCACTACATCCACAAATATTCAATCCTCTACCACCAATGAACAGTGGCAGCTGTGTGTACCGTCAAGATCCCTTAGGCAGCACCTTCCAAACCCACAACCACTGCCATCTAGAAGGACAAGAGCAGCAGATGCCTGGGAACACCACCACCTGAAAATTCCTCTCCAAGTCACTTACTACCATGACTTGGAAATATATCACCGTTCCTTCACTGTCACTGGGCCAAAAGCCTGGAACTCCCTCTCCAGCAGCACCGTGAGTGTACATAGACCTCAGACGCTGCAGTGCTACAAGAAGTTAGCTCACCACCACTGTCTCAATGGCAACTAAGGATGGGCAATAAATGCTGGCCCAGCCAGTGACAACAAAAAGGTTGAGGAATTTCAAGTGTACTTTTCACCTAGTGCAGATCGAGTTTTCATGGTTGCTTACACTGGATGTTTAGCAATGCACCCTCACCTCCACCCTACAAATCTGGCCATACCCCAAGATCAAATGAATCACCAAAGCAAGTTTCTGTTATTTGTCTGTGTTTGTGACTTTTCAAGAATACACCTCAAAGAAAACTGTTTGATGTGGGCGAAAGGGCACAAATGGGCACTTTGTTAAAGTTTTGAAATATTAGTAAAAACGAATTTCCAATGAAACTACCTGTTGCACCCCAATAGAAATTGTAAGTGGTGCCGTTAGTTTTCTTTAAAGACATTTGCAGTTATTTAAAATTAGATGACACAGAGGAGGTGGTCCCGACATTTAATAAAAACACACATTTCTGTGACAAACTGACGTTCAGCTCTATTCATCAAACTTCAATTGTCAAGTTAGACTGCAACGGTTCGAGAAGGCTGCTCATTATCACCTTCTCAAGGGCACATAGAAATGGACAATAAAAATACTGCTCTTGCCAGCCGTGCTCAAATCCCATGAAAGGATGAAAAAATGTTATTTTGTTGAAGCAAGTCAGGAAAAAAGAATACGTTCTAAAATCTTGTCAATTGCGCTTGTTCAATGATTCTACACATAAATATGAGTGGGAGCTTGAAACATAAAATCACTTCAAAAAATTGGTGCAATTTGGAATGCATTTACAGGTGCTTGGATTGCTGATTGAGCCCAAACCGATAACTCTGGCCCATAGTTTTTAAAGAAAATGTCACATATTAAAAAGCCTGGAATACCTACCAAAATGCATGATGGTTGAGTATGCATTATCCAAAACTTACGAAGCTGAGAACTACACTACAGCATAGTCGTACATCAATCTAGGGACCTTTCTTTCAGAAAGCTTGAAGATTTTTCCTATTATGCTAAGAAGCATTAATGGATTTAAAAGGCATACCCATTTTCAACATTTTAAAACTCGACAGACTCACACCTGATGTAGAGGGAAGATTGAGTAGGATATTTGACATGGGAAGTATTAGCCCACCACATATGACAATGTGGTAGCACCATAAATACATATATGTTCATTGATTGAAAGCTTTCTCACTGCAGGAGTTGTGTCAATTTGCATAAAAACTGCAAATGTGTTCAAACAACTACCCTTCAAACCTCTCAACAGCTAGCGGTGTTAAAACAGATTCAATCTGCTTGCTGCATCTCACAGGTCTTGATGCCCTAGCGCTGCAGTTACCTGAGCAATGGAAGTACACCTAACTGTCTGCTGTCTGTTCCACTGAGGCACCAAATGTTTATTGCTCATTTATTATGAAGAATCCATAGGAATATTTCACACACAACTGAGAAATTTGGGTCAGTAACCTTGTGGCATAGGTCACAAGGCCTGTGTTCTCTTTTCAGACCCTCATCATAACAGTTCTCACCCAATTGTTCAACAATTTGAGCCTTTTACTACAAATGCAGGCTTTTGCCCAAGTCAGAATGTGAACCCCCAACTCAAACTGGGGGAACAGCAACTGATCTTCTCATTAGGCACTTTACTGCCTCCCAGACTGAACATTGAGCTGAACAACTTCAGAGCATGAACTCTGTCCTCCAACTCCACTCCATTTTCATTTTTTAAATTAATTTCTTTTACCTTATTAACTTATTTTTACTAATTTATATTTCTATATATTTTAAATTTTAATTTATTCCATCATTTCATTTGTCCATTTCTGTGTCTTGCTTTCCATCTTGTTTCACCTCAACTCCCCCGCCCCATTTACCTCACTGAGGCCATCTCTCACATTTCTCATGCTGTCCTTTGACACTCTGTACCTTTGTTCTGCCATTGAGATTCTGATCTCTTAATGGATGCTATTAGCACCATTCTCAGCCTTTATCGCCACCTTTTACATTCCTTTTGTCCTTCTGTCGATGACTTCCTTGTCAATTACACAACCATCCCCCCAACCTCCCCACCCCTGTGCCCTTCTACCCTTACAGTACAAATCCTATTTTCTTTGTGTTTAGCTCTGATGAAGGGTCATTCAGACTCAAAGCATTGGCTCTATTCTCTCTCCACAGATGCTGTCAGACCTGCTGGGATTTTCCAGCATTTTCTGTTTTTATTGCAGAATATGACCTACTGTTTGGAGGGAAAAATTACCAAAGGCATGCATCTTGCCCAAGTTCTGACTTTCCCTGAATACATTACGAAGGAAAATGCTATTAAAATAAACTGGAAAGTGAGATAAATTTGCAAACCGAAACAGCATAAAGGCAATTTACATTAAAATTGAAAATAGATATTCATCATAAATTTTAGCAATTTTCTAGTTTGTTTTATTTTTGCACTTAGCATAACAACCTTGCCACATTTCTCAAAGGACCACCAATGCATTTGCATATTATTGTGATGTATTTTGATGAATAGTTAACAAGGTGCTTACCATAGCAACACAGCAGGACGCAGAAATGTGTGTGCCCTGTGATAATATATAATCAGGACAAAAGTTATTAAACACAAGGGATTTAGTAACTGTAGTGGACAGCTATTTCAGATGTATACTTTCCAAGAGGAAACTTAGATTGTAGATTCAATATCACCTAAACATTTGTTTTTGCAAAGCACTTATAGGGAAAAAAGGAATTGGAACAGTAACTGTTTTTAGTTCTTATATGTTACTAGCTAATATATTTAGGCATCTGTTCTGTGAGGCACACTTCATCAGCAGTGTGAATATATTGTCAAACTGGGTGTACAACCTAGAATCTCACCATGTACATTGTTTTGTGTGTAATTTTTGATATTATTCAAAAGAAGGCCACTTACATGGCAAATGTGAGCTTTATTTAAAAGAGTAATATGTTCAAATGTGCCAAATTGCATGAGTTAAATGTTAAATTCTTCCTTTAACTTTGGTCTCACCCATAAAGAACAATAGACATAAGTATCAAGCACATAAGGCCTGCTTGGTTCTGCTTCTTAATGGTAGTCACTCTAGGCTGGAATTGAAACCAGGTCCCTGGCACTGTGCCAATAGGTGCAGGATTTTGACAAACTTAGCTTGAAGAGTAACTTCATACTGTCAAACAGTAGTTAGGTATGCGAACAGCACACATAGGTCCTGATGTGACTGAGTGCTGTCTAGGGAAACCTCTATTGATGAGCATATCCATGCATGAAATCCAGAAGGCAGACTCTGCCCATGCCAACTCTATGTTCGTGCCTGGAATCAGAATGGCATTATGCTGAAGACTAAAATCAAACACTTTCCTTAACACCCTGCTGTTTGGCAGGGAATCCTGTTTGTGGTATCACATCATCTGGAAGCCTCCCACTAAAGATCTAACATGATAATTGGATGGTAGGACAAAATCGCAAACAACAGGGTCATCCGTCATTCTGGCTCATCCGTTTTGAGATTGCCCTGCACAAAATTTAATCTGGAAGGGTCTCTAGTGCGGATAACTCCAGAATCCCCAAGTAGACCTTTCATTGGAAACTATTTCTCTCAGGGCAAATGACATGAAGATAGTAAGCAAAAATAATATAAGGACAACTTAACAAAGAGCCTTTACAAGTTTTGCATTGCAAGTCACCTCTCTTGTATCCTGCACTGACTGGCCCATGTGGATGCATACACTGAAATTTGATCCAGTATGTTTCGAGAACCAGCTATGCCAAATCCACAACATCTGTGCCCAGAGGAAGTCATGATTCCGGCGTTGGACTGGGGCAAACACAGTAAGAAGTCTGACAACACCAGGTTAAAGCCCAACCAGAGGAAGGCCAGAGGTGGCACAGCCGCAGAAATTCCCTCAAACACCAACAATGACAACATGAACTGTTAGTTCTGCGGACATTCACCCAGATTGAATTTTTCAGCCATAAGAAGACTTAAAGAAGATGATGAAATCATTTACATCTTGGACAGCCTCAAAGAGGAATTTATCACAATGGTGCAACTGCACCAAACCTGCAGCTGTGTTCCATTCCAATCCCCAATATTTCCTGAAAATAAAGTTAAGGTAATCATGAAAATTTTGAACAAAGGTTCTTATGAACAGCAACTGCTGAGAAATTTGACAGAAAATCATTTAGTTTCATCATGACCCTGAACATCAGAATTACAACTTGTGATCTCCCATTACACTGGATCTAACATTATAGGATAATTTAATCAGTAGGCAGGATGTTATGGTACTTCCTGCTGGCGGGGTTTTCAGGTCCTGCTGAAGTCAGTGGACATTTTAAATGCTCACCACATTTTATGGCCCTGCCCCACCGCGTTAGGGCTGTAAAACTCAACCGGTTTTAATTGATTGGTCAGGAAGTTCCGTGTGCTGCTGGAAAAGAATGCACTGAAACATTTGGAGCACAACATAGAGCGTGGGAGCTCCAAAGGCAATGCACAAATACTGATCATTCTGTTTCCTTAACAACAATCAGTGACACAACAAGAGACTCAAAATTAAAATCATACCGATCAGTTCTTTGATGCATTGGTTGGTAATTGGACCTGGTCTGCCTGCCTAGAAAACAGAGCTCTCACTTACCTGATGAAGGAGCAGTGCTCTGAAAGCTAGTAGCTTTTGCTACCAAATAAACTTGTTAACTTAGATACTTGTTCACTTAGAATAAACTTAGATTTTAACCTGGTGTTGTGAGACTTATTACTGTATCTAGAAAATTGACAGAATGGAGTGCAAAATGAGTTTTACACCAAGACAGATTTTACTGGGTGGCACATTGGTACAGTGGTTAACACTGCAACCTCACAACACAGGGATATGGGTTCAATCCCAGCCTTGGGTGACTGTCTGTGTCGAGTTTTCAAGTTCTCCCTGTGTCTTATAGGTTTCCTATGGGCGCTCCAGTTTCCTCCCACACTCCAAAGATGTGCGGGTTAGGTAGATTGGCCATGCTAAATTACCCCTTAGAGTCAGGGGATTAACAATGTAAATATGTGGGGTTAGGTGTCCTGGGTGGAATTGGTGTTGGGTAAGGTTCGATGGGCCAAATGGCTCCCTCTGCACTATAGGGATTCTATGAATCTATGATACTCTCCGTTGAAGTCACCAAAGGGCAATATTGGTTGGAGTGTAAAACTAACATTGCATTTGGGGTTTCTGCCCAGTAAGTGAGGTAAGAGTTTCCCCTGATCACTCTCTTGGGATAATATATGTTTGTTTGGCCATTTATCCCAGGGTTCTAATTCAGGTTCCCCATCTACATTCTCTCCTGTTGTGGGGACTTAAGTAGTTTTTGCTATGACTTCTGTTGCTGTAACCTTGCAATTTAGAAGGTTAGGTTTAGCGAGGCAGAGTGTTGTGAGAATTGAATTTGGTCAATAATACATACAGTGGGGATGAAAGGATATGGGCCGCGATTCTCCCATCCCATTGTGTTAATGTTTTAGCACAGTGAGCCAGGAGAATCGCGCATCGGGCAGCTCGTGAGATTTGCGCCTTTCTTGTGTCTCCCACAGCTGATTTCCAGCGGCGTCTGCTCCATGCCGGAAATCAGCTGGGAGGCGGGGTCAGCATTTAAATAGTATTAGCTGGGGTGGCACGATCGGGCCATGGGGGGGTGGGGGGACAGCTCTGTGAGGATCCAGGACTGGCCAGCGATTGAGCTGGCCAGCAAATATGAGGCTGACAGTTCGGGGCTGTTATGCGCTGGTTTCAACCTCCTGAGTGGGAACAGACCCTGCCCCCTGACATTTAATGATATTCATGCTGGCGGCCTCTGCAATGCACAGAGTGTGGGAGATTCTAATGTGAACTCCCACTGAAAGAGCCAATGTGAATTACTCCAGTTTTCTCATGAAGTCAACACATAGAATATTTTGGGGAGAATTTGGCCATGATGTGTAACATTATAAGCCTGGAGGGAGAATGTGTAATCATTAGTACTAATGTGAAAAGAAATACAGTGCTGGGCAACGCTCTTGACTATCATGACCCAAAAGCCCTCATTCAGGAGGCTCCTTTCTTCCTTAATGCGTCCGGTGAAATCTCTATATTCCCTGCCCTTCAGCTCCCTCATTTCCCTAAACTCCATTCCTCAGGTTCCCTCTCTCCCCCAATTCCTCCTTCCATCTGTCAGAAATATTTATCCCATCAGTTGCTTTGATTCGAAACCACGTTCCAAACTGCCACCTCAGGGTTTCTTCTTTCAAAGGAAAATATTTTTTCAAATTGCTTCTCTTCAGGAGGTCAGCCTATGATTCAATTCAATATACTGTGGGTAGGATTTTACAGCCTTGCTCGGGTGAGACTGAAACTTCCTGCCCAAGGTCAACGGAGATTTCCGTTGTCAGACCCGTACCTGCTCTGATTCTGTGGTGGGCGCATTATGAGTGCTCCAGATGAGCTAATAATATCCACAGCCTCCTTCACCCTGTTCCCACATGTGAACAGCGTATTCCACCCAATTAATACTGCACAACAGGCTTATTAAATGGTTCCTTCTGTCAGCTTTAGTGCTCAATTATTTGAGTTATCTTCCGGGCTTACCAGCAAATATGACACAAAAAGATGCACCTGATAGCACAAAAAGATGTACCAGTAAATATGAGGTACTCAGAAGAAAAGGTGCACACATTTTCATCCCATTGTGTATATGCGTAACAAAGAGCCCCACTTCTTGGAACACAGGGTCAACTTGTGCTCTTAACAGCAATCTATTAGAAGTCAACCTCAGAGAATTTTGCCTGAAACTAATATTTGTTGACAGTAGAAGATCCAAGTGAAGTGTTAGATTGCAAATCTCCTTGAGAATATTAACTGCTTGAAGTAATTTAGTTTTTATTTGTGCCTTCCAGTTCTTGCTTACTGTTGTTCAAAGCTTTTAACACACATTCTTGCTTATAGTAAGCCACAATTTATATCTACCATCTTCTGTGACGATGCCTTTAGCTTTAATATAATTGGGTAGAATGGTGAATGTGATGTATTCTGTGAGCAGTTCATACTTACAGAGCACCAAATATATTCCTCAAGATTGTTTCAATTGCATTAAAAAAATTAATATTTATGGACGGTTTAATAATAACTTCTTTATTGCTAGGCAACCAAAATAGCATTACGCCAGTCTTTAAAGTAATCCAGTAATAATGCATGAATACCAGGTCTTTGCAATCTGTCAAAGTACACAATGCTGATTTCATGTAAATTAAAATTACCTACATTATCAACTGTTATGGATTGGTAAACTAATGTGAATGATTCAGTTATCTATGCAGTGTATGTGTATTGTTCGGTTTATTGAATAATTCCCGCACTTAATTTCAGATTACTGTCTCATTCAAGATGTTCACGTTATAGGAAACAGAAATTCAAACTTCAAATGAGGCTGCAAATATTCAATCAACTTCTGAAAGCACATCTGCGAGTTGGCTGTATAATGTAATGGTTGAATCAATACATCTTGACCTCTTCTGTGTCCTTCAATGGACAGTGAACTCTTTCAGATTTAAAAAGAAAATCTTGCTTTCCATTTTCAGACAAAAACATTTTTTTTCTTGCCCAATGGGGCTAAGCTTCCAGTGATGATGAAGTGGAGCTGGAACCATAAGGCTAAAAGTCTGTTTTTCAAACATGAACAACTCAGCTTGATTCAATTGTATGAGATCAGATTATTTACATATATATTTGTATAGTGTAAGCTTGCCAAAGTGAAACGGAAAATTGATGTGGAATCATAGAATCCCTACAGTGCAGAAGGAAGCCATTCGGCCTATTGAGTCTGCTCAAGCTTTGTGACAGAGCATCTTACCCAGGCCCTATCCTCGTAACCCCACAAATTAACCGTGCCAAGTCCCCTAATTTAATGCATGTTTAGATACTAAAGGAGCAATTTAGGATGGCTAATCTTTGGGCTGTGGGAGGAAACTGGAGCACCTGGAGGAAAGCCACACAGACATGGCGAGAACACACAAATTCCACCCAGACAGTTACCCAAGGCCAGAACTGAAACTCAGATTCCTGACATGTTAGCACTGCTAACTACTGTGCCCCCATGCTGTGGAAAATTATACAATCCTGCATGCGCTAAATAATTGCTGAGAAATTAAACAGTGTGTCACCACATCTGAAAGCAATAGTTTATGAAGCTATCACCTTCAGATCACGCGCCATTCTGAATTGCACATAAATCTCTGTTCCTGGATCAATATTCTCTACATTGTGAGTGTACCATTACCACTCAGATTGCAGCAGTCAAGTTCAACACGCTCCATCCTTTTAAGGATGCCTAACAAATGGGAATTTGCCAAAGTTGCCTGCAAAGAAAGCAATGAACATTACTGTTAAAAAACATGACTTGTAAATAAATTAGGAAGCGTACAATAAAATCTGTTGCAAATGATAAATGCCAAAATAGCCAACCTAGGTCCAATGGCCAGCAAAATGGAAACTTCCTGCTATCAGAAGGATGCTCTATTTGCATTGTGGGCGCCTTACCCAGAGAATGGTGTTATAACATAGAATCATAGAATCGTAGAAATCCTACAGTACAGAAGGAGGCCATTCTGCCCATCAAGGCTGCACCGACCACAATCCCACCCAAGCCCGACCCCCATATTCCGACATATTTACCCACTAATCCCTCTGACATACACATGCTTAGTAATAGGTTGCAGCAAGTGTAATGTTGTACACTGTGCCTATAGCACCCAGAAAACATCACACTTTAGTGAATCTGGCAAGATATGTCTACCCAGGGTGATTACATAGGATCATAGAATTATAGAATCCCTACCCTGCAGAAGGAGTCCATTCAGCCCTTTGATTTTGATTTGATTTGATTTATTATTGTAACATGTATTAACATACAGTGAAAAATATTGTTTAGTGCGAGCTATATAGACAAAACATATCGTTCATAAAGAAGGAAACGAGAGAGAGCAGAATATAATGTTACAGTCATAGCTAGGGTGCAGAGAAAGATCAACTTAATGCAAAGTAAGTCCATTCAAAAGTCTGACAGCAGCAGGGAAGAAGCTGTTCTTGAATCGGTCGGTATGTGACCTCAGACTTTTGTATCTTTTTCCCAAAGGAAGAAGGTGGAAGAGAGAATATCCGGGATGTGTTGGGTCCCTAATTATGCTGGCTGCTTTGCCAAGACAGCGGGAAGTGTAGACAGAGTCAATCGATGGGAGGCTGGTTTGCGAGATGGATTGGGCTACATTCATGACCTTTTGTAGTTTCTTGTGGTCTTGGGCAGAGCAGGAGCCATACCAAGCTGTGATACGAGAAAGAATGCTTTCTATAGTGCATCTGTAAAAGTTGCTGAGGGTCATAGCTGACATGCCAAATTTCCTTAGTCTTCTGAGAAAGTAGAGGCATTGGCGAGCTTTCTTAACTATCGTGGTAATAGTGGTCTATAGAAACTATAATTTCTTAACTATAGTGTATAGAGCTTGCACCAACAGTAATCCCACCCAGGGCCTATCCCTGTAACTTCTCATATTTATCCTGCTAGTCTCCCTGACACTAAGGGGCAATTTAGCATGGCCAATCAACCTAATCCGCACAACTTTAGAGTGTATGAGGAAACCAGAACACCTGGAGGAAACCCACGCAGACACGGGGAGAATGTGCAAATTCCACACAGACAATGACCCGAAGTCAGAATTGAATCTGGGTCCCTGGCACTGTGAGGCAGCAGTGCTAACCATTGTACCACCATGCTACCCACATGCCACAAAGGGTTTCCTCCGGCTGCTCCGGTTTCCTCCAACACTCCAAAGATGTGTGGTTTAGGTTGATTGACCATGCTAAATTGCCCCTTAGTGTCAGGGGGACCAACAGGATAAACATGAGAGGTTACAGAAATAGGCCTGTTCAACATTTATTACTCACTCAACTTGGCCAAACTTACTGAGTAGTCTAGACAAACAGATGCTGCTCCTTCATCAGGTTAAGTGCTCAAAAGCTTGTGATTCCAAATAAACCTGTTGGATTTTAACCTGTGAGACTTCTTACTGTGCTCGCCCCAGTCCAACACCGGCATCTCCACATCATAGAGAAATAGAGGGAGGGCCTTTGGAATGTCACAGATTCCTGAAAATGGCTACACAGGTGGGTAAGGCAGTCAAGAAAGTGTGCGGGCATGGTGGAGGTTTGGACCTCTCTGCTTCAAACAGCGGTGGATGCTGGTTTAATTGTTGGGTTTAAATCTGAGATAGACTTTGTTTTATTGAGCAGATGTACCAAAGAAAATGGGCCGAGGGCAGGTGCATGGAAATAGATCACAGATCAGCCATGATCTTATGGAATGGCAGAGTGGTTTCGAGGGGCTGAATGGCCTACTTATGTTCCTTTGTTTCTATGAGCTGAGGAAAAGATTATTAGAGGAGGGAATTTTTGCTGGAACTGTATACAATAGTAATGATGTATTAGAGAAATACAGTGTACAGTTCTGGTCACTATAAGAAAGATATCACCAGAGAAGGTACAGAGGAGATTTATAAGGCCAATGCCCAGATTAAAGAGTTTTACCATGAAAAACAATTGAATACATTAGTGATGTTTTCTTTGGAACAGAGGAGGCTGAGGGGAGAGCTAAGTGAAATTATAAAATTATGAGGAGTTGAAATTGAGTGGATAGATAGATCCTATTCCCCTTGATTGAGGTGCCCCAATCCAAGGCTTATTTTGAAGGTAAGAGGCAGAAGGCTTAGAGGGGATTTGGGTATCTGGAACTCTCTGCCAGACACAATGGTAGAAACCCTCATGACATTTAAATGTGCTTGAATATGCATTTGAAAAGCCATTACATACAAGGCTTTGGACCAAGAGCCAGAGAGTGGGATTAGGTTGGATGGCAGCCAGTGTAGGCTTGATGGGCCAAATGGCCTCCTACTGTGCTGTAAGTTTTATAATTCTACGATTTTTACAGTTTGTTCACACCGCTGTATGATTATCCATACACATTTTCAGATTGCAACTTACAATTAAATTCTTTGCTGTGTGCCCTCTTTCATGCACTTTCAAGATTTAGAGGTTTATTGAGACCTACAATCAGCCATTTTTTCCCCATTGTATCAATCCTTTAAAAAAAGTCAGTGCTATATTATTCCTTCCAGCTCCATTCTGTATGCTCTCTCAGCATCCTTATTGTGTTAGAATCAAAACTCACTGCATAGCCACTCTCTGCATAGCCACCCTTTCCTAGAGTCTCAGAGTATCTGATGTCTTTCAGTTTTCAGATCATAATTACAGTTACGTAGGCCTGAATTTTCCCCCTATAGGTGGCGTTCTCCTCCGCTACCCCCACAGAATGTTTTGAGGCGACAGAGGCAGCCTGCCATTAGCCGGCGGTGGGATCTTCTGATCTGACCTGACCCACTGACAATGGATTTTCCCATTGTTCACACCCTCCACCGCTGAGGAACTTGCTGCGATGCATTGACATCAGAGGGACTGGAAGATCCTGCTTGCGGGAATGGCTGGAAATGTTTGACTTCCATCTCTCTGCCTCTCTGCCACCACAAAAGCAAAACACTGAAGATGCTGGCAATCTTTAAAAAAAATACAAATCCTGGAAATACGCTGCAGGTTAACAACATCTGTGAAGAGACAGGCAGACTTATGGGCCAAATTTAATGGTCCCTCCCACTAGCAGAATCTTCTAGTCTCCATTGAAGTCAATGGGCTTTTGAACAACTTGTCACACTTCCTGCCCCAATGTTTCAGCTCTGTGACCTTTCAACCGACCACCACTTCTGAGAAAGGTCACAACCTGAAAGGTGCATTCTGGTTTTGTCTTCACAGATGCTGCCTGACTTGCCAAGTATTTCTGGCATTGTTTTTTTGTTTTTATCGCTGCCTCTTTGCCTCTGCTTCTTCATTTAAGATGTTCTCAGCGTTGACCTCTTTAGTGGATGGAATTTTCCCATGCTGCTTGCCGTGGGAATTGTAGCAGGCGGGACACAGACCATGCAGAACTCCATTGACTTTGGGTGGGATTTTCTTGCATTACGGCGAGTACAGCTGCAAAATTCCGCCCAATATCTCTTTATGTGGCTCACTCTGATATTTTGTTTTATAATGCTCCAATGAAGTGCCTGGAAGCTACTTATTATGTTAATGTGCCTTATACGAATATAAGTTGGTGTTTTGTCCTAAAATCACCAGGCTTTTAAAATCAAATTTAAAAATGGCTTCCTGACCTATCTCATCTCTTTTCTATCCTGACACTACATTACACAAGAGACCTTGATCCCTCCATCTTTTCAATTATTCTCTTCTCAATAAAAAAAAGTCTCTATATATCCAGACTTGACATTTTTTTCATTGTTTTTATTCCTCTGGGATTACACAGGAGCTATGAACAGGCATGTCGGTGATTCAGAGGCTCTTCTTTACAGTTAGATGATTTTCCAGAAGTTCATTTCATTAATGACTCTGATAATACTTAATTTTGCATAATAATTAGCACAACACTTATTTGCCTGCCACTGTGAACCAAATTACAACATTAAAAAAAGACTATTAAAGTCATACAGCACAGAAGGAGGTTATTGCCTCCCAGTGCGCCTGCAGTTGGCTGTTTAGAAAGAGTTTTAAATTTATTTATTAGTGTCACAAGTAGGCTTACATTAACACTGCAATGAAATTACTGTGAAAATCCCCTATTTGCCATAGTCCCGCATCCAATCAGGCACACTGATGGAGAACTTAGCATGGCCAATGCAGCCAACCATCACTTCTTTCGAGCTGTGGGAGGAAACCAGAACACCCAGAGGAAACCCCACAGACACAGGGAGAATGTGCAGATCCCACACAGACAGTGACTCAAGCTGGGATCAAACCTGTGTCCCTGGTGCTGTGAGGCAGCAGTGCTAACCACTGTGCCACCATGCTACCCCACGTTGTCCAATTGCTCCATTCCACTGCCCTTCCCGATGGCTGTCTTATACACATTCATTCTCCCACACCAGGCTTGTTCAAATGACTTCAGTTGCCATGAGGAGAACTTCTTGCAGAAATAGCAATGACAATTGAGTGGTAAGATTCTGCTAGACAAACATAGGGATAAGTGGCTGCATTTTCAATCTTCCATGGGGGCGAGGGCAGGTGCAGGCACGGTTTGAAAGCCACATTCTCATATGGTGTGTCAATCTTCTGATGCCTCTGGAGAATGCTGCAATTTTCGAAGGGCAGGCCAGTAGCACGGGGAATGGCAACACACACATCTCCAATAAACATGCTGTTAATCTCGTTGAAGAACTTGTGAATGGGTTGGAAAGTGACAGAATCAAATTTTCAAAAATGAGAATGAAAAGAGTGAACGATCCAGCAGCGGCACAGTGGTTAGCACTGTTGCCTCACAGTGCCAGAGACCTGGGTTCGATTCCCGACTTGGGTCACCGTCTGTGCGGAGTTTGCACGTTCTCCCCATGTCTGCATGGGTTTTCTCCAGGTGCTCCAGTTTCCCTCCACAATCCAAAATATATGCTGGTTAAGTTCATTGGCCATGCTAAATTCTCCTTCAGTTTACGCAAACAGGTGCTGGAGTGTGGTAACTTCATTGCAGTGTTAATGTAAGCCTACTTGTGTCACTAACACTTAAACTGAAAATTTTCATGCACCATTGTCCACAGAACTCTGGGGAACCTTTATTTATTGTGGCTGCTGATTTAAAAACTTGGGGAAAAGAAAGGTAGTCAAGCAGAAGCACAAAGCTGTCATAGGGTGAGCAGATTGGATTAAGCACTTGATGAGTGAGCATTTGGGAACTTACATAGACCATTAGGCTACTGGCCTTCTGTTCTCCAGCCTGCTCCGTTCTTCCATGCAATGGCAAACCCAGTTGTGGCAGCCATTTGCCTTTGAAAATCACCCTTGAGTTAGTTCCTGCGTCAGGTCATACATAGTGCCACTAATTGGGCATCAAACCCCACTCTGGCCTTGACATTTAAACATCAAGACACGTTACTGACACTAATGTAACAGGGGTTTGAAACCTAGAAATGATCTGGGCATTGGGTTCCTGACCCCAGATTTAAATTCCAGCCCAATGTATCACGCCTGCATTAGTTAGTTCTTAAATATTTTGCCAATGTGTTGAGAGTAGCTGGGACCAGCAACAGCCATTTTTGAAGTATAAAGTTTCAAATGTTGAGGTTCAATTCGTCCAGATCTCAATCCAGGATAGAAACGGATAGGAGCTAATTGAAGATTATTAGTTCAACGGTATCATATAATTGAATTATGGAAGTATGGTGGACATTCAGCCCATCAGCACTGTGCCAGCTGTTTGGAAGACCGATAAAGTTAATTTCAGTTCCTTTCTTCTTCCCATACTCCCAAATTTTCTTTGTCCATCAAGTGTTTAACTAATTCCCTTTTGAAAGCTACTAGTGAATCTGTTTCCATAGCCCATCAAACATTCCAAATCCTAACCGTCCATTTGCGTACGTTTTATTCCTCGTGTCATTTCTAGCCAAGAATGGATTTGAACTGGAGATGAGAATTTTATAATTGAATCAATACTGGCCAACGAGCACAAGGGTGAATGCAATTTGGTGCGAATTAACATATGGACAGTAGAGTTTTGAATGAACTCAAGTTTATGGATGGCAGAATGTTCCCCATCAGACCCACGATGAATTGTGACATCCCAGAATTTGCAGTAAAAGCTCTCACTTTGTGCTCTCAGGAATCCTATATTTCTGATTTTTTTGCTTAGAATGAAATGAATTACATTCTCATCACAGTTACTTTGAGCCCACATCCTTTAGCTACTTCTGGAAGGCAGCCGTGAAAAGGCTGACAGCTCCGCTGAGATGTGCTTTAATGATAATTAGCTGTCAGAAGAGGGTTAGAGACAGACATTTAGATCACTCATGGCCAAAACAATGAACTACAAAACATTGAGAATGTAAACTAGAATGGGTAAAACTAATGACAAAACTCCATCAATGTCATTTTCAGGTTTTGTTAGCATGACAAAGCTGTAGACATAGCTAGTGTCATCTTCCACAGATGTATTGAGTGCTTTAAATATTCAATTTGTAACATTAAGGGGACTATCATAAAGCAACTGTGAAGTATAAACTATAAACTAACACCATTAACTTAATATATGTATTCATTCTGAATTTGAATAAATTGGTGGTGTTTTCTGTTTTTTACTCAGGTTCCCAGCTTCTTTAATTCCTGATGGCATCCTTTGGAATGGTTCAATTTGTCAACTTTACAGACCCATTTCTTGGTTGGCCTAATTCAACTGATCGTGATCATCCACACAACTACTATGCTCTGTTTTTCTCGCTGCTAATCTTTGCCATCATATTTGGGAATGTATTGGTGTGCCTTGCAGTGCTGAGAGAAAAGTCCTTGCAAACGACTACAAACTATCTCGTTGTCAGCTTGGCAGTGGCAGACCTGCTTGTTGCCATCTTGGTGATGCCTTGGGTCGTGTACCTTGAGGTAAGAGTGCATTTTAAAGTTTAGATTCATGTATCTATTTATTACTGTGCAGGCTTTTCTAGCATACTGCAATGTTGATATTTTGATTAATAGGCTGGACGAGTATGGTTTTAATGACACTGATGTCCACTCAAAGTCAGATGTAGTATCAATCTGCTGGACCCCACCTCTGCATTCAGTTCAGTTTAACCTCCAGCTATAAAGCAGCACTCACTTCCAATTCCACACCCACTACACACTTCATTTGGCTATAATTTTAATCCATGTCTATCAAAACTCTTAACAGCTCACAACCTCTAAATTACTTTCTTTTCATTTGCTAGGAAATATTAAATAAATGACCCATTGTGTTTATTCAGATTAACATTCTTTGTAAAGTTATGGTCCTTTCAAACATGTTTAACCTTCAAACTTCATATTTAAAATTGTCACGGTCTATGGATTAGAATAATCCTAGGGCAAGTTCAAGATTTTGCTTTAATTGGACTTTTGGATGTTATCAGGATTCTGCTATTTCCTGCCCTACCTTTGTCTATTTTGTATTATAATTATCCAATTAATAGGACTGTGTAGAATGATATTGTTATATTTGTATGGTGCAGAGCCTTAGCTCAGTGGTAGCACGTCTGCCTCTGATTGATATCAGAGTCAAAAAGTTACTTCAGAGATTATGGCAAAAAATCTAAGTTGCTACTTCAGTATAGTACGGAATGAGTGCTGCATAGTTGGAGGTGTCATCTTTTGAATGAGATACTAAACTAAGGTCCAACTTACCTCTCAAGTGGATGTAAAGGATCCTGTGGCATCATTTAAAGAAACTTGGTTGAGTTCTTTTTGGTATCCTGGCCAATAGTTATCTCTCATCCAACAGCACTTAAACCAATAGTCTGGTCGGTATCACATTGCTGTCTGTGGGACCTTTGCTCTGTACAAATTGACTGACATATTCTCAACACAACACTTGGGCTTCAGTTTAGAAAAACCAATGCTGTAAAGCATTTTCAGCTGTCTTGGGGTCATGTGACATGTCTCATCAATGCATGATTTCCTTAACATGTCAGGGTGTTTTTTAAAATCTCACATTTATCAAATTTAAGCAGTTTCCCATTAATGAATGGGGAGGTGGCAGCATAATGGTACTGTTGCTGGATTAGTAACCCAGAAGCACAGGGTAGTGCTCTGGGGGCCTGGGTTTGAATCCCACAGTAGATGGTGCAACTTGCATTCAAAAAAAAATGGAATTAAAAGTCTAGTGATGACTTTGAAACCATTGGTGACTGTCGTAAAAACCCAGTTGGTTCACTAAAGTCCTTTAGGAAAGGAAATCTGCCATCCTTACTTGGTCTGGCCTGTTTGTGACTCCAGATCTACATCAATGTGATTGACTTAACCGTCCCCTGAAATGGCCCAGCAAGCCATTCAATTCAAGGATAATTAGGGATCGGCAACAAATTCTGACCCAGCCAGCAATGTTCACATCTTGTGAACGAATAAAACAATACTGCAGCAAGAATATAATCAGTGTCCAAGCAAGCATTTATGTATTATTAGCTTGATGTGGAGCAACTAAGGATGAAACCATCATTATTGATGATAATATGGGAGACAACATTCTGATAAAGAGGGCATTAGTCTCATTGTCTTCTCAGAATACTCTGAAAATGATTTACAGTCATTAACAAAGAAATAAACTAGTCTTACAGCACAGCAGAAACATTCTAAAAATGAACACAAAGTCTGGCACTTGCAATTTACAATAAGTCTTTTTCTCCCTATCATGAGGGAGCTGTATAGAATTACTTAATTGATAGGCAATCTTTATGATCTGAAAGCACACTCGGTCTGCAGTGTATAAATCTAGTCAGCCTATATCTCTCTCACCAACGATTGCATGCACCAACACAAACTTTTGTAGTTAATATGCTTGAGCAGATAGGACCACGAGTCAAAATGCACAAATGAAAAGGAGCAGAGGAGATGCAAGAATCCTGTGACTGGATGAATATGTGTCTGCCATCAATGAACATGGTCATTGTGTGAAAATTCATATATGAATACTTTAGTGGAAAAACAGATGAAAACATTGGTTAGGACATTAGGAACATAGGATGAGGAGGAGGCCATTTAGCCCCTTGAGCATGTTCCACCACTCAATGACAAAGAGGCTCACCGTTACTCATTGACAGAATTTATTGTCCCGCCTGCCACAGGAAATGGAGCAGGCAAAAGGTGGACCACGGAAAGCTTCATTGACCTCAGGTGGGATTTTACAGTTTTGGGACGAGCAAGGCCGTAAATTCCCACCCATATCTCTTAATACCTTGGATAACAAAAATATATCACTCAATACTTTGGATGACAAAAGGTATCAATCCCAGATTTAAAATTTAGAATTGATCTAGCCTCAATTATCCTTTATGGAATCTACACTATCCTTTGCATAAAGAACTGCTTCATAATTTCATCGTTGAAAAGTCTAGTTCTAAATTTTAGACTATTTGCCTTTGATTCCCAAGCTAATGGAAATAGTTTCTCTCTGTCTACTCTGTCCCTTAACATCCCAAAAATGTCAATTTAATCACTTTTCAACTATTGCAGAAAATATAACCCAGTTTGTCTTCTCTCTTCTCATAATGTGACCCTTGGAGCCCAGGTATGTTTCTGGCAAATCCAGGTTGCATTTCTTTCAGGCCAATCTATTTTCCCTAACGTGTGATGCCTGGAATTACTCAAAAGTATGTCAGAAGTGGTCAAACCTGAGTTTTGATTAGCTGAAGTGATTTCTGCCCCCTTCTTCCCTAGTTCTTTAGATAAAAAAGAACAGCATTTAATACACTTTTTTTGTATCTCTTAATGGCATTTTAATGATCCAAGTACATATGATTTCTCATGTCTTTTGGGACTTCTTTAGTTCCTAGCTTTCACCATTTACAAAATACTCAGTTCTATCCTATTTAGGTCTAAAGTGGTGGATGACTTCACATTTGCCAACATGAAACTTTACCCTGTTTGCTACAGTTTTGCTTATTCACTTAATCTATCATTATCTCTTTGTAATTTCATGTCTCCATATACACTGCTTACAATAAGACCCAGCCCTGTGCAGTTGGAAAAGCTGAATATGTGGCTTCCTATCCTGTCATCTAAGCAGTTGATAAATATAGTGAATATTTGAGGCAACAGCACAGATTCTTGTAGGAATTCACCTCCATTCACATCCTGCCAATCGGTTCATTGCCTTTACCTTCTGTCTTCCGCCCCTCAATCAATTTCCTAACTAGGTCAAGATTTGCTTTCAATTTCAAGGCATCAGTTTCAGTTAACTGCCTCTTGAAAGGGGCTTTATCAAATGTCTTAAGAACTCCATTTGAATAACATTCATAGGCATGCCCTTGTCGACTACTTTCATCACCTCTTAAAAAATTCCAGGTTTGTCAGGCATGACTTATTCTTTGAAAAACTATATTGACTCTCTCTAATCAGCTGAAAACTTTTAATGTGTTCAGTTACTTCATCCATACAAATTCTGGCAATTTACTGGCAATAGATGTTAGGCTACCTGGTCCATCAATTCTTGGTTTCCTTCTTTCAACTTTTTAAAATAAAGACTTTTTAAATTCATTTGTGGGAAGTCAGTGTTGCTGGCTAGGCCAACATTCATTGCTCATCCCAAAGTGGTGGTGAGATGATTTCTTGAACCACTGCAGTCCACATTGTGTAGATAAACCCACAGCGCTGTTAGGGAGGGAGTTCCAAGATTTTGACCCAGTGACAATGAAGGAAAGATGATATGTTTCCAAGTCTGGCTGGTTAGGGACTTGGAGGGGAACTTGCATGTGTCTGCTGTCCTTGTCCTTCTAGGTGGTAGTGATCATGGGTTTAGAAAGTGCTGTCTAAGGAATCTTGGTGAGTTACTGCAGTGCATCTTGTAGATGATACACATTGTTGCCAAGGTACATTGGTGGTGGAAGGAAGGGATGTTTGTAATTGGCACTTCAATCAAGGAGACTGCCTTATCCTGTGGTCAAGTCTTGAGTATTATTAGAACTGCATGCATTCAGACAAGGGGAGAGTATTTCACCACATTCCTGACTTGTGCATTGTAGATGATAGACAGGTTTTAGGGAGGCAGGAGGTGAATTACTTGCTACAGGTTTCCTAGTCTCTGACCTACTCTTATAGCCACAGTATTTATATTGCTAGACTCGTTCAGTTTCTGATCACTGGTAACCCCAGGATGTTGATGGTTGGGGATTCAGCAATATTAATGCTATTGAAAGTCAAGGGATGAAGGTTAAATTCTCTCTTGTTGGAGATGTTCATTGTCTGGCACTTGGGTAGCACACCAAATTTTACTTGCTACTTGTTAGCCCAAGGCTTGATATTTTCCGTGCCTTGCTGCATTTGAACATGTCTGCTTCAGTATCTGGGGAGTTGCAAATGAAGCAGAACTTTGTGTAATCATCAGTGAACATTCCCACTTCTGACCTTATTTTGACGATACAGCTGAAGATGGAGGGACCTGAGGAATACGCTGGAGTGTGCAATTTTCCAGTCTAAAGGAATGAATCATAAAGCAAGGCAACTTTGGAAATTAGAGTTGGGGTTTTTCAATGTTCTCATCCACTTTCTTTAAAAACCCTGGGATAGAAACCATCTTATCCTAGGATCTTATTCCTCTTTAGTTCGATTATTTTCTTAATTGCTGTTATTTTGCTATGTTAATAAGATTCAGTATAAATCTCCATGGGCATGCTGACCTCTTTCTCTATTGTAAGCACTGATGCAAAGTAATTATTCAACTTTCATTATTTCCTTCATTATACCACCATTATCAAGGAATCCACACTGCTCCTGGCCACATCCAGTTTCCTAATATAATTGTAAAACATTTTGTGTTGTTTTGATATCGCCAGCAAATTACTTTTCATACCCCTTTTGTAGTTCTTACCGAATGCCCATTGCTATTGGTTTTATCTTTGCTATTTGCCTGGATCTATTCTTTTTGCATTTTGCATGCTTTTTCTTCAAATTTTCTGTTGTCTCTTCTTTCTTTAGTCATCCATGACTTTGGCAAACAAAGCTTTCACCCTTTAGGCATATAAGCTGGTTCTGTAACATATTAAATTATTTTTTAACACCTCCCACTAATCTTCTGTCATTTACCCTTAAGAAATTTGTTCAATTTACTGTGGACAACTCTGCCTCAGCACACTGAAGACAGCCTTCCAAATTTGGAATCATAATATCTGTTCCACATTCCTCTCTTTCAAATGTGGACACTGAATTCAATCATATTACAATCATTCACTATTAAGCTGAAGACTAAACCCAACTCAGTCCTCTTTGTTAAATTAATACGGTGTGGTCTAATAGATAGGGCTGGATTTTCATCATGGAGATGATATTCAGGAGTCAGGTGTTTTCCTGATGTCACAAGTATGCCTTCTTCCTGCCTGTCTTGACCATGCCTACAGCGGTTAGATTGAAGTGGGTAGATGTGACAGGATTAATTGGCCAATTCTGGAGCACCCCGTAACCCTCACTCACCACCCCTTCAATCTCACTCTCTTATCCTTCAACTTCCTTTCCATTATTATCCCCTTCACACATCTCCCTTATACCCCTTATCCTATAACCTCCTCAATCCCTACTCCATCACTCCCTCCCTCACTCCCAACCTATTTACCTACGTTTTACTATATACATAACTCAGAAAGCTTACAATAACATTTGGAAGACCTTGAAAAGCTCATAAATCTGTAAAAATAAACAAGGTTTACTTGAATGGCAGTTAAGAATATTATCCCCTTCAGAAACTCTAAAATCTGTCAAAATAAACAACTCACATTTCTCCTGTATAAACAATCACAAAAGCAGAGTACTGTTGAAAGAAGACATTTTGTCAAAACGTTTCATCTTGTACTCATCAGGACAATTGCAAGAATACCAATGCCAGTGGACTCTGACTGGTAGAGATGATCCATGGAAAATGCACCAGTTGTTGGTAACTGGTAGTTAACTATTAAGCTTGGTTTGAAATTTAAACCAAGCAGTTTGAATCTGGTCAAGGCATTGCCCTGAGGAAAGAAGCAGCAAATGGCAATCACTTATTTTTTTCACCTGAAACAGGTGAAATGTGTGTACATGTTCATTTGGTCTGCAAAGAACAGGGTTCTGTGTATTAATAGATGTAGTTTTCAATACATGCAAATGCGTCACACTGCAAGCCCAACTGATGATCTTAAATTGGTTTTCAGCATAATATTCAGCACACTGAGGATGATTTAGCAAATATTTCCTAAATATTGAATCACATCCAATATTAGATACTGTTTTTTGTGTTTTGCAAGCAGGGGCATGTTCAGTACGGTCTATATGCTCTTTGTTATGATCCTTGGCCTATATTCATAAAATCACACTGTAACTGGAATCCACACACCATGTTGTTAATTTGTGTGTTAGTTAGAACATCTTTTTAGCTTGACAGCAGCATCCTATTAGTGATGAATACCACTCTTACATAGTCGCAGCGTAAAGATCAGATAGTCATCAAAATATTAAAACAGCTAACAGATGGCTGAGGTGTTTAATGAAGATTTAGTGAAAAATCTTTTCAAAGCACAGTGGCAAGCATGGATTCCTCATGGTGCCAGGGGCCTGAGTTTGATTCTGACCAAGATGATGATCTATGTGGAGTTTGCACATTCTCCCTGTGTCTGCGTGGATTTCTTCTAGGCACTCCTATTTCCTCCCACAGTCCAGAAGATATGCAAGTTAGGTGGATTGGCCATGATCAATGCACAGGGTTACAAGCATACAGTGTGGGCATGGATAGAGTGCTCTTTCGGAGGGTCAGTGCAGATGCAGTGGACTGAATGGCCTCATTCTGCGCTGCAGAGATTCTATGGGAGAGTGTAAGCAATCAATTATGGATCTGACACCAGGTTATACTGTCAGGATTCCACAATGCAGACTAACACTCTAGTCTAGTTGGTACTCTATCCTAATGCATCCAAAGATTTTTCTACTTCTATAATGATGTTCTTTCACTTAACAGCTTACCAACTGTCAGAAGTAACAACCTTAGAACCAATTTATTTAAAGATCACTTAACTTTTCCAATCACAACACTCACTTTAGTAAACAGATATAACTCAGACCACTGCATTTCACAAAGAACTGTGAAAGAACTTCCCCAACAGTCTTGCCTGGTGATTGTCGAGCAGTGTTCATTTATCCATTGTCGTAGTGTCTACGTGGTCTCCCCAATGTACCATGCCTCGGGACATCCTTTCCTGCAGCATATCAGGTAGACAACATTGGCTGAGTTGCAAGAGTATGTACCGTGTACCTGGTGGATGCTACGACAATGGATGAATGAACATCACTCGACCATCACCAGGCAAGGCTGTTCTCTTCCTGTTGGCGAACACTTCAGTAGTCACAGGCATTCGGCTTCTGGTCTTGGGTAAATGTTCTCCAATTCGGACTTCACGACATACGACTGCACAGAGTCACTCAACAGACTGCTGAGTTCCGCACACAAGAGGATGGCCTCAACCAGGATCCTTAGGTTCATGTCACGCTATTTGTAACCCCCATGAGTTGCCTGGGCTTGCAAAATCTCACTTACTGTCCTACCCGGAGACAATACACATCTCTTTAACCTATGCTTATTGCTATCTCCACTCACATTGTCTGCAGCTTTAAGACTTGATTAGCTGTAAAGACTCACATTCTAATCAGTATTCTGTAAACTGTGTGTGTGCCTTTATATGCTCTGTTTATGATCAGAACTCCCCACTCACCTGATGAAGGGACAAACTCTGAAAGCTAGTGGCATTTGCTACCAAATAAACCTGTTGGCCTTTAACCTGGTGTTATGAGACTTCTTATCCCAGTCCAACACCAGCATCTCCACATCAGCACTGCAAATAGCCAGAGGCAGAAACGTGGGCAGGACTTCCACAGCTAGGCTACGGTGGTGACCGTTTTATTTTTCTGGCCCATAATGTTACAGAAAACTATCCCAGCATACTTTGTAAATCACTACCTTTTTAACAACAGCAAACCTACTTGTTCCAAGCTGTGTGCAAGTTGAAATCCTTTATTATGAACATCCTGCCTTTGCCACATGCTTTACTAATCTCATATATTTATGAATTCTATTAATGGTTGCTCCCAGGGCCATATACATAACTTCCACTACAACCCTACTGGCTGATGACGGCAATTAGTTTCAATCTCTACCGTGCCTGTCGAGAACAACCTATAGGATGGAACTTTCCCGACTCACCCACCACGAGAATCATTGCGAGTGAGGGGCAGTCCGTGCAAAGGTCCATTGACCTGAGGCAGGATTTTCCCGTCTTGGAGGCGAGTGTGGCTGGAAATCCCACCCATAGTCAATAACAGCTGCAATTGATGCAGATTGCCTGGTGCCTGGTGTTCTCCCTAACATTGCTTCTTTCATCTTATTCCCTTCAACCATGAAGTACCATAACTTCCGGTCTTTATGATTCTCTTAACAACTGGTTAATAGGAATCGTGTGCAAATTTAACAAGGAAAAAGGCCACAATGATAATTGAGTGTGTATGATTGTAAAGTGGACCAGATTGTAAACTGAAGGAGAAATGCTGAAGGGATTGTAATGTTAATGCCAAATTACATTGCAGCAAGGAGGATCATGAATTCCATAGAAAAACCATAGAAACCCAACAGTGCAGAAAGAGACCATTCGGCCCATCGAGTCTGCACTGACAACAATCCCACCCAGGCCCTATCCCCCTATCTCTACATATTTACCTGCTAATCCCTCTAACCTACGCATCCCGGGATACTAAGGGGCAATTTAGCTTGGCCAATCCACCTAATCCACACATTTTTGGGCTGTGGGAGGAAACTGGAGCACCCAGAGGAAACCCACGCAGACACAGGGAGAATGTGCAAACTTCACACCGACCCAAGCCGGGAATTGAACCCAGGTCCCTAGAGCTGTGAGGCAACAGTGCTAACCACTGTGCTACCGTGCCACCCCATAAAGGTTAAAAGCAAGGCCCATTCATATTTCATTCCATTTTATATTAGCAGATTGAGTTGTCCACAACCATTGACAAATAATGATTGTGAAAGCAGGATAGACAAAGCACCATACTTCATACAAACTTTAGATGAGCCTTTGGAATTAGTGTGTGAAAATTCAGATATATGAATGCTTACTAGCTTCCCCATCCATTTCCTTTTTCTGCTCTATTAATTAAGGCATTGGCTTGAAATTGCTCAAATATACCCATCCACCAAAAGCAGGACATTCTGTCCAGCCAAATACCAC
The DNA here is from genome assembly GCF_965287045.1 of Carcharhinus amblyrhynchos. Classification (NCBI taxonomy): domain Eukaryota; kingdom Metazoa; phylum Chordata; class Chondrichthyes; order Carcharhiniformes; family Carcharhinidae; genus Carcharhinus; species Carcharhinus amblyrhynchos. The sequence continues at coordinate 56,492,555 of NC_137338.1, forward strand.
CCCATCAGTCTGCTCTCAAACATCAGAGAAAAAATAAAAAGGTGTTGTCAACGGTGCAGACAAGCAGCACTTACACAACAACAACCTATTCAGTTTGGGTTTCATGAGGGCCACTCAACTCCTGATCTCATTACAGCCTTGGTCCAAACATGGCCAGAAGAGTTGAATTCCAGAGGTGAGGTGAGAGTGACTGCACTCACCATTAAGACATCATTTGATTATGGCATCAAAGGGCCTGAACAAAATTTAAGTTGATGGGAATCGGGGGAACTCTCCACTAGCACAAAGGAAGATGGTTGTGGTGGTTGGAGGTCAATCATCTTCATCCAAGGACATCACTGCAGGAATTCCCTAGGAGTGCCCTAGGACCAACCCTTTTCTGCTGCTTCATCAATGACCTTTCCTCTAACACAAAGTGAAAAGTGGGCTTGTTCACTGATGATTGCATAGTGATCAGTTTGACTCCCCAGATGCTGAAGCAGTCCAGGTTTCTGTGTAGTAAAACCTGGACAACATTCATAATTGTAACATTTGTGCCACACAAGTGCCAGGCAATGACTATCGCCAATAAGAGAGAACCAAACCATCTCTTCTTGACATTCAATGGAATCATCATCACTAAATCTCCTGCCATCCTGTGAGTTACCATTGACCAGAAGATTAACTGGACTAGCCATACAAATACTGTGGCTACCAGAGCAGATCAGGTGCTATGAATTCTATTGAGAGTAACTCATCTCCTGACTCCCTGCCCACCATTGACAAGGCACAAATCAGGTGTCTGATGGAATTCTCACCAGTTTCTTGGGTGAGTGCAGATCCAACAACACTCAAGAAGGTCAACACCATCCAGGACAAAGCAGTCTGATCAAACAGCATCCCATCTCCACCTTCAACATTCAAACAAAAGCAGAATACTGTGAATGCTGGAGATCTGAAATAAAAACAAAGCGCTGGAAATGGAGCTAACATGGATATGACCTCCAATTTCGAAGAGTCATATTAGACTCAAATCAGTGACTCTGTCTCTCTCCCCATAGGTCCTGCCAGACCCATTGAGATTTTCCAGCACTTTGTTTTTATACCTTAAACATTCACTCTCTCCACTACTGAACTAAAACAATGTGGCAGCAGAGTGTACCATATACAAAATGCACTGAAGCAACCACCTGCAACTTCTCATCCAAGTCACACACCAATCTGACTTAGAACAATATTGCCATTCCATCACTATCAACAGGTCAAATCTCTCTTTCTAACACTGTGGGTGTACCGACTGGCCAGCAACGCTCATATCCCATAAAAGAATGAAAAGAAACATCTCATTCAAACAGAATTTCATTTGAAAGCCTTAAGGATGCAGATTTATGCTAATTGCAAAAGAACCAGAGGGAAGATTTGTTTTGTTTTACACAGCGAGTTGTTATGATCTGGAATGCACTGCCTGAAAGGGTGGTGAAAGCAGATTCAATCGCAACGTTCTAAACGGATTTGTACGCATACTTGAAGGGGAAATATTTGCAGGACTATGAGGAAATGGTTGGGCAATAGAACTCATTGGGTAAATCTTTCAAAGAATCGGCACAGACAAGATAGGCCAATAGTTTCCCTCTGTGCTGCGTTATATGAATCTAAATCAAGGATTGGCAACATCCATCTCCAGAGCCATGTACAGTTTTTTAACATCTCACAGGAACATAGGACCATTGTATAGAAGGTGTAGGCCATTCTGCCCCTCAAGCCCACACTGCCATTCAATGAGATCCTGGCTGAACTTCTAAGCTATTTTCCTGCACTATCCTCATACCTTTGATGCCTCACTCTATCACTCTGTTTTAAATATACTCAATGATTAAGTCTCTAGAGCTGTCTGAGATAGAGAATTCCAAAGATTCACAACATTGGGAGTGAAGAAATTCCTCCTCATCTCAGTCCTAAGTGGCCTTCCCCTTATCCTGAGGCTGTGTGCCCTGATTCTAGACGCCAGCCCCAGCCCCAGCCCTAACCACCAGCACCACCACCACCCCACCCCGCTCCCACCTGTGGAAACATCCTTTCTGTCGATCCCTGTAAGGATTTTCACCCCTCAATGCGATCACCTCTCATTCTTCTAAACTCTTGAGAATTCAGGCTCAGTCTCCTCAGTCTCTCCTTCCACCATTCCTGGAATCAGGCTCATTTGCAGTTCTGACTTTTCCAGATGGATCACCCAGTCATGAAAAGAGCCTAAAAAAAAGTTAAGAAAGGAATGAGCCATGTTTCTATATAAAAGAGTAATAAAAAGCTAATCATAAAATTGCACTTTATGGTTTCAAATGATTTTTTTAAAATGAAAATCATATTGTACTGGAAACAAACCTATTCAATGGTATCATTAGGCCATGGTTGTAGATAATTCCTTTGGTTCAAGGGACAGAGTTTCAGTCATTATTGTTCTTAATATAGCTGAGGTGATAGGTTTCCTAAATATGCTATTAGAATCCTTTTTAATCAGCTGAATCAATATCCAAAACAACTGTCTTACTTCTACCCAGTTTAAGTTAAAGTTTCTCTTAAGAGTGTTGTGCAGATTCTGTCTGGCTGGTGGAGGTCTCATCTACTGATCAGAGGTGCATCTGGGAGCACCCATTACTTCCATGGGTTGGGGGTATAATTGTTGGAATGAAGGGCCTTTCAGGGACTTAAGTGACCACCTTCAGGCCTTTCCCATGATTGATATTTTTAGTAGCAGAAGACCTGTCCAGAAAGAACTATTGGTCAGAGGCCAACAGATCCTCAATGCTGCCAGCAGGAACAGTGACTGAACAGAGGCTCAGGACCACCAGAGGATCCCAATCCAAAATCAATGATGGTGGGATAGGGGTCACAGAGTGGGAATTACAAGAGAGAAAGGCATAGTCTGTTATCACTGTTGTGGGTGTTAGATGTCCAAAATGTGCAGATTAGCTGGACTGGCAATGCTTAATTGCCCCTTAGCATCAAGGGATTAGAAGGGTAAATACATGGGGTTACAGGGATAGGCCTGGGCGGGATTGTGGTTGGTGCAGACTTGATGGGCCGAATGGCCTCTTTCTGCACTGGAGGGATTCTATGGTTCTACTCAATGATTCTATTGTTCAGATGAGATTGTGCACAGGGAGGATTCATAGATATTGCTAGAAACAAGACTGTTAGTCAACTTCAACTTTTCATAAACATTCTACTAACTATGTATAGTACCAAATTAGTACAATGCTTCATGTCGAACTATCTGTCAGCATATCCTGTTGTCAGGTGATCTTAGATCACTGATCCTGCAGACTGTCGATTTACATATTTAACCTTAATCCTTTTACACTACATTTCCCTCAAAATCTCTAACTTTATTAAATATACTATTTACATGAACCCAATCTCCCCAACCTCATTTTCTGTCCTCTCGTAGGATTCAAGTTGTCCTCTCTCAAACTCTGTAGGACAGTATGTCAATCCACAGAAACTATTGGCTTACTGTTCAGATTGTGCTCCTGATCATCTGAATAGTTTCTCCATTGCATTGATGATCTTATTCTGCTAGATAATTTCTGCTCACCATTCCAGTTTTAGTCACTGCAGGATAAGATCACTGATGTATTGTTTTTTTCCCAAAACTTCACCTGTGCGATTCTGGTGAAGAATCCATACTAATTCACCCGGCTGGAGTTCTGACAAATCTTGTATTCTACGATGTTGATTATAGCTTCAGGTTTAATTTGCATGATAGTCATCCCTTATTCTCTCTGTATCTGCTGCTTTGAGAGATGGCAACACACATCACAGAATCCCTACAGTGCAGAAGTGCGCCATTTGGCCCATTGAGTCTGCACCGACAACAATCCCACCTCGGACCTATACCTGCAGCCCACATATTTACCCCATGAATCCCTTGAACCTACACATCTCAGGACACTAAGGGGCATTTTAGCATGGCCAATCCACCTAACCCGCACATCGTTGAACTGTGGGAGGAAACTTAAGCACCGGAGGAAACCAACACAAACACGAGAAGAATGTACAAACTCTTCACAGACAGTGACCCAAACCGGGAATTGAACCCAGGTCCATGGAGCTGTGAGGCAGCAGTGCTAACCATTGTGCCACCGTGCTGTTCCATGTGGAGGAACAGGCAGTTGAGTATGCATCATCATCACATTAGAAGATCTGATCGAGCCAAACTATTCTGAGGTGGTTTGGAACAGTAGCCCAAATAGTAGCTCAACACTGTTAAGTTGCTGGTGCCATTTGTCTTCAACAAAGCCTTTACTCCTTTCTTGGTCTCTCCATTAACTTCAATGTATTTGGGTGAAATGGTCTTACGGGCAAATGCATAGACTCCTGTGAACTGCTAACAATATTTGTTTGCAAACAATGGGTCATTGCCTCAAAAGGATTGGTTCTGGAATTCTATGTGTGATAAAATATTTTAGTAATTTCATGACAGCTTCATGGCTCCATGAAAATACTTCACGTCTGTCCATCTGGAGTAATAGTCAACAAAGAGGAGTGTCTTGTTCTTGAGTTCAAAAAGATCTATTCTGAGACATTCTTATTGTCCTGATGGAAACAAGGTTACTGTAAGTGGTTCACTCTGCACCTGGAGATGGATTGCACAGTTGGTGCAGCTCAATATTATTTTTCCAAATGATTTTAAAATCCGTGACAACCAAATGGAACTTTTGCACCCTAGCATGACATTCTGTATTGCCAAGATATCCTTGGTGTATTCTCTTAAGGTTCTTGAACATTCTACTAACAATGTGCAGTATAATACTTTACATAGAGCTACCTCTCAGCATACTGTGTTGTCACATATTACTTCACTGATAATGTAGACTATTTGTATGTTTAACATTAACCTTTCACACTACAGGTAGGAGGTGCAGGCAATGGCATGGCATGTCAGTAGCCCATCACCTTACCAATGTCAGGACCCTCCATCAGTTACAGGGCCCAACAACAAGCGATGCCCACTCCTGGGAGACCAGTGGCAAACTCAACCGATTTTGTTGAATGCCTATCAAAAATCTGGAAAAGCCATTTAATCCCTGAGCCATCACTAAATTGCAATGAGCTCAAAGGTGATGGTGTCATCTGGCTCATTAATGAGACAAATTGACATCCCACTGCAGTGAACTGGGAATTCTGCATCAGCCCATCCCGCCCTCTGGCTCAGCCAGAGGAGGCTTTGCTGCCACCAAGAGACGGACGTGGGACCTCTCCCATGATTAAGTGGGCCTAGTTGCTCTGTTTCCGGCTGTGGTGGGCTGCTTTAAGTCGGCATAGCTTTACTGATAAATTAGAATTTAAAAAAAAGATTCTATGTATTATAAGGTCTGTTCTAAAACCCAAAGGCCTGAATTTTGTGGATGGTGGGGGCTGACTCCCAACCAAAGAGAGAGTTGGTGGGGAATGCAACCTGCCAACTCCAGCAGGCCCACTACCGTTTTTATGTTCAAATGAGTATTGATTGACAGCATGCTGGTCTTCCGTCCCTACTTGGAAGAAAGTGCAACCCTGCAGAGCCAGTGGGTAATTGTGGAATAGGCTGAGGGGATGGGGCGGGGTGGGCCGGGGTGGGGGGCGGGGGGGAGGCGGGCAGGGGGAGGTGGGAGGTGTGGGGGGGATAGGTCCAGAGGTGCCCAGTCTCATGTTCATGGTTTAATGTCCATTCCATTCTTCAGGATGAGCGGAAAGTCAACAGGGGGCTTCCAATAGAAGCACCCCACCTCACCCAATCCCCAATTAAGGATAGGGCATTTTTCTACTTCCTACACTCAGTTATCCTGCGCCCAGCAGCCTGAAAATTGTGGTCGGGTGGAAATGGCCCTTAAAAGGCCACTCAAGGGCTTCAATGGTGGCAAGGCTTCACGTTCAAGGCCCTGCCCACCCCACGCTTCCAGATCAGGCCGGGCAGTATCCCAGAAGGAATCCTATCCAAGCAATTTCACACTTCCGCCATCTGCGCCACCGCCTTGAAACCACTCCTCCCACCCACCCCGCTCCCCCTTTTGGGGTTGAGGGAGAAGCAGGGGGAGGGGAATGTTAAATAGACAAAAATATCTTCCTTTCATTTTCATATGTAAATTTCTTATTACATTTCCATTCAAAGAGGAAACATGCTGGGTTTTGTTTTCCATTAAATTAAAGTAGTTCACCATTTTTACATTTTCTTTTCAAGCGCCCTGATACATAATTCATGCCGCTTGATACCAAAAGCCTGCAAATGCATATGCTGGAGATACAAAGGAAGAACTTAAAAAGTGCTAAGATTATAATTTTGTTTTTTCATTGAAACATAAATTAATGCATGTGTTTTAGTTATATATGTAAATTATGCAATCTACCAGGAAATCCTGACAATTTGGTTTAGAAAAGCCACATTTCCTGTTGTGGCTTCCAACAATTTTCTTTCAGACAAAGTTTTTTTTTAAAAATGACTTCAAGTGATAAACATTGCTCATCCCTGCTCAAATTGGCTAAATTTCAAGGCCTAAATATTTAAATTGCTCAGATGGAATTATGCTGAATAGGATCACTAAATAGTTCATTTATTTTTTTCCTTGGATGAAATGCAAGCATCAACAAACTGAAAATGGCATTGCAGAAATGATTTTCTTTGCTTAATCAAGAAAAATTATCCTCAAAACTTGAAAATAAGGGTCCTATTGTCCTTTTGTCACTGGACTAATCCAAAGTCCCAGGGCAATGTTCTAGGTACCCAGACTCAAATCCCACCTCTGCAGATGGTGAAATTTGAATTCACTAAAACTCTGGAATTAAAAGTCTAACGGTGACCTTGAAACTATCGTCAATTGTTGTAAAAACCCACCTGGTTCATTAATATCCTTAAAGGAAGGAAATCTATTGTCCTTATCTGGTCTGGCCAATATGTTACTTCAGATCCATGGCAATGTGGTTGACTCTTAAATAAACCCTTCTGAAATGGCCCATCACACTACTCCACTCAAGGCAATTAGGGAATGACAATGAAAGCTGACCCAGCCAGCGATGCCCATGTCCCATGAACAAATAAAAAAAACTTGGAAAGGGTAAGTAAGAACAACAAGCCAGCTATCAGTGTTCTTTTAGCGAATGTGTGCAGTAGATATTCAGAACTGTGGCTGCCCAAGACATGTAGAACCACCATTTACGATAGTGACCCAGGAAGACAACATCTGAATTAGATTTGAAACAATCTGCTGGCATAATTTGGATGATTCTTATCACACCAGAAAATGCTTTGAACAATATCCTGAAGAACAGAATGATATGGTTGACTAAACTCCAAAGGCCGTTTGTATTACTTTCTTCTATATTTTAATGATTTGTTGAAAAGTCCCTTCCGGTCTTCTTTATAAACTTCTCATTCTAACTTTAAAATTTATGCTGCCTTATTACTGTTTAGAAAGGTTTAACCATACGCTCCATTGACTGGAACAGAGAAGGTGAAGGGAGGATTGAATTGAAGTGCTTAAAGTGGGCAAGGGTTTAAAAAGTTAAATAGAGAAAGCTTATTCCCATTGTTAGTTGAATCAGCAATAAAGCGATTATAAACCTGGGATTAGTACTGGAAGGATAAAGAAGACATTTTTTCAGACAATGAGTTCTTAGTGTACAGAATGCATTACCACAAGCACCCATTGAAGCTGAATCAGCCATGGAACAGGGTATTACATAAATACCTCAAAAGGAAAAATAGTCAAAGACACAGATTTAGGACAGGGAATAGGATTTAAAGTTCTGTTGTGTGGATCTAACCAAAAGAAATGGTTGAATATTGATATTCCTATGATTGTATATCATGTATTCCATACTAAAAATTCTATGCTTTGTCATGTTAAGTTAAATACGACTGAAAGAGGGTCACTGTATTTCTGCAAGTTGAATATCATGATAAATATAAGTTGGCAATATATTGTCATAACATGGTGCAGACATACTTAAATAACAGCTTGTTAGTACAGTATGTTTTCTAATGTTCCTAAGTGAATGAAGTACTATAAACTCAAGGTTAATAAGCCTGTGTTGCAGTGTAATTTAACAACCACTCCTTGTAACCTCTTTTGGGCACTTATGTTGCTTCTGCTGAATGATTTAACAGCCAAGGTTACAATTTCACCAAATATAACTCGGCCGAGATACAATTTCTGTATCAATTATTTCTTATATACTCTATCACTGTAACCAGTTGTCATATTATTAAGCGCTGGTGCCACACAGTCTCAAAAGTTACCAGATTACAGAAATAAGGTATATTTGTGAGGCTTATCCATCCAAAGAAATATATTTTCAATGCTCCTGTACCCATTAATAGTATCTTAATTGAGTCTAATGTCCTCACCTTCAACATCCTACCCAAAGACCACTCCATGACTGATTATTCTCGTGTCAAGTGGTTATCCCAGGCATCTTCTGTAAACAGCCCTTTTAATCTCAGCTTTGGATTCTGCAATGACAAATGTGCAGTCAGCCCAGCTGACCCTGCATGCAGATAGCTCCTCTATAATATCCAGAAGCTTGTAATAAAGTGTGGAGAGTGGTCATTCTCACAAAATCACCTCATTCAACCAATGTCCCAGACTCCACCACTACCATCTCTCACAATGTCCTGTCTCACTGGCAGATCCAGCAGAGATGGTGTCACAGCAGAATACAATTGGGAGGGCATGGTCCTGGGAGACTTAAACACTGATATTGAACCCCATGAAATTTCATAGCATGCAGATCAGTCACAGGCAAAGAAACCTCCTGCTGATTACCACCTACTACCCTCTTTCAGCTGACCAATTAGTACTCCTCCATATTGACCACTCAGAAGTGGCACTGAGGGCAAATAGAAGAAGCTTGATCAAGGAGGTAAATTTTTTGATGTACACTTTTGAGAGAAAAGAGGTAGAGAGGTAGGAAGATTTAGAGAGTGGGTGAACAACTAGAAGGTCATGAGTTTAACCTCTCATCCAAAAGACAACAGCTGACTCTGCCACATTCCCTCAGGCCTATACTAAACATCAACCCAGAACCTGGACTTTGAACCTTGGAGCAGGTCAGGAATCCACTTGAACTGACATGTTGTTTATACTATGACTATAGCAATACAGTGAACCTTAGTCCATGTTGATCCACTAGAAGGAACTCTTCAGATGCGGGCAATAAAATAAAACAAGATTTATTCCAACTGATAAATCAAAGAGAAAGGTTTACCAAAGAAATTTCATTTTCCAGCACTTCAGACTTCACCCGAGGCCATCCCAAACTCTCACAACCTCCAGCAGCTTCTTATTTATAGTGAGTCCATTGGTCAGTTGACCACCACATAATTTTGTTATTGGTTGCATAGTTTACTGGGTCAGCTGACCCTTACCATTGGTCACACTACAACTGCTCCAATGTTATCATTGGTTACATTTTAACAGTCTGGTGGGAGCATTCTGGTCTCTGAGTAAGCAGATTAGGGGTTGAGTGTCACAACGAGAAATCCTGGTCGGTGAAGAAGAGATTGCTAGCCTCTGGCTGCCTCCAGTAGTACTACCTGGGTGGAGTGGAAAACCTCCATCGCAGCTGCCAGTTCTCTGAGGGAATTTGTGAGTCAAACTCTTGAGTTGTCCTCATGAACATGGGCTTCATTGTAGAAATAAAGCAAGGGTACAATCTGCTGGATGTAAAAATAATGGGCATTGTCTTCTCTCATATTGCTATGCACAGAGGAGAAGAAGAACATGACTATGTAGATGTCCTTTAGTTGTGTGACTCATTCTTCTGAAGACCATGCTTTCACACTTCATTCACATATTATCAACAGCACGGAGGAAAGTCAGTATCCGAAATGTTCAACACAGCAATTATCAGCACAAATATAAGTCAGCCATGTGCTTGTATTATTTCATTTACTTTCGATAACCTTCTCTTTATTTTTGATGCTTTTATTGATACCTTACAAAAACCTTTGTTAAGAAATTACAAATGAATATTGTCTCCCACAGGTGGTTGGAGATTGGAGATTTGGTCGAACAAGCTGCAACATCTTTGTGACGCTGGATGTCATGATGTGCACAGCAAGCATTCTGAACCTTTGTGCAATCAGTATTGATAGGTTAGTCCACCCCTAATATATTTGAAAGTGTTTTAGATATCAGGAATAAGAACTCTGTTTTCAACATTAAAAATGATAATCTATGTGTGATGACTCTTTAGTGTTGCAATCATTGATTTGTTGAATAGCTTCAATTTTTCTTCAATTCTGATGTAAAGTGCCAATCTTCACAGTAAAGTACCTGTGCTCATACAAGAAGATACAAGATACACACGGGTGTCACAACTAGGGGATAAGCAAGAAGCTAATAAGAACTAAAAACATTAATATCAACAGAAAAAAATTAGTAGAGAAAATAATGGGAATAAAAAGTGGTAAATGCCCCAGGATCTAATGGCCTACATCATGATGTTCTTTAATCATAGAATCACTGCAGTGCAGAAGGGGGCCATTCAGCCCATCACGCCTGCATCAACAACAATCCCACCCTGGCCTATTCCCTGTTATCCCACATATTTACCTTGCTATCCCCCCTGACACTAAAGGACAATCTAGCATGGCCAATCAACCAAACCACACATCTTTGGACAGTGGGAAGAAACTGGAGCAAATGGAGGAAACTCACGCAGATACAGGGAGAATGTGCAAATTCCACACAGACAGTTACCCAAAGCCTGAACTGAACACGGGTCCCTGGTGCTGTGAGGCAGCGGTGCTAACCACTGTGCCTTAAGAGGTAGCTGACAGATATCAGACGCACTATATGGGCGGGATTTCCCACTCATCCCTCCCTCCGTGTGTTTCGCACCTGTTTTTCCAAAATGCCTGGATTCTAGAACAGTTCCAACAGATTGGAGTTTAGTATATGTGGCAGGCTCTATTCAAGATCAGAGGGAGAGTGAAAACAGGGATGCACTGGTCAGTTAGTCTGACATCAGTCATTGGGAAAATGCTAGACTCTATTATTAAACAAGTATCAACAGTACGCTTAGAAAATCATAGTATGATCAGAGTCAACATGGTTTTACAAAAAAGAAATAATATTTGACAAACCCGTTAGAGGTTCGGTACTAACAGGATTGTTACAATCTGTGGTGATACCCTGGGCACATAGTCAGGATTTTAACTGTAAGGTAATAGGAAAAGAGTCACAAAAGAAAACTTTTTGATTCCTGACAGGTATGGTGGGAACCCTTTGCAATCAACAGAGGGTTTTATTATACTGGTCATTATTATTATACTGGTTTATGTGCCTGGAGCAAACAATAAAGAAAGAATTCTGAAGAGGTTTAATGGTGCGCTTTGGTAACCAGCTTGTGTTTGCACTTGGGCATTTCAATACTGTTTCCCTCTCGGCATATCTTCCCAAGTGACATATCTGCAGCAGTACGTCACCTGTCCCATTGGTTCAACTCACATTCAGGACCAATGCAATGGCGATATAGTGAAGTCATAGAAGGTAGCGTGTAGACCATCTTCTGAGAAGTTGAATCATAATGTTATCCATCCTCTACCAACATACAGCATGTGAAATGTGAAGGACCTGTCCTGAAGATAGTTCAGATGTGGACAAGAGATCATGGACTATTTTGATGTCGCTTACCGTGAGTGTTTTTTGATTGGTGTGGTGACCCACGTGAGTTGACAGACACTTTAACATCGCATACCCGGTTTTGAAGGACACAGTTATTGATACAAAACAGTGAAGGTATTTCCAAATAATAAACCTTGGGTGTCAAGGGATTTTAAAAAAGTGTCTGAATGAGAGGAAGTTGGCATTTCTTAAAGGTGAAACTGATATTGGCAAGAAAAAAAGCAAGTTCAAAATGAGGAAAACAAAACTTGATATTAAAAATAAAGTAGAATTTAGGTTTTGCACGGGTAATCCAAGGAAAGCGTGAGAAGGACTTAACACAATGATGGGCAGGCATCAATGATCACTTCATGACCCTCAGTCTACAACTTGCCAAGAACCAGCAAGCAACGATCATGAGTTCTTACACCCCAACCTTTGATGCCAATGATGAGTCCAAAGAAGGTTTCTCCCGCACACCATGCACCATATTCACCAACATTCCTAAGGAAGATAAGTTCATCCTCCTTGGGGAGTGAAATGCAAGGATTGGAAAGGATTCCCAACTCTGGAAAGGAATCATTGAAAAGAAAGGAGATGGGAACTGCAACTTGAATGGGTTTCTCACGCTCACCAAGTGCGCAAAATACCAGCTTGTCATCACTAACACACTATTCTGTCAAAAAGACAAGGTCAAGACTTCCTTGAGATATCCATAATCAGAGCACTGATCCTGAGACCAAATGGATGATCTCATCACCAAAGGAATGACCAGTGAAAATGACTGCTGAACAGAGCACCAGCTCTTCCGTTCCTCCATGTTCCCCAAATTCCACCAGAAACCACTGAAGGTGAAGAAACAGCTCAAGAAAAGATCAATATTGAGCAGTTTCAAGAGCTCAACATGCAAGTGAACTTCCAACAATGGCTTCACCAGAATCTCCAAGGCATCCCTTCTAATGGAATGGAAGAAAATTGGAAAAACATGAAGACAGTCATCGTCACAATCTGTGAAGAAACCATCAGCTACAAGACTGCTTCGATGAGAGCAACCAAGACCTCATTGACAAGAGGAGGAAAGCTCTTTGCACCTGGCAAAACAAGACAACCAGCAATGCAAAGTGGAGAACTCAGCAAACAGCAAAGATGGAGCTACAAAGAAGAATGAAGGAAACCAAGAACCAATGGTGGACTGAGAAAGTGAAGGAGCTGCAACTCCTCACTGACAAATACAACACTCTGGGCTTCTTCAGTGCCACCAAGACGATATACGGACCCAATACCCCAGGTCTCAAGCTGATATGGAGTAAGGACGGAACCCTCAAGAAACAGCGAAAACATCAGCCTTCGATGGAGACAACACTTCAAAGAATTCCCAAACAATGATACAATCATAGATGAGGGAGTGTTTGAGGAAATCCCCTAGCTCTCCATCAAAGATGAGCTTGGATTCCCATCAAGCATGGATGAAATAGAAGTCGCCATTAAACATAGTGAAAATGGAAAAGCTGCAGGGGATTTCCAAACTTGGAGAAGAAGAGATCACCTGTCATCTCCATCAGCTGTTCCTGAAATTTGGGACAGCCTCAGGGATGCCGTCATTGTCCCCATCTTCAGGAGAAGGCAGAAAATAGACTGTAGGAATTACCAAGGAATCTCCCTACTTTCCATCGCTGGGGAGCTCATCACCCAAATCCCCACTAGCTGCCTTCTCCCAGACCCTGAAGGTATCCTTCCAGAAAGACAGTGTGGCCTCTGACCAAACCATGGAACAGTGGACATGATTTTCACTGCTCAATAACTTCCAAGGGAAATGCCAGGAGCAACATCACCCTCTCTACTACATTGCCTTCATCAATCTGACCAAGACTCAAGACGATATGGAAGGGCAATAGATGATCCTGTCAAGGCTGGCTGTCCAGAGAAATTCATCAACATTGTCTGACTCCTCCACATCAAGATGTTGGCGATGGAAATATGACAGAAACCGTTGAGGTCAAACAAGGATGTGTCATTGCCCCACACTTTTCTCCAGCTTCATTCTTTGTTTTGTCAAGAATAAGTTGCCCATTGGAGTGGACATTGTCAATAGGATGGATGGAAATCTTTTCAATCTTAACTGGCTGAAATCCAAGAAGAAAACAATATTGGCTTTGCTTGTGGAAAGTATACAGGTGATATTGCCACCTCTGCTCTTTCAGAAGAGAATCGCCAAGCCATGCTTGACACCAGAAGCATACCAAAGAATTGATCTTAGCCTCAACCTTAGGAAGACTCAAGTTCTTTTCCAATCCTCCATCATAATCAATGGAGAAACCTTCCCACACATGGAATGTCTCATCTACCTGGTAAGTCACCTCTTATCTAAGGCTCATATTGAAACTGAGATCCGACATCATATTCAATCCATGAGCACTATCTTCATATGCCTAAAGATGAGAATCCCTGATGACCATGACATCCATGCTGATACCAAAATCTTTGGGTACAAGGCAATCATCCTCCAAATTCTTCTCCATGGCTTGGAAAGGTACTATCAATGCTGTCTGAAATGGATTCACTGCATCAGCTGGGAGGACAGACGTACTAAAATCAGCATCTTTGCATGAACCAAAAACACCAGCACTGAGGCCACGATCATCCAAAACCAACTCTGCTGGGCTGGCCATGTGCGTAGGCTGCCAGAGTCCCAACTGCCAAAGCAAATCTTCTTCGCCCAGCTCAAGGAAGGCACATGGACATGAGGAGGACAAAGGAAGTGCTTCAAAGACACCCTGAAGGTTTCCTTCAAGAAATACAACAAAGATGTCAACCCCTGGGAGATCTTTGCTCAAATACCTGGAGGAATCTCCTGATTGAGGTGACACAATTCTTCAAGGACACCTAATGGCAAGAGGAGGTCCAAAAAAAAAGAGCCTTAGAAAGGAATACCAGCGATCTCGAGTCCAAGGACCAATTTCACCTCCGGCACAACACTTGCCAAATTTGTGGCTCGAGGATCGAGTTCATCAGCCATGCAAGGACCCACAGAACCCATGACCAAAAACACAGAATTTCTTAGGTGGAAAATCATTCTCATCAGCAAATGATCACTAAAGGAAAAGAAGGCTGAAGGTTTGTATTTCTTTGCCTATGTTACAATCGTTTCAATAGTCTGCAGTAAAATCTTGTTTTCTCTTGCTTCAAGGTACACTGCTGTGGTGATGCCAATCCTATATAACACAAATTACAGCTCCAAGAGGAGAGTGACTATAATGATCAGTGCAGTGTGGATACTATCGTTTGCAGTGTCGTGTCCTCTCCTGTTCGGTTTCAACACAACAGGTACAAAAGAAGTTTAATGAAATAATTTTGTTCACATTTGAAAAGCATTAGAAATGATTAAAGGGGTCTCACTTCAGACACACAATCCAACTTGCTCAATAATGGTCTTCACTCAGACATGATTGTAATGAAATGCCCACTGGAAGAGTGATTAGATTGTATACATTAGGCACAAGATTGTGCGTAGCATTGAATTGAAAGACAGCTTCATACTTCTTTATTTAATCAATGAAGACACCTAAGTCTGGAAATAAGCGTTGTCAATGGTAACTGATGAATGCTTAATCAACATTTCTTTATCTGCTATTTCAGTGGAATTTTAAATAAGCATTCTCAATCCTGAATTACAATGTCAGACAAAAGAATTTCATACAAACATTGGCAACTTTCCAGGCTTTGTTTTCTTTCAGCTTAACATGTACAAAACTTCTCTAGATTAATGGGAAAAATAAAATTTGCCAAGAAGCTCACGTAGCAAGAATAAATCTTTGAACCTCCTGCATTCTCTGCACAAGGCTAAGAGAGGTATTGTTTACAGGAATGCAGAATTTTCTGAAATGGAAAACTAATTTTGTTGTTTTAAAATTTTACCAAGTGTTGTATCACTTAACAAGATCTGGGTGACAGGGTTAGGGTTTCTGAGGAGGGGTGCAGTTGTGAGTAGGAGGAATAGTAATGAAGATAGCAGCAGCCATTGAGGTGATCTTTCTGAGAGAAAGAAAACAGATTGTTTCCACTGAGTCTATTAAAATAGGAAGAGTAACAGGAACAGTCAAGTTGGGAAACAAAGGAGAGATAAACAGCAACAGGCTGAAAACAGGCAAAGAGGCTGTGAATTTCAATTCCTGACATATTTCAATTGACTTAAAGTTTCAGACATACTGGTATAGCCAGAAAGGTTGAAATAAATGAGAAAATTTTAACTCCCAAGAATGGGTGGTTTTGGGGCAGGTTTTCTTATTTTAAAGGATTGTCCTATGTTTGAGGCCTACATACTTTGTCCTGGGTTGAAAGCTTTTGGGTTTGTCCCCATTATTCAGCCCTTTAAATCTTGCTGGCTTGGTGCTGGGTAGGGTATTCAAAACTATTAAAAATTTCAAATCCAGCCTAACCCACCTTGAAACAATTCATTTCTAAATTTAATGGGGAGTGGGGGAGGGTCATGATGGGGAGCAGTCAATCAAACCACGCCGATCCTTTAAATAATTTGATGAGGTTGTGTACTTCAGAACCTATCATTGATCCTGCTTTAATTCTAACCGGCTGACACTCCGGGCCTTGGGAAACCTAGCAGATGAATGTCAGTGAGGACGTATGTGTGAGGAGATGGTAAAGTTAAGCTGAGATCCCATTTGCCTCATTCAGTTTCTTAGTTGGGTGAAATGTTTGAAAAGCGAGGAGTCATTCTGTTGATGAACCAATATCCAATATCACTAAAAGGGATATGTTAATTAGTTCTTTATCTCATGGCAATTTTTGAGTGAAAGCAGCAGATGAAAAATGGCTGCTACATTTAAAACCAGTCAAAGATTCTTCTAAAGTACTATAGACATGTTGACATAAAATGAGTTATAAACACAACTTTTTTCTATATTCATTGGGTTGCTAAATTTCAGTTGTATAAAGGTTTGATTAAAACATGCAATAATAAACACTTCCATATATTGTTTGACTGTGGCAAATGGGTTAATCAATCTATAATGTGGTCAAATCAATTTTTGGATAGATATATTGAATTTTACTGTACTTATTTTACAGTACTTAAGTCACTTAGCAAGTTTTTATGCTCCATAGAATTTGTATTGGCTGAAAAGTTGGTATTTACTGTGGTTACAGCATGCATTGACACTGACTCCTTGCTAATTAAGAACAACAAAGATCATTGGTCACATATGTCACAGTTGATTTGGCAAATATTTGCATCTCATCATAAAAATATTAGTAGAGAGGAAGTTTCCTGGTTCTAAATATGAAATACTACAAAATTGACCCCTTTTGGGTAATAACTTTCTAATTGCATTGTTGGGAGTTGTTTGTCAGTAACTTTAACAGATGCGACCATGCTAGATTAGAAAATAACATATTTCATGAATTAATGAAACCTCTGATTTTCTACCAATATTCAATTTGCAGATGACCCCAGATTGTGTTCTATATCCAATCCAGATTTTGTTGTATATTCATCCATCGTGTCCTTCTACTTGCCTTTTTTTGTTACATTGTTGGTTTATGTACGTATTTACGTCGTACTTAAAAAGAGAAGGAAACGCATCACTTCTAGGCAAAACAGCGTTACCATGGCTCCAGAGAGTGCAATGCAGACCCAGGTAATTCAGATGAAAAGAGCTTGTAATTTAAATGCGGATTTTATTCTTTGCATTCTTTAACATCTGAGGCATAACATGGGCACTCAACATTTTGTCAATGATTATGGAGGGACATAGAACTCCACTGGGGTTGTTTCTCAAACCCCAGCTGAAGAAGCTGCACTGTAAGGAATGTCAAACCGAGACATATCTTTGCAACTAATTGGCAATGGCTAAGGGTGATTGTCCTCACTGGATTTGGATCAGCAGCAATGTACTGCTGTAACATCCACTGTAAGGATTCTATTGCTGCCATATACCATAGGGCTAGCACCCAGAATGACCGTATCAACGAGCTGTGGCTGCAAGCCTCCTCCATCTCCACGTAGGCAGCCGGAATTGAATTTATGGAAATGCTGCAATGAAATGGTAAACACCACTCAACATTAACAGCCATCAAATAGGGGCATCTGGTCTGGATTAGACAATCACTTACACATAGGCCTTTTTTTCCTTTGATATTAGTCTCTTACTTTTCAAACTACTGCCTCCTTCATGCAAGATAATGGGCTAAACTACTTTTTAAACTTTTCAGAAGTCTTTTCCAATTGCTTATCAACCAATTGAGATATTCCCTTTAATTGCCACCGTCCTTTTAAAGTTTACTGACAAATATATTAATGGTCACATCAATAGTATGCTTTCTACACTTGCCTAAATTTCACCTGGATCTATAGGTAATTATGCAAATATACTAACCCAAGAAATTTGAGTTAATATACTATCATTTTGGCAGGGTTATCTATAGTTTTTAACCATTTAGATGACGTTAGTCTCCAGCAACCATTGCAGCAATGAAAGCCCCCTTTATAGCTAAGGGGCATAAAGGTTAAAATTATAGCTTGTTAATGTGACATTGATAATGAAGATCTAAGTGTGCATTCTACAGATTGCCTTCTGTGTTCTTGTAAAGACGAGAGAGGGTGTGAGAACAGTAATCAGCAATGTAAATTAAGCTCAAAGTAATTGGTAATACGTCTATGGATAGACTGGCTTTGACTGCAGATATACAGAAATATTACAATGGTTACTTAAGATGGAAAATTCAAAAAGGCAGATCAATACTGAGTGTGAAGAATGAGTTGTGATCACAGATAAACAATACATAAATAGATCAAACAGCTTCAAAATTATTTACGCAGGTAATCTAATAACACCGGAAGGCTAAGAAACAAATTGCGCAAAGGATATTAACTGCAAAAAGATATTTAATAATAGTTTCTTTCCGACCATAAAATTAAGCTAGTGATAATAATTGAATAATAACTTCCCTGTGGCTAGCCAACACATTTTATGAGCGTATAAGTTGGACTTTTGAAGTGTCATAAAAACAAGACATTTATGTGATGATGCTGTAGACACATGCTAAAAATTAGTTGGACCAGAAAGTGGCTGAGTCCTTGATTTATGCAAGAATGAAGTGATGAGACTGAAGATTAGTGAATTAGCAGAGTGCGGACAATTTGCAAAATAAAGCTTTTGAGATTACTACTGTCTAAAAAAAAATTTGTTCATGGACTTAAAGACTTAATACATTTCAGAAATGACTCCTAAATTCACCCTGAACTGCAATGACCACTTCTTTTCAGTTTTTTTTCAATAATCACTTCTTTTGTTGTGAGTTAAGGAAGAAATATTTCCCAAGAAACCAGATCAACCCTCAAATCTTTGGAAACTCATAATAACTCAAAAATTATTTATGTGTTTATGATTTCAGGGAATCATAATATCCACCACTTACATAAGAAGATATAGATAGTCTTTTAATGAAAAAATTTTCATTGAAGAATGTGGCCTCTAACAATGCAGTGCTATTACATAGTACGTGGGAGTATGATCCTCATTTCTGTACTCACATCCCAAACCAGAATTTAAACCCAAAACCTTTTAGCTACTAATAAAGTCAGATTGATGCGACCGTAGAGAAATAGGCAAGTGATGTAAATGATATGCTTGAACAGTCAGTTGTAAGTTTGGAATAGAAAATTATGAATTACACAAGATGCCAACTGCCAAAATCCAGGAACTGTGAGGGAGAGAGAGACAGGCCGGGAGAAAGAGCAGGAGAGAACCAGTATAACTTGGGAAGCAAGAAAATGCAGCTAACGAATATATAAAGGTCAACTGGGTTCACTGAGGAAGGCTATAATCCAGTTGGATTTTCAGTTGACATTTGAGATGATCCCATGTGGGGTTTCCAGCAATGATTCAGACTCACAGAATTCATGGCAAATAGAAGTCTTTTCAAGATATTCTATTGAAGGGAAGTCTCCAGGAAATTACCTCTTGTAACCTTAGCTCCATAATAATGGTTAATCCAAAGTATCTGGAACATTGTAAATCTGTAAAGTTCAAGTGAAAACCAACAACTAAAAGATTCAACTCATTTTGTAAAGGCTATAGAATGTTGTACACATCCTTGCAATACAACTTCTGAATCACTAGCTTCACACAAGTTGATCTTTCTCTTTGCACCATGCCCAAAGTTACATAAAAGTTATATTGGTCCAAATTCTCAGAGGGGAATTGACACCCCTGTAAATGGTCTTGTTCGACATGTTGCAGTGCTTAACCATTGAAAAGGTTATAAAATCACCATTGGAAACAATAATATCATTGTATTTGACTCTACAAACTTTCTATACTTAGTTTTTAGATCACTGGGTTCATTCTCAAACAGGTTTTTTTTTTCTCAAAGCCTTAGCAATTTGTCAATGCCACCCACCTTAAGCACAGTATGACACTTTTATTTTTACTGTACAATGTTCAGAGAGGAAGTGTTGTCAAGTCAAGGCTGTTGTTGCTTTTGTACTGAGTCCACATACATCACTGGGAATGAGAACTGAACAAAGTTCCTGAACCAGAAAACAGAACAGACTTTGAAACACTCTGTAGATCAGGCAGCGTATGTAAGAATACAGGCAAGTTAATACTTCAGTTGAAAAATATTGAAGCAACAGCATCACCCATAACAAATAACACACTTGCTTTCTGAAGTCCATGTAAATTATCTCGTGAAACTATTTTGGTGGAGATCAGGCAAATTATCCCTAGTGTCCTGGCCAATATTTATCCCTCAGCCAACTTCATAAAAGCGGATTATCCGGTCATTAGTACATTGCTGATTATAAGAGGTTGCAAATTGGCTGCCGTGTCTCCTGCATTACAACAGTCAGTACACTTTAGAAGTAATTAATTAGCTGCCAAGCACTTTAATGCAGTCAAGCCTTTTTGGTCAAATGCTTCACCTGAAAAATCAATTACTCATTTTAGAATGACAAAACCTTTGTGGCGCAGAAGGAGGCCATTCAGCCCATCAAGACTGCACGAGCTTTCTGAAAGAGCATTCTACCTAATCCCACACCCCTGCCTTATCACCATGATTTTGCACATACTTTCAAATAGCATTTCAATTCCTCTATGAATATTTTGATTGAACCTGCCACCACCATCCTCTCAGGAAGTTTGTTTTGGACTCCAACCACTGTCTGGGTGAAAAACTTTTTCCTTACATCCCCCTTGGTTTTGATGTACTCTGATGTACAGTAAACATATCTCTCAGGATCTAGAATATCTCTTAAAGTCTCTTCTCAGTCTCCCAGCTTCTTTTCTCCAAGGAAAACTATCCTTATAGCTATAGTTATTTATCCCTGGAATCATTCTTGTAAATCTCCTCTGTACTCTCTCCAATTTTTTCACACACTTCCTCAAGTATGACACCCAGAACTGGGTGCAATACTCCAACTGAAGCCCAACTAGTGTCTTATACAAGTTCAGCATGACCTCCTACCCTTGTACTCAATGTCTCTATTAATAAAACCTAGGCTACTATATGCTTTATTAATCACTCTATCAATATGCCCTGCCACCTTCAATGAATGTTGTACATATACATTGAGAACCTTTTGCTATTTTTACAGATTTATAATTTATAATTTTCATTTATAAACATAAATTTATAATTTACAAATTACATATTTATTTCCACAGATTACCTGTTGACTTTTTCCAGCAGTTATAATGTTTTACTGTTAGTTGACAAATATTTTGAATTATTGTTATTATATATATTTTCTAACATTGAGTTCTTATGATTAGGAAAAGGTAGAAAATTTTCCCAGAAGCTTATATTCGTTCACTTGTTTGAAGTTTAACAAACAGAAAGAACTTTCTCCAAGTAACAAACTGCTGGCACCAGTTGAAATAGCAAATTACTGCAGTATGAACCATGCGACATTTGCTAAAACGGACAATGGGATTGAAGAGTCAGAGAGAAGGAGCATCTGTACAACAAAACATGCTTCTGAAGTGAAAAAACTCTCCAGCGGCAAAACCACAACTTCCCTAAGACCCGTGTTAAAACGCAGCAACCTGCAAATGAGAGAAAGGAAAGCAACTCGGATGTTGGTCATTGTTCTGGGTAAGTATCAAGTCATTTGCTTCCCATCTTAGAAAGTTATATAAATTTTAAATATGTGACGACATAATAATTTGAAAACCCTTTAGAGCTTGTATTCTGTATCCTAGATCTAAACTCCAGACTGGACCTCACTCGCTCCCTCTTTTGAATAGAGTTGGCAACCTTTCATAGTTGTCACAAAGTCTCCAGGAATTCACAATTAATCTCCCGGTCTATGCTCCAAGCCGCCCAGGGGAAAAATCTAGGAGTTTTTGTATTCCACTTCTTTCGAATATTTCGTTATTGATTGTTTAAATGTTAGGAATAGACAAAAAAAAAGGCTGTTTGACAGGGTGATTGGAGTCAGGAAGATGTGATAAAGTCTGTATGAATATGTCCAGCTAGAGTTGGCAGCCTAACTCCTGAAGGCACTAACACCACCTATGGTGTGTATCCACAAATGTTCCATTCTATCCAAGCATCCATATTTCACGCTTCAACTGAGACAATAATTGTTCGCAAGCTGTTCTACAGAATTCCATGTAATTTCCCACAGGATCCACTGGATAACAAACAAGAATGGAAACCTTAGATGATTTTATTCACAGAAGCTTGAGGATGATGAGGCCAATTGTAGTACACTTCTTCTTTCCATGCAGGGATCAGTATTTAGTACTTGTTTAACTCAGAACTTGCCTTCACCAAATAAGCCATCAAGATGGAGACTGAAGCCTGGGTTCTCACTTTTTTTTCAAATATATCTTCACACCCACACTGTGTGAAGACCCTTTGGGGAATAGTGGGGGAAGTGATGAAAGAATTCCCAAGCTGATTATTAACTCATTGAACACTCCTTCTGAGGCCAACAGGTCCTGACATTCGGCTCAAACTCTGAGCTTCTGGTCCTGCTGCAGGATCTCACTGAAGATTGAGAGCAGTGAGCCTGAGTGAGACTGAACAAAAGGATATAGTTACATTGCCACAATTATATCAGTATGGCGTGCTTCAAAAGGAAAATATCAATGTTCTTGGAAGTTGGTTTTGTTATCGGATTCCAGGGTGCATTAAAATAAGAGATGTGAGACCACTTCGCATTGATAGTAATAGCTCTATTTATATTACGTATAGTTCCAATATTCACACATAATTCAATAAGATTTGGGTGGAATTTTATGAGAATGATTCTAAGTGTCCAGCTAGTGTGAAAATGGGAGAGTTCCTGATCCATTTTTTGGGTGAGTTTTCACGCTCAATCTTACGTGACTAAATAATGACTAAATAGTCATTAAAAAAAGGTGTAGACTGTTTCTAGCTGCTGCAGGAAGGAGGGCTGGATTTTAGTCGCCAACCAGTCTGTAGAGGGGACTATTGCACTGTGCAAACCTCTGATGCTACGCATGCGCAATTTCAGCAGCAGGGGTCTGACATAGAGAGAGCGGTCAGGCTTCTGCTGCTGGAGCCAGCCTCAACCAGTTCCCCTCCATCCATCCCACACCCGCAAATCCTGGGGCGCACAGCCTATCACAAGCCCCAAAATGCATGGTCATCTACCACCCCCCACCCCCATCCAGACTGAATGTGTCCCCCCCAGTCCGATTCTCTTGCAGAATGGGTTGGATCCCTCCCTGATCCAATCACACACAGAGTGCACAAGGACCCCTCCCCCAACCTTTACTTCCCCACCCGTCCGATTACAGGCAGAACGGCAGGTTTCTTGAACTGAACAAGTCCCATTTGCCTCTAAACCTTTCCTATCCATGTACCTGTCCAAATGTCTTTTAAGTGTTGTAATTGTCCCCGCCTCTACCACCTGCTCTGGCTGCTCAATCGAACAGAGCAGGCAAATACTTAGGTGTCATCCCCGGCACTATCCACTGGGCAGTGCCAAACTGCCCACTGGGCAGTGCCCAGGTGCCAAGCTGGCAATTCCAAGGTGCCAGGTACTCCCGCTTGCAATCGGCCTCCCCAGGGGGCCTCAATCACCTCCAGTTCCACTGGCGAGGCAAACACGTGTTTTTCTCATCAGAAAGAACCTCTCCCGACGAGGCTATGTAGGCAAGCGAGCCCGGACAATTGAGCTCACTAAATAAGTGTAAATTCAAATTTAAATATAATTTGAATAAATTATTCAGCCTATTTCCAGCAAGAGGCTGAACTTGCTGGAAATCTGGCTCTTGCAAAATCATGAGAGCCGAGAAATTGGGCACAATCCTGATACGTGGCTCTTGCGCGATATTACCAGCTTGCTCTGCCCATCGATGGTCCATGCAAGCTGGTAAAATTCCATCCTTTAGTTTGGAAATTTGTATTTCTAATTTTGATGCAGAACAAATGGCAGGAAGTCTCCGTGACAGATTTATTGATAAAGGATGACAAAGATTTATTTGTGGGATTAATGTAACTCAGAAGCACAGATGTATTGATTTATGTATGCATTTGATTATTCATTTAAAAAAAATTGTTCATGAACAACACCAAGAGAAAATGACTTGTAATTTTAGGAACGTTAGAATGGGCTCAGCTCCATTTTGCTGAAACAATTATGTGAGTTAATAACATACACTGAGTGAAGCTGTTATTAGGAAAACCCTCACAGGAATCTTTTATTTATTCTTGAGGTAACCAAAAATAGTGCAAGTAAAATAAAATTATTCTGACCATGTTAGCTATTCCTTCCAGAATTATTCATCAGTTCCTCATTACAGGGTTGTTTTGTTATTTAATTTCACAGAATCATAGAACCGCTACAGCGTAGAAGGAGGCCATTCAGCCCATCAAGTCGGCACTGACAACTATTTTACCCAGGCCCTATCCCCATAACCCCACATATTTACTGCACTAATCCCTCCAATCTATGCATTCCAGGACATTAAGGGGCAATTTAGCATGGCCAATCAACTAACTCACACATCTTTGGACTATGGGAGGAAACTGGAGAACCCAGAGGAAACCCACGCAGACACCGGGAGAATGTACAACTCCATACAGACAGTGATCCAAGCTGGGAATTGAACCCAGGTCCTTGGTGCTGTGAGGCAGCAGTGTTAACCACTGTGCTACCATGCCACCCATTAAGTGTTTGCCTGCACTGTTCAATTGAGCAGCCAGAGCAGGTGGTAGAGGCGGGGACAATTACAACACTTAAAAGACATTTGGACAGGTACATGGATAGGAAAGGTTTAGAGGGAGATGACCAAATGCAGGCAAATGGGACTAGTTCAGTTCAAGAAACCTGGTCAGCATGAATGAGTTGGGCCAAAGAACCTGTTTCCATGCTATATAACATTATGATTCAATGCTCTGTGCAGAAGTCCAGTCCATCTTTTTAACCTGTATGGCACCGGCATTTTATTAACTGAACAGTAGATGGGCACTGTCATTGGGATATACATTATATCACTTACATCTCTCTTATAACGTTTGGAACATTCTGGAAGACCTGGAAATAAAGTAATTTGTTTAGGGTCGCATGGCAGGACAGTAGTTAGCACTGCTGCCTCACAATATTAGGGACTCGGGTTCAAGTCTGGCCGTGGGTGACTGTCTGTGTGAGTTTGCACATTCTCCCCTTGTCTGGGTTTCCTCCTGGTACTCCAGTTTCTTCCCATAGTCCAAAAATGTGCGGGCTAGGTTGATTGGCCATGTTAAATTAACCCTAGTATAGATAGTTGGTGCTGGGGCCTCCAGGGAAGACGGTAAGAAAATAGGCAGATAGGGGGGAGCTCCTCCATTGCCCTGATTGCACAGCTGGGCTGAGTTAAAATTAGCTGAAGATTATTACAATGTTGACCCAACTACAGTTTTATAATTAACACCTTCACTCAGTGGGATTTTTCTTGCCAGCTAATTAAAAACATCCCATTTATAAATCCGTCAACATTTAGAGCTTCACAGCAACTTCGGAGGGTAAATATGAAGGGTTATGGGAATAGGGCCTGAGTGGGATTGTGGTTAAACAAAGAACAAAGAACAAAGAACAACCCAGCACGGGAAACAGGCCCTTCGGCCCAACGAGCCCGTGCCGCCGCATCACCCTACACCTATTCTACCCTGCATGTCTACGAATGGAACCCTACTCAGTCAGATTCAGGGAAGAAATAGTGTCAATTTGGTAAAAACCGATTAGCCTAAGAACACATCTTTGGGGTGTGGGAGGAAACCGGAGCGCCCGGAGGAAACCCACGCAACCACAGGGAGAATGCGCAAACTCCCACAGACACAGACCCAAATCCATGTTCTGCACAGCTAGCAGTGCTAGTCACTGAGCTGTTGCGGCGCCCATCTACCGGTCCAGGATCAAGCACACACACCGACATGAAGTACTAGGCCACTCCCGGAACTTCCAAGAGCAGCCCACGCACGACCCGCCGTGTGCATGCCCCTCGTTGGTGCAGACTCGATGGGCCAAATGGCCTCCTTCTGCAATGTAGGAATTCTACCACTGAAAAACAAGCAGTTATTGGAATGTAACAGAATGAGTCAGCTTTTGTATGAAAAACTTCCAGCTATTGGCTCAAAATATACTTTTTATTAAATCGACTTTAGTTTGAAGAAGGGTTCTGGAACTTATTACCATTTACCACCTTATACTTCATCATGCCATTTTCAGAAGTGAAAGGTTCAAGTTTTCTGTTCACACTTTCTTCATGATTCCACTAAGGACCAGACGTGTTTGATTCTCAGAACTGCTTATTGTCTTTCAATGTCTTCTGTGGGTCTGAAGGTGTGATCTGCCCAGAGCACCATGCAGTTCCAGTATGACTACTTCCCTGACTTGGACTGCAATGTTTTGTTTACATTGATCAGCATTTCATTTGTTGCTCCACAGTAATTGGACAGATTGAGCTCCCAATAATAATGGTAATTATTTCTGATAGTTTCTTTTGAAAGTCACTGTGAGACTCTAAATGTTGACGGATTTATAAATGGGATGCTTTTGTTTAGCTGGCAAGAAAAATCTCACTGAGTGAAGGTGTTAATTATAAAACTGTAGTTGGGTCAACATTGTAATGATCTTCAGCTAATTTTAACTCAGCCCAGCTGTGCAATCAGGGCAATGGAGGAGCTCCCCACTAGCTGCCTATTTTCTTACCGTCTTCCCCGGAAGCCCCAGCACCCACTATCTTTTTGCTGGATGGGAATTGTGCCAGCCAGAATCAGCTAGGTACTCCTGACATCGGACCATTCAGGTGCACAGCTCACCAGCGGCACATATTAAGGCCTGGCTCATTGTCTTGACCAGGCCCCTCCCCCGTACTGGTAGACAAAGGCAGCCAGCCAAGCTGAGAGATAAAACCTCATCCACCTGTATCTATCATAATACAACTGGAGCTCTTGATTGTCACTGCAATAATAAAGAACAAAGAACAAAGAACAACCCAGCACGGGAAACAGGCCCTTCGGCCCAACAAGCCCGTGCCGCCGCATCACCCTACACCTATTCTCCCCTGCATATCTACAAATAGAACCCCTGACTTAGCCAGATTCAGGGGAGAATAGTGTCAATTTGGTAAAACCAATCAGCCTAAGAGCACATCTTTGGGGTGTGGGAGGAAACCGGAGCGCCCGGAGGAAACCCACGCAACCACAGGGAGAATGCACAAACTCCCACAGACACAGGCCCAAATCCATGTATCTGCACAGCCAGCAGTGCTAGTCACCGAGCTGTTGCGGCGCCCGTCTACCGGTCCAGGATCAAGCACACACACCGACACGAAGTACTAGGCCACTCCCGGAACTTCCAGGAGCAGCCCACGCACAACCCACCGTGTGCATGCCCCTCGTTTGACAACGAGGTGGACCTCCACCTGCGGAGTGAAAAGACAAAAATGTTAATCACAAGCCTGCCTTTCCGGTGTCTCCCGAGGTTCTAACCCTTATTCAATAACCCCTACCATAACCCTCCATCCTCGTTTCACTCATGTGCCTATCTAACTGAACCTTAAACGAGTCCAACGTTCCCGCCTCCACCACCCTACTCGGCAGCGCGTTCCATACCCCCACTACTCTCTGCATAAAGAACCTTCCTCTCATATCCAAATTATACCTCTCCCCCCTCACCCTTAAATCATGTCCTCTTGTATTTGTAACCAATCTAGGGAGCAGTCTCTCACTATTGACCCTGTCTATTCCCTTCAGTATCTTATATACCTCTATCATGTCACCCCTCAATCTCCGTCTTTCCAAAGAGAACAGTCCCAGTTTCTCCAACCTTTCCTCGTAACCCAACCCCTCCATGCCAGGCAACATCCTGGTAAACCTCCTCTGCACCCTTTCCAGAGCCTCCACGTCCTTCCGGTAGTAAGGTGACCAGAACTGGACGCAGTACTCCAAATGCAGTCTAACCAACGTTCTATACAACTGAAGCATTAGACGGCAGCTTTTAAACTCTATACCTCTTCCTATAAAGGCTAGCATTCCATAAGCCTTCCTGACAACATTCTCCACTTGTGTCACAACCTTCATGGATTTGTGAACCTGCACTCCCAGGTCCCTCTGTGTTTCTATACTCATAATTTGTCTACCTTTAATCACATAGCTCCTCTCTACATTATTCCTTCCAAAATGCATCACCTCGCATTTGTCAGGATTAAATTTCATCTGCCACCTATCTGCCCAATGCACCAACCTATCTATATCCTGTTGTATCACCTGACAATCCACTTCGGTACCCGCCAACCCTGCCATCTTGGTGTCATCAGCAAACTTGCTGATCACACCACCTACGCTCTCTTCCAAGTCATTTATGTAGACTACAAAGAGGAGAGGTCCCAGTAATCTCACTCAAGCAGTCCACAGCAGTGGCAGGTGGAAACGTTCATGTATTTGAGGTTTATGCTTAAAGTTGGCGTTCTTTACAGTTACAAGCATGGCATGAAATACAGTTTTGTATGACCAACAGAATAGCTGGAACACTTTGGGGTGAAGTTAAAAAGGGTTTAGTTGTGCACCTGACCAAATTGAATTGAGCAAGATATCGAAGCAAGGTTTTGTAGAGGTGTTTGTAATATTACTTTGTTATCTTTCCTTTTCACAGGTATATTCCTGATATGCTGGTTGCCATTTTTTATCACACACATATTGAAAATCCACTG
The DNA here is from genome assembly GCF_965287045.1 of Carcharhinus amblyrhynchos. Classification (NCBI taxonomy): domain Eukaryota; kingdom Metazoa; phylum Chordata; class Chondrichthyes; order Carcharhiniformes; family Carcharhinidae; genus Carcharhinus; species Carcharhinus amblyrhynchos. The sequence goes on from NC_137338.1 coordinate 56,521,359, forward strand.
CAAGCAATGCCACGTATCAACAGAACTTTACAGTGCTACTACCTGGCTTGGATATGTCAACAGCGCAGTAAATCCCATCATATACACGACTTTCAACACTGAATTCAGGAGAGCCTTCCTCAGGATTTTAGCTTGCTAAATGAAGTCTTAAGGATGTCACTATTTGGGATCTGAATGCTTAAATCCCTCTTACTCCCAACCACCAAAATAAGATTGTTGTTATGAAAGAAGCCAATTCTCAAAATCCACTCAGAATAGTTCCATTAAAACTTTAACATATATAAAACTGTTAAGTTCGTAGATATTTCCTACAAATTTCTCATTGATGTGCAGTTTTAATGTTTTTACCAACCACTTTCATTGGAATATTGGATAATGAATTTGCCCCCATGCAATCTTCAGAGCTGCCTTTCATGGTTTTCATGATGTTGAGGAACCAAGGGTCAAAGGCCAGAGGTCAGCACGCAAGCAAGACAAAGAGAGTTGAGGTAAATCAAGAAGTGATGAAAAGGTGACGACAAACATAGGCTTTCAATGTAAGGAAATGAATGTGAGATATTTAGTCATTGATAAGCCAGGAGTTAGACATTTCAAAAGTTGAAATTGGTGGTCATGAAATGTTCATCCTGACACACACTGTCCACCTTCAGAATGAGTGAAGGAGAATATTTTAAGTTTCTGGAATCTTGTCAAGGATAAGAAAAGGTTAAAGGTAGGACACACAGACAGAAGAAGGGAATCTTCGTATTCTGATATAGAATATCATTTAGAGAATTACGATTATTTCATCTCGGTTTCAATGCTTCTGTTAAAGAGCTGTAACAAGAAGTTCATTGCGGCAAGGAGAGGATAATTATCAGGACAGAAATTTGGCTCCATTGCTGACAAATGAGTAATCTATATTGGAAAGCGTATTTCTGTGAAAGTTAGATGAAGTCAGCGTATAAATATTTATTCATACATGGAGAAGAATCACAGGGAGCAGTCCAGTTCAAACCCTGGAACCAGATCCCAATTTCAAGAGAAGGGAAAGAATTGAAGAAAAATGTTTGGATTTGATATCCCAGTTATGTGGGGGTTCAATTTGTAAAGCACAGCAGCACATAACTGGGAGATTTTACTCTTGTCCCCGAGTGATGAAAGAGGGAGCGGGATCTTCCAATTTCACTAAAGGCAACCCCTTCCACAACAAAACGCCATAGATATCGGTGGGACCAGAAGATTCTGCCAGCAGCCAATGGCAAGCCATCTCTGCCACTGGAAAACACACCATGGAAGGACAGAGGAGATTCAGAGATGCCATCCAGGGGATCCACTTAAAAGACGAACAGAATACAGAAAGTCATGGAGAAAACCAGTGCCAGAAATATAGCAGAATTGTCCCAGTTGCCAGGACAGTTGAGACATCTGCAGATTTACAACATGGCCAGCCAACCCCTCCCCTGCACTTGATGAGAAACAAAACGAACATCAAGAGCATTTCTATAATGCGCCTCTCACATACTATATTGTGAGATATCATTTGTTGACAAATTGGAAAAAGATGAATAAGTTAAAAAAGGGAAATGTTGAGCAGAGAAATTGACAGCATTTTTTTACTAATTCATGGGTCATGTACTTTGCTGATTGGCCATCCCCAGTTGCCGTTGTATAAAGGGGCAGTTGAGAGTCAACCAGATTGCTGTGACTTTGAAATCACATGTAGGTCAGACCAAGTAAGGAGAGTAGATTTCCTTCCCTAAAGGACATTGGTGAACCAGATGGGCTTTTCCGACAATTGACAATGGTTTCATGGTCATTAGTAGATTCTTAATTCCAGATATTTTGTTATATTGAATTTAAATTCCACTATCTGCCATGGCGGGATTCGAACCTGCGTCCTCAGAACTTTAGCCGAGTTTCTGAATTAAATAGTTTAGTGATAATACCACTAGGCCATCACGTAGTGGAAGATTTCTGAAGGCACAGTGTGCCTTCATGTGCTGAAACAAAACAGATTTCAAAAAAGAATTTTTGAACTTAGGACAAGGGATAGCAGATTTGGAGTCCAGAACCAAAGGACTGGTCTGCAGAGAGACATAAGCTGGATAGAATCATGCAGAGGAAGGTGACAGTGAAATTTGAAAATGAGGACCATTAAGTCAATCCGTAAGGGTGCAGGGAGTCTGGTGGTCGTGAGGGACCATAAATTGGAAACTCGGTTGTGAATATATTGGAACTTAGAGGGTTAAAACAAAGTGATGGGCTAGAAGAACTTTGCAGGATTTTTAATGCTTGTCTTTTATGCCTGATTTCCAAGTAATATTGGAAAATCTGAGCTTTATTTTCCAAGCTGCCGACTGTTTTCATCTGCGTGAAGCACAGTTTGAATTATTTCATCCACACTGGCTGTGTAAAGCAATCTTTGGTTTGTATTAGTCTGAAATATATACAATGCTTTTCCTTCCAAACCTGAATGAGAGTGTTAGTCTTCCTGCAAGCGCTACAAGATTTTTTTTCTGTGTTCCTTAAATATTTGGATGTTTAAGATACTCCATTTAAAAAAAAGTAAATGCACAAATATTTGAACAGTTAAAGGAAGCTGTACTGGTAAATAAAACTGTATGACTCCAAAACTAGCTTGTATTCTCCATTTATTTTCTTTCATATAAATTTGTCCAAGTGTTATGTAACACAAGCTTTATTTTTACATCTGTAAACATTGATGTTAATCAGGGTGAAGGAAGTCAAACTTGGGATTCTGTAGTTAGAATGACTTGTGTCAGTTCCATGGAGATCAAATACATTTCATTCCATGAATAAATTAGCAGTATTATTCCTTGGAGCAACGGTCAGTTCTGAAGGCTTGTCTGTTCAATGTGGATGTGTGAAGTGCTCATACATATTTTCCTGGATGTACACCAATGCACTTGTGGTATCTGTTTAACCAACTGCTAATCGGAAGTGATTTGAAATAGTATAACATTCTTTTCAGAGTGGGTATTTTATCAGAAGGAACAGTGGCATATTGCTTCCTGCAAGATTAAATAAGACAACGTATGCGAGGACAATAGTGGCCATGCAAAAAAATAGTTAATCCAATTTACGGAAACTAATTCAATCAGGAGCCAGCTGTTATGCAAGCTAATTAAATAATTCAAGAACCTCTGTAAAACAACTAGCAAAATTTAGTTAATCTTAAGTAATTTTTTAAACATTGAATAGGCATTTATCTTTTACATTTACTTCCATTTGTTCAAAAGTTCTTGTTTCACTGAAACTCCCACTCCAAAAAGGAACTTTCAAGCTGCGTCAAACTCCCAGCCATAAACCATAAAATCATGTGGATAATTTGATCTGCAGGACAATGAGGTCAAAAACAGGACAAGGGGGCAATTAAAATTGTCTGGGTTACTTATTTGCTGCAAACTCACGCAGATCCTACTAACATCTTACTGAACCATTCAGGCTTCTGGGTGGATGGCTAAGTCATCTGCCCAAAATCAGTAGGCTCCTTAGTTAAATTTGCAGTTTGGGATCTGACTGTATTTTAACTCGACAGCTTGAGTGGGAAGCCACACTGAGTTTTCTGTCAGATCAACCTGGTGCTAAGTGGATTGGGGATAAGAGGAATGAACGTCCAGGCCCCACAATGTAAAATGAGGCCTTCCTTGCATGGATTTGTGTTCATGATATTTCTGAACACCTTCACAACATAGCCCTGGCATAAATCCACCACTTAACTGGTCCTAGGAGTCATCGCACAGATTTAATGCACTATTTCCTGTATGTTAGATACCATTTTAATTGATAGTTATACTATTTATTTACCATGAGGGATAAAGAGAATTGACCAGTCCAGTGGACAAGAGCATTGCATTTTCACCATTAGAACTCAACTCTAATTCCAACCAAAATTGATGTCCTCATACTGCTGACTGCAAAAGCTTTAAATTAAATAGAGTTGAACTGACTAAATGCACAACACTAACTCAATTTTGGGTGCATCATTCAGGAAGGCCTCAAGAATAGTTTGTAGGGGAAGCAAACTGCAGATGTCAGGCAGGCTGAGGTGAAGGCATATCATAAAAACTTAAAATTTCTAATGGTCTCCACTGCTACTTGAACTGCATCATTCATGAACTATTGGAACTAGCTGCTCTCTGACTGATGCATTTATCAGACTGCTGAATCAAAGCAATTAATATTCATGATGAACCTGTGCTAATTACTTAGAGATGCAAACACAACAAAAAAAACTTAAAATAATGTGATGAGATCACTTCTAACCATCACAAAGCAACTGCAGGAACCTACATCTTCATTGATGAACATTTTCTTTTCCAAGCCTCATTCTAAAAGTGCTCCTCAAATCTTTTCTTGAAAGTAAATACTGCAGTTGCTGGAAACCCGAAACAAACAGAAAATACTGGAAATACTCAGCAGGTCTGGCAACATCCGGAGGGAGAACCATTCATGTTTCAGGTTGTGACCTTTCATCACAAGTGGGATGTCCCTGTTCTGATGAAAACCAGTTCTGATGGAAGGTCAAAACCTGATTGCTTAATATACTATGTCTAGGTCAGAAAAACAATGTAACGAAAGAAATATTTGCACTTACAGAGAGCCGTTTACGAGCACAGGTCTAAAATGCTTCACAGACTTTTAATTGCTCATGAAGTATTTCACTAATGTCAGGTAATAACGCAGTAGCGAAATTGTACAGCAAGCTCCCATAAATATCAACAGAATAAATGACTTGTTCATCTGGTTCACTTTAGTAACATGGTGGTATCAGCACCATAGGCCTGGGATTTTTCTATAGAACAATTTTTCATTTGCATCCATTCTTTTTTCTTCTCCTTCTTACACCCTACTGCCCACCACAGGGGCAATTAAAACTTCTCGGTTTTTATTCATCATTTCTACCTCCAGCTCCATTCCTTTTTTACACACCTCTGTTACATGACAACCCAAACTTTCCAAATCTTCCTTGCCACCATCCTTGTTTTATTTCCCTCCTGTCCTTTTCCTGATGAGTTTGCCTCTATAAATATTTAGCTTCTTTTTTTTTCCCTCTTGCTGCATTAGTGAAGCAATATTATAAGGGAGGAGTGATATTTCTATCTACTCTCATTACAGGACTAAAACTTATTTTATGTCACAGGTAACCCATTCTCTGAGTCATATTTCTTGACTCTCCCAGTGAGCCCACTAGGGAGCAACAGGCATTTATAATATTTTAACTATTGGTTCTGCAAACAAAGAGCAGGAATGAATTTTGGGCTAAGGTCCCAAATCTCTTATGTCCATTTCTTTTCCTCTGTTACAAATGAGTATCAATACTCTATAAGATAAAGGACTCCAAAGGTTGATTTCTATTTATGGCCTTGGGACTGTGGGGGTTACTCTGTCTTAAAAAGCTAGAGGGAAGAAAAATCTTTAAAACACCCTTCTGAACTCATCTTCTCACAAGCGATCGACTACCACGAGGATATAGAACGCCTCTATATCCTTTCAACAGGGGAATGGCCCACATGGATTTACTGAAGCGAATTCCTGAGGGTTATATCATCAACTTGAATGTGGTGCCAATGTGAAGGAACCTCAGGGGAAAAGGTGAGGAACAGAGAAAGGTGCTTTCAACAGCAAAACAATTCTAACCATGCACAATGCAACCATGGTTCACAGATATGAGATCTTGAACACCTAGTTTCTTCTGACAGTCTTGAATTCCAAAATTAAACATTGGGATGGATGACGCCGTCACTCAGTTGTGTTCGCCAGGAATGACAAACCTCAACAGGATGTGCTGGATCTAGGGCAGGTGGTGGCACTGTTTATATCAGTTTCCAAATGAGCCGAGGAGAAAATATGGTGATACAGGCCAGGAATGAGTAATATGGAAATAATCAACCTGTTTGTAATGTTAACATGTTCAATACCAGAAAATGCAACTTACTGTAACTAATTCTGATTCCCAAATTTACAATTTTCCAGCATAGATGTTTCCTTTGTATTGTTTTGTTTTATTGGCAAATAATACGTATTCAAACTTACACCCATTGAAATGCAGATCATTTATCATTTTGAATTCAAAGACACACAAAATTCACATTATCAAACATTACATTCTTATGTTCTTTGTGGAAGAAAACAAATGAGAGATTTATAACAATGTCATTTGATCCATATAAAATGTTTACAAAACCTACCCCAGAGTACCTAGGCCATCAGTTATAGAACTCAAGATTTAACACCAGTCAATGAGTATACCTGAAACTATCTACTACCAGGCATGCAATGTATTCAAAGTAATTTAGTTCCAATGAGTCATGGCTTGGATGTAAAGAAGTTGACAAACAGTTGGCATATCACTAAATTTCGCGTTTTGGTTAAAGACACTACCAAAATGCAGCAAGGTTTCTGGAAGGAAGGTTAAAAATTCTTATCAGAAAGCAAACAGAAAACCATTAATTTAATGCCGAGCTGACATGATTTTTAACTGCCTGTGCTTGGTCTTTCTGATTATCTCTTGACAGCCACTTTCTTTTCTTCAAGACCCATTTCACACAATCTGATATAAAACAATTGAAGGCACACGGCTGGCATGGATGTACAACCATTCTATATACTTTTGGAACTTATAAATATGTATTTAATTGCACTATGTTCAGGTTTGCTGTATTCTCGTGATGCCGCTTGTTGCTGACATGGACATTGCTAATTAAGGGCATTGCATTTCATTCCTAATTTGATTCTGATGATGTGGGTCTAACGATACACCATTAATTGTCTCATATCCTCAGTAGTGTTATCATTGCGTATTCTGACATGAGTATGTTACAACTTGGCTATCATTTGTAAATGTGCAGTCTAGATACCCTTCGCAGCAGCCCACTGAAAATGTTGTCTGTACCGCATTTAGTCATGTCATTATGCGTCTCACTGGTGTCCTGATGTGAGATATTGAGAGGATGCAAAGAGGCCTCAAAGGGAGTCAGACAGGCTAAGTGAATGGCCAGGAATATGGCAGATAGAGTATGAAGGTCAAAAATAACTGTGAGTTAACCTGCAGGCAGCAAGTAAGGATGACCTTGATTGCTAAGGGGATGGAGTGTAGGATTAAAGAGATCTGTCAGCAGTTGACCACAGCCTTGTTGAGACCTCACTTGAGGCACTATCTGCCCTGGGACAGGCTGACTTCACATAAAGGGATTGCAACAGAGATTCACCAGATTTATTCCAGGGACTGGAGGATTATCCATAAAGTGGGATTAGTGCAGCTCTGAACCTTGCTGGCATCTTGATGTTATGAGACCCATGAGGCAGAGAGCAAACTTGCTGCTGCGTGACTTTCACCATAGAGAGGAGAACACACTGGAGCACGGTTCCCGTTTAGTTGCCTCACGATCACTAGGGTGTCCATTTAGTCAACCAATTGTGCTCACCTTAAACTTCACCCACCTGCAAACACCAGCTCAAAGATTCACATGTACAGAGCAACTGCATCTGAGAAGACATTTTAAGACTAGTGCACATCATACATATTCAAACATACTGGATCACCTTCTACACTTTCCCTGTCACCCACCAACTTTCCCCATCACCTTGTCCCACCCAACATAATGATTCATCTCTCCATTTCACCCTTGAACACATAACTATCACTCTCCACCTTCTCTTCCCTCTGATCTCACACCTGTTACCATCCCCATGCCTACCCAGACTTCTTGTTATTCAAGCCAGTCTGTTATCCTGATGCCCACCACCGCCCCCCTACCCACCCCTCCACCACTCACCACCCCCCCCAGGAAACTTTCAGCTACCTGACTATTACCCTGGATCTGCCACCCTACCACATCCCACTCTCTCCCCCCCACTCACTGAGACTGTTCACACCCCAGCATCCCACCATACACAGCATCACACTGCCCTCTAGGATCATCTCGCTCCCACCATCTCTGCTTGGAAACCTACTCACACATCTTAAAACCAGACCCCAATATACAACAAACAAAGCCATTCCCACATCCCTAGCCTTTTGCATTCCCTCACTGCCTTCCTCCCTGGCCCAGACAGTCTGTCTTCCTTTCCTGAATCACCTTTCCCCATTAACTGCTGGTGCTGCCTCTCATGATCTGCCTCTGCTTCAATCTTTTCCACTGAGCCTGTTTCCCCTTTCCAGTCTCCACTCCTCCCTTCCCCACTGGTCCTGCTTCCCACGTTCAGTCTTTGAGCAGTATGTCCTACCACCTGAATCAAGAGGATGACATTTGTAAGCAACCCCCAGGAAGAACAAAGCACTCGCTATTCAGGTCAAGTGGAAGAAGTCAACCTCACCAGGTGCACACTACTTATACACTGTCATGAATGTGAATGTTCTGGTTTCAGATTGACGGGAAAATTAATTTTGGTGAACTGGTCTTTTAATGAGCATTCATGGTACACAAATACGTGCAAAAGTGCTTCCCAACTTAATTCCCAGCCTGCTTTTAAAATCCCAAGGACATAATTGTAAAAGCTAATTACGCCATTGGGAAGCTGACTTTTGGTCTCAAGCCAAAGTAAATTCCCTACCTGTTAAGTTTCCCACTGCTGGTTGGTCAATAAGATACTGCCCTGAGTCTTACCCTGCAACAAAATAAAAACAGTAAATCAGTAAGACATAAAAGTTGCAAAATTCAGCTGTACAGTGCCAGCAGATTGGCGCTATTGATGCCACCATATCAAAATGGCGTGTATGCCTCTTCCGCTCATTTCGAGCATAATCTTTGTCAAAAATCATCATCATGAGAACATTTGTGCAGGCTTTAAATGTGATACTGTAGAGTAGACAGATTGTTCATCAATCATGTGTCTCATTGATTAACCCCAGCTCTGCCACTTTAGCCCTCACCACTTTAGTTAATAGTTTTCTTACTGACACACACACACACACACACACACAAATATGGAGCACCAATCTACCTCACTACTTAAATGGGTCATCAACAACTTGCTGTTTAATTGCTGATTACTTTCTACTCTGGTTTGAGTTTGTCATAATATTGTATGTTTGGAGGAGTTGATATTAGTTGAGTGTGTCCCATCCCTGCTCCACTCCATCCAGCATCCTGGTGACGGCCCCCTCCGAAAAATGTGGTGCTGCCTTCTTGCCTGACATCCCTGCAGTCATAATGGAACAAGCGCTGATATGAAGCTCCCCAGTGCTTGCAACAGTGAAGTCATTGCAGGGCAGGTGAATCAAAGGGAACACACACCCCTGGAGCAGAGAACTCATGGACATAAAAATGCTCACTAACGAGGCTTAAGATTTGGCCCAAAAACGCACTGGCAGCATTGTGATGGGAATCACTCCATTTTTCCTGCCGGAACCAACATTCACTTTTTTGGTCAGATTTCGTTTTATATCACTGTTCCATCACCACCATTGAGTTAAAATTCTGGAGCTTTCTCCCTGACAGAACCATGAGAGTACCAACACTACATGAAATGCAGCAGTCCAAGAAAGAGTAATTAATGATGGGCAATAATTGTTGGCCTTGCATGTGCCACTCACATCCATTGGATCAATAAAAAAGTCACATATATAATTGATTTGACTCTAGCCATGCCATTTTTGACCTTAACTCTCTGGTTAGTAACCCCCATCCCATTTAGCATCACACAGCTGAACATCCAATTAGCTACAGGAAGGAACTTTCACAAAGAATGGTTATCAAGGGATCATCAACCACCTCTAAGTTAGTTTCTGGTTTACTGCACTGACTGCAGCTCAGTTAGTAATAACACTTGGAGATGTGTACTGTCAGTTAACATTGTTGATGTCTATAAGGTGGTGGTGTGACATGTTGAAGGCCTTGGTTCTCCCTTTAAAGTTGTATTCAGTCTGATTAGTCCCAATTCTGGGTTCTGTCGTTCCCATTCCTTGGTCTGCAGGATAAGGTAACCGTGTACACATTAACATTGAGGTTGACAGGTACAGGAGTCAGAGACAGACCCATTCCTGCTGATAAGTAAAGGGCCAATTAATGCCATTAAAAAGCCTATTAACACAGATTTTAAGTTGCCTGTGTGATTTTGCATTCATCACACGGGCAAGATGGCAAGAGAGCATTAAATTTCTTTCCATTTGTCTTTCAAGGGCAAGATAAAATGCTCCCCAGAGTGTACACACACTTTCATTTTATTTGTGCTTTTGCTGCTGTCATACTGTTGCGTTTTACTAGCTTTTCTTTTAATTGCATTAGCTTTTTAAGCAAATTTTGTACCAAAGTTCTAACAAAACAGATCGATCTGTACAAACCATGGGAAACATTGATGTTTACAAAAGATATTTGCTTTGAAAATCTATGACCTTTGGGCATTTGCCATTGTAATTATATGCAGAGCTGGGGGTCTGGGGGCATAGCTAAGGGTAGGGACTCTCTGAATGTCAGATTCCCCATGATGCAGGCCTTTATTATGACCCAGCAGACAGATCCTTTAGGTCTGTCCAAACAGACCCAGCAACACTCCGTCACTTCATTCCCTGCCCCACTCCACCATGACCACTAACCTTAGCTCAGGCGGGCAGTCCCAATTGCTGCAATAGCAGGTAGACCAGATACATCCTTGATGGTATGATTGTCTACCGTGTTGGAGCATTCAGCTCTGTGGAGCTCAGTAGGTTATAGGTTCAAGTCCCATTCGAGAGAGTTGAGCATGTGGGCTTCTGGTCTCAGCGCAGTCCTGAGAGAGTGCTGCATGGCCTGTGGTGCCACTGGTCAGGTGAGATGCTAACCTGAGTGCATGTCTACCCTCTCAGATGGACGTAAGAGATCCAATATCATTGTCTATGGAAGGCTGGTCAGCACATTTTCACATTATAGCAATGATCACATTTCAAACAGCAGTGAGGCACTCTGAGACATCCTGAAGTCATGAAAACTGCTGGAGAAATGCTTATTCATTATTTTTTCATTCTACACTGATGCAAGTAGGTGAAGGGAACCCCAACTCTTTACCATGACCATTCCCCCTCCCCCACACAACCTCACACTGCCCCCCTACAGCTTTCTCACTGCTGACACAAAGTTTAGTTGGATCAGTGGCAGCGTCTGGTCAGGACTTGCAAATTGTCAAAGCATATTTCAGAGCAACTATATATTGAGATACATTGGGCGTGATTTTACTGCCTTGCTCGAGCGAGACCGGAAATTCCAGACGAGGTCAATGGGCATTTCTGTTGTCCATCCCTCACCTGCTCCAATTCCATGATGGGCAGGGTGGTAGAATTCTGGTGATTGAGTCAGTGAGGGTTTTCATTAGGATCAGGCCATTGCTGAAAAGCCACTGTATTAACACCAAGTTCCTCTCCATGTTGTAGGACCTATCTGCTTGTCCACTGGAAGTTTAACTGAAGTTAACAAAATCCTGGAGAATACCATTGGACCCGATGCCCGATTCACTGTTTTCCCACTTGCACCATCAAGCTAACCAGAATACAGGTTTCACAGGCCTTAATTGGCCACCCAGTGTAAAATTGTGTTGAGAATGCAATCTCATCTGGAGCGGATTCTGCGTCTATTTTCAGGCCCACCAACTTCGCCGACACATCAGACATGAAATTAAGGCCCTGGATTTTCAAAAGGCCTTCAAGAAAGTAAGCTACAATAGACAAATAAATAAGGTCAGGGTGTGGAATCAGGGTTCAAGAAGCAGAATGAATTGCTAACTGGCTTTAAAACAGAATGTATAGTAAAGGGTTCTTATTCAGATTGGCAGAAGGTGGCAAGTGCTATTCCAGAGGATCAGTGCTGGGATCACTGATGTTCACAATTTACATCAATGATTTGGAATCAAAAACACAATTTCAAAATTTGTGGATAACATCAAATTGTAGGAAGATAGTCAGTACTGAAGAGGAAAGGAACAAACTTGCAGAATGGGCAAATGAATGTCAAATAAAGTTCAACACAGACAAATGTAAGGGTAGTACATTTTGGTAAGAATAATAGAGAGGTCACTTGGCACTTGGAAGGTGCAAGATTAGGTGGATTGCAGAATACAAATTTACCAAGCATTAGAAGTTGCACCACAGGTTCGCAAGGCCACATAAAGGCAAACCAAACATTAGGCTTTATTTCTAGAGAGGTAGACTTGAACAACAGGGAGTTATGCTAAATCTATATTGAACCTTGCTTCAACCATACTTATCATGCATACAGTCCTAGGCACCATATGATGAGTGAAGGGATTAGAGAGGGTGGAGAGAACATTTATATGGATGATACCAGAAAAGTGTGGCCATAAATGTCAGAAAAGAATGAACAAGTTGGATCTCTTTATCTTTAATAAAAAAAGGCTGAAAGATGACCTAAAAGAGATTGTTAAAATATGCAAAGAGTGGATACAAAGAGAATATTATCCCTTGTGGGGAAGAGCATAACCAAAAATCATTATCTTGAGATAGTCACCAAGATATTCAATAGGAAAATCAGAAGAAACTTCTTTACCCAAAGACTGGTGAGAATGTGAAACCCACTACCACAGAGAATGGTTGATGTGTATAGCATGAATGTATGTAAGAAGAAGCTAGACAAGTGTATGAGGGCAAGGAAATGGAGAGTTATGATGCTAGATTAAGAGGAAAGACAGGAGGGACTATAGAGTGTATAAGGAGCATAAGCAGTAGAAGGGAAGGAGCAGAAACATTAGTGTATCTACAGAGCATTGGATCTTTTTAATTTTGGGCAATAATGTAAAAAAGTCAGGTCAGATCAACCATGTATAATCCCTTCGGTAGACAAAAGCAAATTCAGATATATTTATAATATTATTATAAGAAATGCACTACTGTGATGGTTTCAATTTTCATGTCAGCATTCCTTTATTATTGTTCATAGCTATAACTATTGCAGAATGCACTTTTCTTTCAGCAAGAATGGGCCAATGAAAGTGAGACAGAAGGTCAGAATACAACAATACCAGAAGTGGTATTTGCTGAGAGCAATCTGATATTTTGTTAGGTGAAAGTCTGTATTGATTTTCAAAAGCAAAATGACCCAAAACAGAGAACAATTGCTGTCAGATAAGTCTGGCCTAGTTAAAATAATACTTTACATTACTGACATGTGAGGAGACTCTACTGAAGAGATTAAATTATTGCATGTATTGAATAATTCAATTGTTACATATATAGAAGTAATTTTCTGATTTCTAAGTCAGAATTGCATTGATGACTGAGAGCCATGACAGGAATATGAAACTTGAACAAAGATTCAATTTCACTATACGCAGTGCCTTGGGTAAAGTGGCAGATTGTTAACCTGTGTGTTCCATTAATATCATTCCAGACATACTCATTTCTAAATTGAAAAATGAGTGAAAAGGGTGGTATATGCAATCAAGAGCAATAAAACTAATTATCTACCTATATATATCTACATTCAGCGCAGTTTCCTGTTCTGAGTAACATATTTGTAAGTCCCACATTTGCTGACTGAGGAATTATTAATACAATTAATGCTGTTGGTCCTTCAATTTCTCAGTGATTAAGGCCCCCAGATTCAATTCAAGATTTCTTCTGTGTTCAGTGAATTCTCATTTTAACAATAATAAGATTATTACAAATGGCTTTAGTATCCCTGGGTTAAGAAGAGGGCAAGTATTATCATTAACCAGCAATCCCAACCAGAAAATAAGCAATGGTCAAGTCGGAATTAGCTTGGTTCTGAAGACCCATGCTCAGTCTGCTGATGTTCACAGTTTCGGGCAAGATTTGAAGACTTAGATTGGTACCGGTGGGTTACTGGCATCCATTAACCAGTGCTCTGACACAATTCACCACTTTGTATTGATAACCTCTTCGCCTCTTCTATATCTAGTAGCATGCAAGGCAACAAATTTCTTCCACTGCTTTTAAATCCAGCTCTGAATTTTTTCTATAATTAAGATTCTACCACATAATACATTTATTAACAAAATTAAAAGCTATGGGATTAAAGTGATAGTGTCAACTTGGATCCAAAATTGGCTAAGTGATAGAAAGCAGAGAATTGTTCTTTTTATCAGTGGATGGAAGTGTACAGTAGTTGATATTAAAACCACTGTTGACATAAATTGTTCTGTTGAACTTGTGTATACAGGACAGATTTCAAAGAGCACAGAAGACATAAATCTCAGAAATGTAGTTAGGTAAAGTAACAGATTTCAAGAGATCATAGACAAGCTGGTAAAATGGGCAGATTCATGGCGATGAAACTTCACTCAGAGAAGTGTGAAGTGATTGATTTGGTTGGACAACTGAGATTAGGCAATATAGCCTAAAGTGTTACAATTCTAAAGAAGGCGCAAGGTCTGGAGTGGAGAGCTGGGTATTTGTAGAAGTAAATCTTTGAAAGTGACAGGACAAGTTGAGAAGGCTGTTAAAAATGTATATGGGATCCTTGGCTCCATTAGTAGAGGAATAGAGTACAACAGCAAAGAAGTTAGACTAAACTTTCCTAAAATACTGCTAAGGTCTCAGGTAGAGTATTGTGTCCAATTAATACAGAACACACTTTAGGAAGGATGTCAAGGCCTTGTAATAGATACAGAAAAGATTTAATAATATGGTACAAGGGATGAAAGACTGCAGTCTCCATCTGGACAATATGGGATACTTTTCCAATTTTAAACTTCTCAGTTTGCTTCCAAACTTGGCTGTGGCCCTGCCAATTCCATATTCTATAGTCTCCTCTGCCCATCTATAGAAGAACATAAGAAGTAGGAGCAGAAGTGGTCCATTCAGCCTCTTGGGCCTCTTCTGTCAATCGATAAGATCAAGGCTGGTTAGGTTGTGGCCTTAACTTTAATTGTGGCCTCAAGTGTCTTTGAGTTTAATTTTTACATCATTGTCAGTCATGCCTTTAGTTACCAAAACCCTAAGATCTGGAGCTCCATCCCTAAATCTTTCCATTTATCTCTCTTTCCTTCTTTAAGATCTCCTGAAAACTTACCTATTTAACTAAGCTTTTGACCACCTGCTTTAGTATCTCCCTATGTGGTTTGATGCCAAATTTAACAGGCTGATATTCCACTGAAGCACCTTAGAATGTTTTACTACTTTGAGAGTCCTACATCATTGTAAGTTGTTGTTACGAGGCGGATCTTATAAAATGTTTATTTACATGTATCACTAATGTCTCTTGAAATCTGCTTTTGTTCTCTAGTAACAAAGATAAAACTTCATTCAATTATTCAGATGAACTGTCAAAACATCTGGTTGATGAAGTCTCAAGACATCAATATTGTTCCAATTAACTGAAATGATATCAAATTTGAATCCTGAATTCTAATTAAAGTAGAGTGTGCAGAAATGTGAGCAGCCACTGGGAGTTCCATTCAAACAATTAGCCACAATTTCAAAGACATTTAAATAATCTCTTGCATCTTAAAGATGTTACCGCAGCGTCAGCCCTACCCCGTTGGTAACAATCTCTTCTCCGAGTCAGAACTTCCGGAGCTGAAGTCCCAGTCCAGTGAGATGCTCGGGCAATGCTTCACAGTTGGAGATTCTAATTTTTCAGACAAGATACCAAACTCACCGTTTCACAGAGGATTTCTATTTTATCCTTCACCGACACTACTAAAACAAGTCATCTGGTCATTACTGCTTTATGAGACCATGGGCATGATTTTTCTGGCCTGCTGCTTTGCTCGAGTAGCTGCTGATGCCAGACTCTCAGGGCTAGAGGATTAGGCCCCGCCATCCCCACTACTGGCATGAATCCCCCTGCGGACTCTGAAGCACAAAGTGCTGGAAATTCAACCAACTCAGTTTCCCCAAAATAACTGCAAGTATTTGCCAATGGATTTCCTACTGTTTGTCAATTTTATCGACCAAAGTGACCACGGCACATGAATCTCCTGGTGCCCTGACCTCCCGCTCTGATTTTTGCCTCCTCAGAGCTGCAGACACAATGGTGTCTATAGCAATGAAAATCTATTTCCTGCCCATTGGCCACTTAGTGTTTTTGGGAAAATTGTCTTGCTTTATGTTGAAATGGGCCACCGTGTCTGCTATATTACAACAACAAAACACCTCTGGAAAATTAATAAACTGACAAAAAAGAAGAAAGATCTACTTGTAGGAAGGGGAGTCAACCCACGTTCAATATAACTCCAGTGAATCATGAAAAGCGCTGTGTTATCTTGCAGATGCAAATTCCCGTCAAGAAGCTCGGTGGGAATTAAGCTGCAACGCATGATCAAAGTCTTACAGAGAAGCACTGGGGGGAACTCAGACAGTCCAATTTCTAAACTCGGAATTTAATAAAGAGGGATGGAATCTAGCAGCTGCACGTACAGGACTTGCTGCATGGAGGGCAAGTTCATGATGTAAACATTGGTTCAATGTCTTTACTCTCAACCCTTAAATGAATTAGAGAAAATATGTTGGTCTGATGCCACCCATCAGAAATTCTGCACACATTTGTCTCCTGGTTTTAAATATCCCGCAGCCTGGGTAGAACAGATGTGCCATTGTGTTCCAGAAATTGGATTTTCAACTCCAGTTAACAATTCAGAAGCTTTTATAGCAAATCAGGTTGATTTTGATATGTAAGGTGACAGTTTGGACTCCCTGCCAAACCATCCTCATGAATACATTTCCTAAGCAATTAAAATTAACAGACAATCATTCAGTGTTTTCTATTAAATACTAGTTCTGTTCAAAGCTCTGCCTTCCTTTCATGTCATGTCTTTAAGATAACAAGGTTAAAAAGTGCAAGTAGTAGAATAATTCAAACAATAAAGTCATAACCTGCTCATTAAGTTCCAGATGCTGCAAATTTTAAATACTACTTCAGATGTAGATGATATATTTCTGTTGTTTAATAGATGTGAGGCAAAAATCCTGCATAATTATACAATAAGTTAATACATTTATACTTTAAAATGAGTAAAAGTTTGAAATACTTAAAAAAAATGCAGGAATGAGAAATAAAATGAAAGGTGAAGGAAAATGCTGCAGATGGCTTTTAATCCACTTTGCAGCAGGGGCACAGTGTATATGCTTCCACTTTTTGCAGTATTATTATAATGTGTGCATTTTAATCCACTTCACAGCAACAGGTGTATAGTACAGAGAGTTTAAAGTTAAAGTTTATTTATTAGTCACAAGTAAGGCTTACATTAACATTGCAACAAAGTTACTGTGAAATTCCCCTAGTCACCACACTCGTGCGGTTTAGGTCAATGCACCTAACCAGCACATCTCCCAGACTGTGGGAGGAAACCGGAGCACCTGGAGGAAACTCACACAGACATGGGGAGAATGTGAAAACGCCACACAATGACCCAAGCTGGGAATCGAAGCCAGGTCCTTGGCGCTGTGAAGCAGCAGTGCTAACCACTGTACCACCGTGCTGCTCCTGAATGTCAATCAACCTGTGTAGTGATTTCCTTGAGTGGCACGAGAACCTCACAACTCCGAAGATGTTGGTATCCCTTCACCAGATTCCCCTTATTTACAAACTCAATTCATGTCCTAAGAGTGCTTTAGATGCAAAGTCAGAATCCAGAGTGTTCGTAGCTCTGACACCGCTCAACATATATGTAGGTGAGAACCCCTGATTGGGCAGGCAATCATTACTCAATCAGGGAGCTCATACTCCAAGAGGTCAACCTCATGGGCCTCACTGAGGTCTCTTGTAGCATTCATGGTGCATCTCTCAATGAGAGTGTTGTGAAGAAGAGTTTATAACCTCACCTTGCATTCAGATCTTACTAACTACATTTGCTGGAAAAACAGAATGATAGTGAAACTATACTGTCAATGAAACTTAAGAAAAAAAGAGACAAAGCAAATGACAGAGAAAGAAGAATTGTGAATTAAATTTCAAGTGATTATAGTAATGTAAAAGGGAGGAATCTTCCCTGTTTCTTATAGATGGGTTTTGAGGCAGGAAGGTTTGGGAAATTTTGAAAAAAAGATGTGTTGCGTTGGCTCCCTTTCACATCCCTTTCATATGGATCCCTTTTTAGGCTGTCAAAGTCGATATTCACATCAAGACCATCAAGGCCATTGTTAACAGTGTCCTTACAACACAATTTATTCACCTAAAATGTCTGCCTAGAGATAAATTTGTGCTAATGAGTGCAAATCCAAAAATTTGGTGTTTTTTAGAGGAAGCTGGTTAATTGAATGATTGGGGAAATGAATAGAAGGGATAGGCTGAGGGAATAAGATGGAAGATGGCAGGGAGCTTATATGGAGCATGTGTGTTTGGATCTTTCCATTTGTGAAAGATGTTAGACATGCAGCAAACAGACTGTTTAGGTCCAATTTAAAGGGCCGCAAAGAAAATATTTCTTGTCTTTTTTCTTTGAGATTTAATTCAGTTTTCAGTTAAGTTTGATCATAATGTTGAGAGGAATAGATAGGGTGGATTCTCGGAGGCTATTTCCCAGGGCTGAAATGGTCACTACAAGAGGACACAGGTTTAAGGTGCTGGGAAGCAAGTACAGAGGAGATGTTAGGGGTAAGTTTTTCACTCAGAGGGTGGTGACTGAGTGGAATCGGATGCCGTCAGTGGTGGTGGAGGCGAACTCGCTGGTGTCTTTTAAAAGACTTCTGGATGAGTATATGGGATCTAATGGGATTGGGAGTTACAGATAGTTCTATGGCTTGGTAGGTATGGATATGATCGGCGCAGCTTGTGGGCCGAAGGGCCTGTTTGTGCTGTAGTGTTCTATGTTCTATGTTCTATATTTTAGCTGTTGAACCAGAGTGGATGGTTAAAATCACCCCTGAGATTTACTCATCCATCTCCAGCAGTTTAAATTTTTAAACTGTAATTCTGAACAAACATTAGGACACCTACTCAGTAGTGTCAATGGGGTCTGACCACTCAACAAATTGCAGGTGAGGAGTTTTTGACTTACTTCTGCATAGGCTGAGTTTCTGGAAGTGCAGTGTTGTTCTCTTTGGAATTGTTTTTTTTAAGGTGTAGTGCTCATAGGTCTGGTATGGGGGCTGTGGTAGCAGTGCCTCTTAATCTGCAGTTTGAGTAAATATGGAGTGGAGGAGGATGCAGAGAGGAAAAGCTTCGTGAGGAGGGAGGAGTAACCATCCCCGCAGTAATCCCCACACACCGAGGTGCTTCTGGACCACTCTACTGCTTCACTCCATCCAGCAGCAATGCCTGAGGTGACTCTGATTCAACCTCGTCTGTGTCATCTCCTTTATGATGTGGAGATGCCGGCATTGGACTGGGGTAAACACAGTAAACACAGTTACTGTGTTACCTCCTTTAACCTAACCTGGAGCCTCACTGCAGAGCCAGCACAGCACTGCCAGTACCTGTCAAAGGTCACTGTCACTCTCAATATTTACATCTCTGGGTCCCTTCTGGAAGAGAGCAGGAGATATCAATAATATTGTCCATTTTCCCTCCACTGAAGCATCCACAAAGTCCTGGAGGCTGTCTATTCCAGATGAGGGAAATTCATCATCTTTTCATATTTATGTGTTCCATGTGTTGTGTGAATCCTTCCTTGTCCTACTGCTTCTACTGTATATAACACCAATGAAACATGACTGGTGAAAGCCGGCTGACTTTCACTGAGGGGAATCTTCAGATGACCTTGAACAGCTCAAGGACTTGAGGGTCCAGTTTCGGACTGCACCACCTCAGCATGGGTAGCAGAACTCTGGTCTGTCTGGCTGAGAAGCAACTTCAGGGACACTGACAAAGTGGCAATGGCGGGATATGAAAGCTGTTATCCTGAGAGAGAACAGCAAGGTCGTGCTTCATGGTACCTTTCACAAGGTGTGGTACCTCTGCAGTCTGAGTAATCTGGTGGCAGACAGGTTGCTGGATTATCATGAGATCCTGAGTGGTCCTTTGAGCACTGTGATAGGCAGGGGTCTGGTAGCACTCTGAGCCTGTAATGGTAACAAGCATGGGTCTCATGGCCCTAGTCTAAACTTCCATTGCAGCACTGAATGACTGGGTAATTTCTACTGTACCACAGTGGAAAGTCAGACAGCAGAGACCAGATTATAGGTGAGTTTACTCATGCACTCATGGAGTTGGCCCCCACTTTCCACATTAGTGATGATGGTGTTCAAGCACTGCATGATTCAATTGGATTCATCCATTCTCCTTGGCATTGACAGGAGACTTTGTGGCATACCTACCAATGGAGCAAGCATCACAATGTCTGCATATATCATCTTTCTCACAGCAGCTGCCTTATTGAAGGCCTTGTTCTCCTGTGAACTGGTAGACAATTGTCTTTACACCCTGGCCTGACTGCAGCCCACTCTTGCTCAATAACTTACAACATGCAGATCCCAACTCGATGACAGCCTCTAAAGTAGGTGCAGTGTCAGTGTCTGAGTGGGAATTGCCTGCTCAAGTGATAGTGTTTCTTCATCACTGCTGTGGTCTTACTCTCTTCGCTGGTGTCCTGGAGTTGATTAGGGAGGAGATCCATGCTATCTGAAACCATAAAAGCAGAAAGGAATGTATAGGTTGAATGAAGAGTTGGGGAAGAAGACAGGAGATCCACACACCTGCACCTTTCACATCATGGCAGATCTCAGGATGAGGGTAACAAGGGAATAGGGAACAGGCATAAGGGAATAATTTACCGGCATCTTTGAAGTTCAGAGCTGCCAGGCCATTGCAGGCAGCCCCATGGTTTGGAGTATCATTTCCTTCTTTATGCTGAATGGGTGGAATCATGACATCGCCTCACAGCATTTTTGGTTCTCACTGCAGTTATGTCCACCTCAACCAGCAAGGGAGAGAGAAAAATGTCAATGATTGTCTGGCTCTTTGAGATCATTATATGCCTGCCACAGCTCAATAGCTCGAGGTATGTGGAGACTTCAGTGGAAGGTACATGTGTCAGTCAGGTATTGTGTGAACATTTTAGGCACAAGTCCTGAGTGAGTGCTGCTGGGTGAGTCATGGGTATCACGAACAGTGCCTGATGCCAATGATCTCTTGGGCATAAAGGATAGTGTAAAGATGTATTCACTGACCTTGTCTACACGTGTGAGGTCAGTAAATTTCTTGGGGCACTACCACCTAACTCTCTTGACTTCCCTTGTGACCTTCCGTCACCCCCTTCCATAGACCTGACGTGAAGTCTTCCTGCATTTGTGGAAGCATTGCCTCCCTTCGAGTGATCTTCTACCAGTGCCTCTAGCATAACATTGGAAGAACTTACAGCCCTCTCCCTGGGCTGCGGTTCAGAATTCCTTTACTTGGGCTGCTGCATTTTCAGTGCTTTTCAGTCTCCAGTTTACCAGTCTAGTGTCCCTTTAAAAAGGACAAACTGCCTTTAAGAGCTGGGAGCTAGCTAGAACATGTGATCACTTTGAACACTCTTACAACCCAGTCAGCAATGTGAATTGTGCTTGGCTGCACATCACAACGAGGTTAACAAGGAGAAACATGCATTTCCACCTAGAGTAATGGGGATAGGTCACAAATTGTGACATCCATGCCCAAAAAAGCTGCACAATCCAATTTTAACCAAACACGTTTAAAGTGCAGTTAAAACACAGATGGTTATTGTTAAAGTACTCACCATTCATTCTGCTCCCTGAGTTGACACACAATTGTAGTTCATCTTATGCAGTTCACATTGTGTCTGGTCCTCTAGACAGCATATATGATGTGAAGTTTTGAAGAAAGCTAATTTGACAACCACAAGGCAAGGTGCTCATTAAAATGATTTTGTCTAAACATTCCTGTGTGTGGATCAGATTGCTATCTAGGGTTTGAGAAGCAATCTATACTGATGATGACTGATTGTAAAGGGCAGTTTCAAATCTAGACTGATTGTTCCAATTGAATCCCAGTCAGCCACTATCATTTCAAGTGTCTCCTCCAAATGACAAAGTCATATGTGATTGCTGTTGGCTGGTATATATTTATCAGGCCACAGCAGAATATGAAATAACCCAGAGATGACGATATCACTGTAATAATAACTTATGGCCAGAAGAGTATAATCTGCTTGTTTCATTACCATTTTTCTAATTTATCAAATATCTAACAAGAAATATGACTGCTTCAGTAGAAATCAGAAAAATAATTAATCCTAATTAAATGTCTTCATCTTAAATTGAGCTTAGTATGAATTATGAATGACTAAATTGTTTCCCCTGAAATACGATGATGAATTGTATTTATTCAAACGCTTCGTTTATTAGCTTTTGTTAAATGGTTTGTTTAATGTGATGAGAATATTAATATGTTCAGGAATAGAATTCTGCTTTTCTCCATACTTTCATGTCAGACTCAAGTGTCAGGTATGGCACAGCCATCCCATCTATATAGTCATTGTCAAATCAATGGCCAAGATTCTCCGGCCTCCCAGCTGCATGTTTTCTGCTGGTGGGAAGTCCATTGGCAAGGGTATGCTGCCAGCGGGACTGGAGAATTTCACCGGCATGAACAGCCAGAGATTCCTGGCCAATGTGTCCAAAAATGCATCTCAAAGAAGTGGTGAAAGACAGTATATAAATGCAAAACTTTATTTTTATGCATGGAAAGTGTAATGAAATGAGACAGAGACTGTTCACAGCAAAGTGGGAAAATCTGCTAATGGATAAAACAATTGAAGGACAGTGGAGGATATTTAGAGGAACATTTGATGCAATACAGAACCTGTTTACTTATACCCCTGAGAAGGAAAAGCTTCACTTCACAGAAAAAAAACAGCCACAGACAACTAAAGAGCTAAGGGACAGCATAAAACTAAAAGAAAGAGCTCGCAAGAATGCAAAAAATACACAGATCCTGCCGAATGGGAAAGACACAAAAACAAACAAATGGCCAAAACGCTTGCTTATAAGAACCGCAAAAAGGGATTTTGAAAGGGAACTTGCAAGGGATATCAAAAACAGTAAGACGAAAATTTTATAGTTATATGAAGAGAAAGTGGGTGGTCAGAAGCAATGTTAACTCATTCAAGACCAAAAATGGAGATATTGTCAATGACTGTGGGGAAAATGGCAGAGATAGGGCATAAGTAAAATTAACATAAGTAAAACATTGATAATGAGGAAATTAATGGAACTAAAGAGTAACAAATCCCCAGGGCCTGATGGTTTTCATCCAAGGGTATTAAAGTAGAGGAGCTATTTGTAGACGCTGTAACTATAATATTTCAGAGTTCCCTATATTCAGGAGTCATCCCTCTGGATTGGAAAATTGCTCATGTTAAGAAGGGTGAAAAAGGAAAAGCAACGAATTACAGACCAGTTAGCCTAACGTTTATGGTGGGGAAATTATTTGAGTCTACAGTCAAGGTTAGGTGAACCTTGAGGTTGAAGTGAACACCTCAAAAATTTTTGGTTCATCAGGGACATCCAGCAGAGATTCATGACATGTAGGATATGCCTAACAAGTGTCATTGAATTCTTTGAAGAGGCAACTAAGATAGTGGACAGGGAAATAAGGTCTATGGATGTTGTTTATATAGATTTCCAGAAGGCATTTGATAAAGGCCCACATAAGAGATTGTTAACTAAAGTGGAAGCCCATGGAATTGAGGACAAATTACTGACATGGCTGGGAAACTGGTTGAATTGCAGGTGACAGGAAGTAGGTGAAATAAGTAGGTACTCAATTTGGCGAGATGTGATGAATGACATCCCACAAGGATCTGTATTAGACTCTCAATTATTCACATTATTATTAATGACTTTAATAATGGCATAGAAAGTCATATATCCAAATTTGATGATGGCATAAAGTTAAGTAGCATTGTAGACAGTGTAGGTGAAAGCATCAAAGTAGAAAGAGATATTTATAAACTAGGTGAATGGGCAAAACTGTGTAGATGGATTTCGTACAAGCAAGTGTGAGGTTATCCGTTTTGGCTGATAAAGGATAGATCAGGGTACTTTCTAAATGGTATGAAGTTAGACACAGTGGATTTCCAAAAAGACTTGGGGGTTCAGGTGCATAGATCCTTAAAATGCAATAAAGAGGTGCAGAAAATAACCAAGAAGGCTAATGAAATGCTGGCTTTTATATCCAGAGGACTGGAGTATGAGACACAGAAATTATGCTGCATCTTTACAAAAACCTGGTTAGACTCCACTTGGAGAACTGACAGCAGACCTGGGCACCACACCTTAGGAAAGGTATATTGACATTGAAGGGAGTACAATGTAGGTTTATAAGAATGATACCTGGACTTCAGAGATTAAGTTATGAGGAGAGATTATTAGGCCTGTTTTCTCTAGAATTTAGAAGGTTAAGTGATGTTTTGATTGAAATCTTCAAGATATTAACAGGAAAAGACAGGATAGATAAAGATAAATCATTTCCATTGTTTGGAGATTCTAGAACTAGAGGGCCTAGTCTAAAAATTAGGGCTAGGCCATTCAGGAGAGATATTAGGAAGCACTTCTACACACAAGGGGTGGTAGAGGTTTGGAACTTCTTCCATAAATAGCTGTTGATGCTAAATCTGTTGCTAATTTTTAATCTGAGATAGATAAATTTTTGTTGAAGAAAGGTATGAAAGGATATGAGCCAAGGCAAGTATTTGAAGGTAGGCCGCAGATCAGCCATAATTTCATTGAATGGCGAAACTGGCTCAAGGGTCTGAATGGCTTACTCCTGTTCCTATGTTCCCAAGATAGTGCACAAACTCTTAAGCGTGTGGAGCAGGATGGTTCATGCAGTCTCTTTCCTGGGATGTCAGGTAGTTAAGGCACCATTTAAACTTTGCGCAATTAAAGAATAAACAGTAAACCAAAAATCTGAATAGCTGACAATAGAATGTTCTTATTGATTAGTGCATAACCAAAATTTTTCAATAATTCTTTCTATTTTGTCTTCTGTAAACTGCTTGAATTCCAATGGTTGGATGCTGATTACTTCTCTAACTATGCAAATTGCTCAAAGTATCTTAAAATCAAGCAGCGCATTACCATTCTTATTATCCAGTCAGGGATCCTCCACATGCATAAAAATAAAAATTCATGAGTGTAGAAGCTATGGTCACTAATTGTATTTAGAAGGTAAATTCTTGACTGACATTTTCAGTTGTTGCAACTGCTTCACTAGTTTCAATGTCCAGGAGTGTCAGAGGTAAAGTTTCAATGTGCTGCCAGTGAATCAGGTCAGTGCAAGAATAGCGTTAATGAACAAGACAGGTTCTCCAGCAGATTGCTATTTCATTTGGATAGTGCAGGAGCAGTACACCCATGATTGGCAAGTTCTAAACATAATGTTCAAATAGTTGAGAGTGCATTTTCGTATCCACAGTTGATTTGAGTTTAATTTTGCTTTTGTAATCACACAGTGCCACGGTCAGTTAGCTCAACATAATTTCATTAGCAAGTAAAATTGAGTAAACTTGCCTTCTGTGTATGGGGACCAGCTCATTAGTGCGTTCATGAGAATTAGCTATTATATGAGTTCTGCTATGGAGCTGTGAAAGTGCATGACAATAATCTTATGGGAGAAGTTAATTTGACAAATTTGAAAGAAGGAAGGGAGATGCATTCACAACATAGAATTAAGTAAAGTGAAGGACTGAAATAGATAATCTCTGTCTTGCAGCTAACCACACAAGCACCATGTGTTCCTTTTCTATATTCCCACAACCCCATTCACATTTACCATAACACGTAAGAACATAAGAAATAGGAGCAGGAGTAGGCCATCTAGCCCTTCGAGCCTGCTCCACCATTCAATAAGATCATGGCTGATCTGAAGTGGATCAGTTCCACTTGCCCGCTTTCTCCCCATAACCCTTAATTCCCCTGTCTATCAGAAACCTACCTACCTACTCGTGACTTAAATATGTTTAGCGAGGTAGCCTCCACCACTTCAAAGGGCAGAGAATTCCAGAGATTCACCACCCTTTGAGTGAAGAAGTTCCTCCTCAACTCTGATCTAAACTGCCCCCCCCCCCCACTTATCTTGAGGCTGTGCCCTCTAGTCCTGCTATCCTTTCTAAGCGGGAAGAATCTCTCTACCTCTACCCTATCTGTCCCCTTCATTATCTTATAAGTCTCTATGGAGTTTAATGCGGAGAAGTGTGAGGTAATTCACTTTGGTAGGAATAACAGATGTGTCGAGTATAGGGCTAACGGGAGGACTTTGAATAGTGTGGATGAGCAGAGGGATCTAGGTGTATGTGTACATAGATCCCTGAAAGTAGGGAATCAAGTAGATAAGGTTGTTAAGAAGGCATACGGTGTCTTGGCGTTTATTGGTAGGGGGATTGAATTTAGGAGTCGCAGCATTATGTTGCAACTGTACACAACTCTGGTGCGGCCGCACTTGGAGTACTGTGTGCAGTTCTGGTCCCCACATTACAGGAAGGACGTGGAGGCTTTGGAGAGGGTGCAGAGGAGGTTTACCAGGATGTTGCCTGGTATGGAGGGGAGGTCCTATGAGGAGAGGCTGAGGGATTTGGGGTTGTTTTCGCTGGAAAGAAGGCGGCTAAGAGGGGATCTTATTGAAACATATAAGATGATTAGAGGTTTAGATAGGGTGGATAGTGATAGCCTTTTTCCTCTGTTGGAGAAATCTAGCACGAGGGGGCATGGCTTTAAATTAAGGGGGGGTAGTTATAGGACAGACGTCAGGGGTAGGTTCTTTACCCAGAGGGTGGTGAGGGATTGGAATGCCCTGCCTGCTGCAGTTGTAAATGCGCCTAGTTTGGGGGCGTTTAAGAGATCCGTGGATAGGTTTATGGACGAAAAGGGATTGGTTTAGGTTAGTGGGTCATTGTTTTGTAATTGGTCGGCGCATCATCGTGGGCCGAAGGGCCTGTTCTGCACTGTAATGTTCTATGTTCTATAAGATCCCCCCTCAGCCTTCTAAACTCCAACGAGTACAGACCCAGTCTACTTAGTCTCTCTTCATAGGCTAACCCCCTCATCTCCGAAAGTATTATTCTAGAGTACGAGTGTTGCACAGTCCACTCAAAGCTACAGACATAAAAACTATTGGTGCCACATGTTCCCAGTGTTCCACTAAATCTCAAGTATCTCCCCGTTCATGGGAACAAGGCTTGAAATGAACAGTCTTCCAGATTTGGTTGAACAAGGTGAACACACATCTAAATCTGGCATTGAATGAAATTGACCACAAACAAGGTCCCATGTGCTTCACACCTTTAAACTTGTTATTTTTAACTTGTGCTGTTTAGGTTTAAACAATGAAGTTTGAGTGTACAGGTGGGGAGCAAAATTAATGCATTTGAATAATTTCCTAGAACAAAACATAATGAAACCCAATCAGGAAAGAGCTTATTTCGTGTCTGTCACATAAGAAGACAGGGTTAATTGGTAATGTCACGGTAAGGAATCCACTGAGAAAGAGTCATCATAATACGTCAGAGTTTCATATTGAGTTTGACAGTGACATGCACAAGTCCCAACCTAGAGTATTTAAATAAATTAAATTAAATAATGCAAATTGCGCAGATATGAGGTACAACACAACTAAGGTAGACTGGGAAATTCAATTAAAAATTATGATGAGAAATGAACAATGACACACTTTTTAAAAAGTTCATAATTTATAACAAATCTATATTCCATTCAAAAATAAAAATTCCTCTGGAAAAGTATTTTATTCATGTGCAGCTAAAGAGATTAAGATAACACTAAATTTACAAGTGGCTTACAATATTGCCATGCGAAGTAAGCTAGCGTGATCTGGGAGTGTTTTAGATGCTAGCAAAAGATAACGAAAAGAATGATAAAGGAGGGAAAAGGATACAAGAGTAAATCAGCAAGAAATATAAAAACAGATTATAACAGCTTCAAGAAAGCAAAAAGGAAAACAGTAGCAAAAATAAAAGCTGGTACCTTAGAGAATTGAGATGGGGGAATTATAATAGGGAATAAAGCAATGACAGAGATGTATAATAAACATGAATAAACAACAAACAGTAAAAGACAGAAAATTCGTACCAAAAATTGTGGGGAACCAAGGGTCTAATATGAATGAGGAATTTAAAGCAATTAATATTAATAAAGAGAAAATACTGGAGAAATTAAATGGGACTGAAAGCTAATAAATGCCTTGAATCTAATGGCCTAGAGTTCTAAAGACATAGCAGCACAGTTAATGCATGCACTAGTTGTGATTTTCCCTAGATGTTTGAATGATCCTAGTGGATTGGAATGTAGCAAATGTGGCACTGCTACCTAAATAGAAGTTGAGAAAATGTGGTGCCATAGGCCAGTTAACCTGTCATCAGTCATTGGGTAAATCATAAAAACCCTACAGTACAGAGAGGGGCCATTCAACCAATCGGGTCTGCGCCGACCATAATGCCACCCAGGCCCTACCCCCATATCCCTACATGTTTTACCAACTAATCCCTCTAACCTACACATCTCAGGACACTCAGGGACAATTTAAGCATGGCCAATCAACCTAACTCGCACATCTTTGGACTGGAATGTAGAATCCATTTGCTGGAATCCATTTTTAGGGAAGTGGCAAAGAAATACATAGAAATTTGGCAAATGCAATTTTCCTTTCATAAGACCACATTGACTCTACCTAATCACTGTTGTTTCCTATAAGTTTTTTGAAGATGAACTAGCAGCATAGATAAAGAGGAACCAGTAGATGTAGTACATTTGCATTTTTAAAATGCATGCAAAATGTTGTTGCACATGATAAAGGCTCAGATAGAGGATTGGTTACTGGACAGAAAACAAAGAGTAAACAGGCAATTTTCAGATGGGCAGGTTGTAACCAATGGGGTGCTACAAGGGTCAGTGCTGGAGCCTTAGCTATTTACAATCTACCTTAATGACTTTGATGAAGGGGCCAAGTGTAATATAATTAGGTTTGCTGATAATGCAAAGATGGGTGGGAAAGTAAGCCATGAGGAGGATACTGCAAAGGGATAATAATGGCTAAGTGAATGGGCAAGAAAGTGGCAGAAGGAGTACACTGTGGAGAAATTTGAAGTTATTGACTTTGGTAGGAAGAATCAAGAAACAGAATATTTTTAAACTGGTGAGAAACTTTCAAATATTGTTGTTCAGAGGCATCTGGATACACGTTTACACAAAACAGAGCAGCTGAACATATAGTTCAACCAGACAGATAGTATATTTGTTCCAAGGCGGTTGGTTTACAAGAGTAAGAAAGTCTTGCTGCAATTGTACAGGGTTTTGGAGCAGTGTACAGTTTTGATCTCCATGCCTAAGAAAGGATATACTTGCTTTAAAGGGGGTGCAACAAGGGGTCCAGAGATTGACTGTTGGGATGAGATGAACGAACAAGTTATTTTCATGGCCAGTGGGTGAGTAGATTTGTAATATCCTCACCATTAACCCCCTGGATATTCATTATCAATCATGATGATATCGGGGCACATATTTCCATATAACCATTACTGTTCCTCTGTGATGGAGAGGTAGTCATATATCCCTTTGACATAGTTATTGACATCCTTGGGTATGAAATTCCATGAGGGCGTCTTGGCATGTCTGATTTGTGATTCACAGTGCAATGTTCCAGAAATTGCCACTGGCAGTAGCAGATGTCAGGTAACTTATGGAAGCCATCTTTAGTCAGTGAATTTTCTTGTCATCACTCATGCATAAGTCATATTATCATGACTATAACAAGAAAGGAAGGAGACAGAAAACAGGAAACTACAGGCCAATTAGCTTAACCTGTATCATAGAGAAAATGCTGGAATCTATTACAAATTAGGTTACAGCAGGGCAATTAGAAAATCTCAACGAAGTCAAGCAGAACCAACATGATTTTGTGAAAGAGAACTTGCTTTTGACTGATTTATTGAAGTTATTTGTGTAAGTAACAAGTAGCATAAAGGAAGGGAACCTATGGATGTGTTGCACCTGGATTTCTAGAAGGCATTTGACAAAGTGTCACATCAAAGGCTATCAGGCAAAATGGAGGGTTATGATGCAGTGGTAACTTATCAGCTGGGAAAAAGGATTGGTTAGCTAATAAGAAACAGAAAGTAGGCGCCATTTTCTGGTTAGCAAGAAGTGATAAATGGAGTACTACAGGGATCAGTTTTGGGGCCTCAATTGTTTACAAATTATATCAATCACGGAGTTATAGGGACTGAATGATGCAAACATACGTAGGAAAGCAAATTGTGAAAATGACATAAGGAACCGACAAAGGGGTGCAAATAGGTTAAGTGAGTGGGCAATGATTTGGCAGATGGAGTAGAATATGGAAAAATGTGAAATTGTCCATGTTAGCAGGATGAATTGAAAAATAGCATATATTTAGAGGGAGTGAGATTACAGAAGTCTTGAGGTATAATGGGATCCTGGTACGTGAATTGGGAAAAGTTAGTACGCAGATACAGTAAGTGATTAGGAAGACAAATGGAATGTTGTTGTCTGTTGCAAAGGGAATAGAATATAAAAGTAAGGAAGATATGTTACATTGGTTAGGCAAGATCTGGAGATAAGGGCCAGAATTGCCCTATCTCATATGCCCTGCTGCCGCTGCCAGTAAGAACGGAGAATTTGGCGCTTAGCCAAATCGCCATTGATAAAAGGGGGACCACAGAACCCAGGTTGCGAGTGAAGTCAGAGAATTTCAAACAAGATTACAGCTTTGCCTCTTTACCTAAGACATATCAATAGTTTAGATGCAGGTCAAGATTTAGCTGACCGGTTTTCTACAGGTGCTAATCCCGTTATGGCCCCTAAATCATGTGAGGGGGCCATAATAGGAGTTGTGGCAGCGAGGTCTTGGTTTGAGATCTCCCCCATCCTCCGTGGCGATGTAATTAGGTTCATGGTCAGGAAAGGCATGAACTTGATTTGCCTGAGGCCCCATGGGTTGAGGGCCAAGGCTGGGCATTGTATCCTGGCAGTGACATTGGCACTACAGGGGGCACTGTGGTGGGGTTTCTCACCTCCATTGGAGGAGGGGTTCCCTTGTGTGGCAGGGGTGTACACTAAGTGCAGCACTGCGGGGTCCTGGGGGAAGTGGGAGGCACCCTCAATAGATCCAGGTTGGGATGTCTTCAATCTTCTATTGGAGCCAGCCTTGCGGAGGGGCAGGAACAGTGGCAGCGGAGGAAGCGGGATCAGCAGCAGAAGAGGGGGAGGGAAGCTCTCCATGGTACCACTTCCAACACTCCTCAGTACCTATACAAAGATCAAAGAAAAAGCCTGCACTGACCATGCTGCCCAACTGAACTAAAACCCCCTACCCTTCCAGGGACTATATCCCTCTATTCCCATTCTATTCATGTATTTGTCAAGACGCCCCTTAAAAGTCACTAACGTATCTGCTTCCACTACTTCCTCCAGCAACAAGTTCCAGGCATCCACCTCCGTCTATGTAAAAAATCTGCCTTGTGCATCTCCTTTAAACTTTGCCCCTCGCACCTTAAACCTGTGCCCTCTAGTAATTGACTCTTCCGTCCTGAGAAAAAGCTTCTGACTATTCACTCTGACCATGCCTCTTATAATCTTGTAGGCTTCTATCAGGTCATCCCTCAACCTCCGTCATTCCAGTGAGAACAAAACAAGTTTCTCCAACCTCTCCTCATAACTAATGTCCTCCATATAGGCAACATCCTGGTAAATCTTTTCTGTACCCTCTCTAAAGCCTCCACATCCTTCTGGTAATGTGGCTACCAGAATTGAACACTATGTTCTAAGTGCAGCCTAACTAAGCTTCTATAAAGCTGCAACATGACTTGCCAATTTTTAAACTCAATGCCCCGGTCAATGAAGGCAAGCGTGTTGTATGCCTTCTTGACTACCTTTTCCACTTGCATTGCCACTTTCAGTGACCTGTGTATCTGTACACCCAGATCCCTTCGCCTATCAATACTCTTAAAGGTTCTGCCATTTACTGTATGTTAGATTTCCCAAAATGCGTTATCTCAGATTTGTCTGGATTAAACTCCATCTGCCATCTCTCCGCCCAAGTCTCCAACCGATCTATATTCTGCTGTACCTCTGATGATCCTCATCACTAACTGAAAATCTGCAAATCTTTGTGTTGTTGAGAAAGTTACTCATCAAACCAGTTACATTTTCCTCCAAATCACTTATACATATTACAAACAGCAAGGTAATGACCATTGCCCTTGTCCCACAGTGCATACGACTGTGGGAATCATAAGATGTACGAGATGGTAGAGAATGGTGGAACATGCCTAACAAGCTGATCCCATAGCTGCCTGGTGCATGGCAAGAAAAGCTTGCCCACATTTGTCCTGGGAACTTCATCTGAGCAAGTTGCCAGAGAAGCAACTTTCATCAGGCCCAAGAAAGTGACCCAAATAAGTCACTCTTTCCTCAGGACTATGTGAAGGAAACAGAGATCTGTGTACTAAATTAACCTATAGCTTGGTTTCAAAATGTCACAATTTAACCTGGACTTAGCATAAGGACATAAGAAATAGGAGCAGGAGTAGGCCATCTAGCCCTTCGAGCCTGCCCCGCCATTCAATAAGATCATGGCTGATCTGTCGTGGCTCAGTTCCACATTCCTGCCCTCTCCCCATAACCCTTAATCCCCTGTCTTATCAAAAGCCCATCAACCCGCGTCTTAAAAATATTTAGCGAGGCAGCCTCCACCACTTCAACGGGCAGAGAATTCCAGAGATTCACCACCCTTTGAGTGAAGAAGTTCTTCCTCAACTCCGTTCTAAACCGCCCCCCCTTTATCTTGAGGCTGTGCCCCCTAGTCCTACTGTCCTTTCTGAGCGGGAAGAGTCTCTCCACCTCTAGCCTAGCCATCCCATTCATCATCTTATACGTCTTAATGAGATCTCCCCTCATTCTTTTAAACTCTAACGAGTACAAGCCTAGTTTATTCAGCCTCTCCTCATAGCTCAACCCCCTCAACTCCGGTATCAGCCTAGTAAACCTCCTCTGCACTCCCTCCAAGGCCAAAATGACTTGATTAGCAATACCCTGAAACAATATAAACACAATTGATAATTGCTGACTAGAATTATTTATTTTTATATTTGGGGGTTTGGATAACAGAGTGGTGGCTGTTTTCATCAAGTTGACAATTCCCTATATTTACTCTCGTGAGGTTTCAATTTTCCAGGTGTCTGAAATGAGAAGTACAGGCGTGCTGATTAATCTGTTTGCAAACAATCAGGCAGTCTGATACACTAGACATATTGTCCCCGAGACAACAAGCCAGCGTGATGGATCTGCTAATCAGGCTGATGAGTTGCAGACAGCTGTTCACAATCTCTCTGAAGAAGTAACTCTGAAAAATGTGTTTCCTGTTCTGGAATTCACTTCCAAAGCCTCTCCACTTCTTACATCCTTTATGATGCACCTTTAAACCCACAGCTTTGACCACATTTTTGGTCACTAATGCTAACATTTCCTAATGTCTCTCTGTGTCAAATTTTGCTTGATACCATACATGGGTAGTGCTTCAGCGATTCTTATTACATGAGGAGCACTATATAAGTGCAAGTTGCTGTTGTTCTTAAGAATCCAAAGCTTTCTTCAAGAGACATTTTCCTAAATGAAATGTTCTGTTTCTGAGGGTCAGTAGCTCCATGTGTTACAAGTTCAAAGAGTAAAGTGCTTCCAATGTTTTTATCAAAACAATACCATGGTAGCACTGTGATTAGTACTGCTTCCTCATAACACCAGGGACCTGGGTTCAATTCTGGCCTTGGGTGACTGTGTGGAGTTTGCATGTTCTCCATGTCCATGTGGATTTCCTCCAGAAGCTCTGGTTTCTTCCCACAGTTGAAAGATATGCAGATTAGGTTGATTGGCCATTCTAAATTGCCCCTTAGTTTTGCAGAATGTGTGGGTTAGGGGGATTAGCAAGGTAAATACTTTGGGGAGGAGTGGGCCTGGGTAGGAGCTGTCTTGGAGAGTCAGTGAAG
The DNA here is from genome assembly GCF_965287045.1 of Carcharhinus amblyrhynchos. Taxonomy (NCBI): domain Eukaryota; kingdom Metazoa; phylum Chordata; class Chondrichthyes; order Carcharhiniformes; family Carcharhinidae; genus Carcharhinus; species Carcharhinus amblyrhynchos. The sequence continues at coordinate 56,555,208 of NC_137338.1, forward strand.
ACTCAATGAGTCAAATGGCTTCCTTCTGCACCGTAGGGATTTTATAACTGTGCGCAGCCTGATCCTCATGGCACAGGTCACATGACTACATGTAGGTACAACATTTAGTGCATGACCACATTTCAATCACAAACATTCTGGATCAGCTGCATCTGACTAGCAATCCCAAGTTCATTGAAAGTTGCCCATTCCAATCACTCCAGTGTATAATCTGTTTCATCTGAGGCTCCCTCAAAATAGCCTTCAAAATGCCATACCATTTGTTATGCTGGATTCAGAAACTTTTCAATGGAAGTATATTAACATCATAAAATCCTACCATGCAGATAAAGGCCATTTGGCCCATCAAGTCTGCATTGACCACAATCCCACCCAAGCCGTATCGCCACAATCCTACGCGTTTACTCTCGCTAGTCCCCCTGACACTAAGGAGAAATTTAGCATGGTCAATCCACCTAACCCACACATCTTTGGATTCTGGGAGGAAACCGGAGCACCCAGAGGAAACCCATGCAGACACGGGGAAAATGTGCAAAGTTCACACAGTCACCCAAGACGGGAATCGAACTTGGGTCCCTGTGCCACAGTGCCACCTCTTTTTCTCAAATGATAAATCCCTTTTAGTGTATGTATCCTTCCCTGCATTACATTATTTGTAGTTTAAGCTAAAATGTATGGTGTAAGTATTATTTTCTTCCCCCAACTTATTGGAGAGAATTCCTATAATATCTGGTATTAACCAAATGGTACAAGGATGCATCATGAACTGTAGAAACATGACTTGGACTAGTGAGTTGTTCCTGCTCCACAGCTGTAACTTTGTTTTCACACTTCAGATAAAGCTATAGTAGCAGGATTAGCTTTGGGGAATTAAATAGCCTCACATAAAACATTGACAGCCATTTGATATATGGCTCATTGTCTTTGGACTTTGAATCAAGATTGCACTGTTGCCACTACGATCATTTTGTCAGTGTAGTGGCGCACATTAATGACCACTAGTCACAATTAAGTCATGTCTCTCATGGCTTCCCAAACACACACAGGCTGATTTGCAGCTGGTTGTTTCAGTGGAAAATTAACATTATACACTGACAATTTGATTTAAAATTATTCCATGGGATGTGGGCACCACTGGCTTGGCCAATATTTTTATACCCATTTCAAATTGGTCTTTAAAAGGTGGTGGTGAGCTATCTTCTTGAACGGCTGCAGTACCTGAGGTATGGGTACACCCACAGTGCTGCTGGGGAGTGAGTTCCAGGATTTTAACTCAGTGGTAGTGAAAGAACGAAGATTTATTTCAACGTCAGGATGGCGAATGACTGGAATGGGAACTTCCAGATGGTGATGTTCCCATGTATTTGTTGCTGTTGTCCTCCTAGATGGTAGCAGACATAGGTTTGGCAGGTACCTTTGAATGAAACACCTCATGCTATCTCCGTGGATACAATTTTTCACTTCCCCATAAATGAATTTTGTGACAATCCTTGTGACTTTTAACACTCTATATTGTCTATCACCACATGACCTCCCAGCCCCGTCCCCTTCAACCTTTTTTCAATATGCCTTGCTCTTACCAGGTTTTTGTTAGACAATTAAAAGGACATGGGTGAACATGGATGTGCAAATTTAGATCACCAGTCAGCTGTGATCTGCTCGAATGGTAAAACAGATTCAAAATGTGACAAGGTCTCAGCATACTCCTATATTCACATGAACCCAACTGTAGGTGTTACCATTGGAATAGACTACCTCATCTCTATTTTTTGAGCAAAGAATCCTCAGCGCTGCTTCATATCAGTCTCACATGTTAGTTTCTAGGGAAACTTTGCAGGGTTGCTCACCTTTCTATTTTTTAATCAATGTTTGTTCATACTACTTTGCTTTCCATTAATAATCAGTTCAATTTCCTGATAAATCCGTCTCTGTTTGCGCTTATCTCCACTCCTAATCCTTGAATCTTTGATCTCAGTTTTTTTCTGCTCATGGTTTAACTGCTAAATCGACCATATCATTGACCTGTTCTGGCTCACTTAACACATTTAACACCGTCATACACCACCAATAATCTCCTTGCCACGTTCTGCTGTTCTTCTATGTATTCTCTTATCTTCCTCTCTAAAGCCGTAACACTTTCATGATACTTTATTCTTGATTTTTCCCACCTACCTGTGATGTCTGGCTCTGCAGTTTCCAAACTCCACAAAACAAATACAATTTATAGCCTTCAAGTTAATACTTTTGCTTTGACTCAATCTTTTGCTTCAATGAATTTGCAGGGAGAAGACACTTCTATGTTTAGGCTAGAGCAGGACTGCAATAAACATCAGAAAGGTCACTGTGCATTGTAGGCGAAACAAAACCACAACAGTTTTATGTAGCAACAAAAAGTTTTGTGCCTAATATTATCCATCAGGAAAGTGGGGATACCAAAATGTCCACAAAATGCAAAACATGCAATTGGATCAAATCTCCCACCAACTTAAAAAAAACAATGGGTCTGTACTTGCTGAAAACTTGTAGTGACAGCACAGCACATTTGTGGCTTACACTCTTATTTTATAGTGCAAAGGTTTGAGATAATTGTGGCATGATTGTTTTACGCCATTATATTCTGCACACCATGATTGTTTAGGGATACTCCAAAGAGACCCACACTTAGAAAGCTAAACATTAAGTGCCCTGCACTTCATCACCATCAATGGTGAGACTGAGGTTGCTGAACTAATGCTGCTGTGCTGTGATCATCACTTAGAATGGTGCTGGTGGGCTCAGTGTACCTGGTACAATCACAAAAATAAAATATTCCCCACGGGATGATCTAAATAAACCAGGACTTGAATTAATCAGGTCAAATGGTAAGTCCGCTCTTGCTATCTATTAAATATATTCGCTGCTTTTAAAGCATTAATTATCCACCAGCAACAGGCCTGAAAGTGTTGTTCAGTTTACAGCATCTGATAGTTTCAGTTTGAAATGGCTCATTCAAGATCCCCATTCGTATAAACTATCACAGATAAAAGGTAACATCACTTTGATACCTGTAATTATCAGTCACCCCATAAAACTGCCAACACCTTCTTCTTCAGGTACAAGTCTTTGCTGAGTTAGTCACACATCCACCTCCAAATTAGAAGGTTGTGGGTTCAAGTTCCATCCTGGAAATTCTATCAGATCATCTCTGCTAGGCACTTCATCATTGAGAGAGTGTGGCACTGTCGTTCAGAAGACTAGCTGCCCAGGGGACACTGTTCAAAGATGAGCAGAGGAATCCATGTCCTGACCAATATTCACCCCTCAAATCAAATTCACAATAGATTACAAAAGCAGAAAATGTTGGAAAATCTTAGTACATCTAACGGCATCTGTAGAGAGAGAATAGAGCCAACATTTCAAGTCTGGATGACCCTTCGTCAGAGCTTTGCCATTATCACAATGGATTATCTCATCATTTACTTAATCTTCGTTTGTCGACCATTGCTGTGTGCAATTGACTGCTGTGTTCCTCATTTTATAATAGTGACTGTACTCCAGAAAATATCTCACTGACTGTAAAGTGCTTTGAGCCTCCCCAGGGTTGTGAACTGCACTCTATGAATGCAAGCTTGTTCATTCTTCTAATCATTTAATCAGGTTGCATCTTTATATTAGTACCTCCCAGTTGTACATCAACCCTAACAACATATTCCAATTTGGAGGTGTATCCACAAGTGGTATATGAGGAGCTGATACTGATTAAACCCAAGGCAAAGAGCAACAAGTCAGTGCTAGTCCATGTGTGACTGCAATAGTACAGCTCCATTAGTTTCTGCCTTTCGTTAACCAACTTGCAAAATTTCCATTGGCCGGTTTGGTAATTACGGTGCACAGAGATTTTCTTGTCTCTTCAGCAACTTTCCTAATAATATATTATTCACTCTTTTACACAATATTCAGTGACATGTCAGTCACACTAATTTATACTGCTACAATTCACTTATTTTAAACGAAGCAGCAGGGGGCCTGCTTAACCATGGATAAAACATTTAAAACAATGCAAGATTATTTGTAGCATTCCAGGCCAATGAATTTAAATTCCAATGTAATGCATATTTTATCAGGCAATTTGCTGTTTTATTGAGTCCAAAGTAGGATGCAGTTAATGTATCTGCTGCAGTATTCAAATTAAACTGAACAAAAATGCAAGATACTGTTATCCTTTTGGCACTTTACAGCCATCTGGACACAACACTGAGTTCAACAATTTTAGATCATAACCATTTTCCCCACCTTGGTTTCGTGTTTGTTCCTCCTGCCCCTCATGCTTTTCTCATTTCCTCTACATTGTATTTGGATTGCAGTTATTCAAGATCTGTTGTTCACGCCTCCTCTAAACATAATCTTGTTTCTTTACATGGGCCATTACTGCTCCTTTTGGCTTTGTACTATGAAACTTTGTAATTTAGTCTCAACTGCCTTCCACCCTATCAAAAACTTTCCCTTTTGTTTTACTTTATTCCCCCTTGCTCAAAATTCATTAGCTTTCTAATTTGCCAAACTGCATCTGATTCTTTGCACTGTTAGTCTTGCTGTTGTGTACTCCTCAGCAAAATACTGCTCTCGTGTGGGCAGAGAATTTCCGCACAAGACAGTTGAACACTGTCTTCAGCATATCAATGGCATGATGAAATTAATAATTGTACAGTTTTGTCCAGTTTTACATCTTCTGATGTGCGCTGGAAGGCAAAATCCCTCAGAATTTGAATCCCTTCAGATTGAAGCCATCCCATAACTATTAATTCATAAAAATCTTTTGGATCTACTGAACTTGTGACTCAAATCACAGAGAACTTTCTAAACCTCTGCAAATGCTTCGAGTAATGCAGGTTTTGACCAAAAGGGCAAATGACACTATTGTCAGAAAAAGTGACTGACAGGAGAGCCTTCAAGGTTTGACCTCCCTCAAAAAAACAATGACTTACACAGAACGGTCATCACAAACTCACCACAAATGGAATTTCAAAGATGGCCCAGCATGCCGTTGTGGTCACACAGTTCACCAGAACAAACGCGTTCTATGAAAATTTGCTGCAGGATTCAAGACAATCCACCTAACAACATACTGCCTGTGACTTGACTGTCCAACCTGGTCCAGATTTGTAAAGCTGTAACATTTTTAACTTTTCTTAATTCTGGTAGAAGATCGCTGACATTTAAATCTGTTTCTCTCTCCACAGATGCTGTCAGATCTGCTGAGCATTTCCAACATTTTTGTCTTTATTGCAGTTAATGTGTTAGCTCAATTATTACACAAAATGTTTCCTTTTAGTACAATACTTTGAGGTGCACTGATTTGAGACATAATAGCTAAAAGGCAGAAATGGCTGCAATAGTGGTTTTGTCAGTGAGCAATGGTACCTGAACTCCTGTGCTCACCAGTGACATCACACTATATTTGTGTGACAAGTTGTTAGAATGCCAATCTGATAACCCTGCAGCAATGTCATTATTGCAACTGGCACCTTGTGAACTTTGTACACAATGACTCACCTCCTTCACTGCACACAAAGATAAACATGTGAGTTAAAGCATAATGAAATAAAGCAACTGAAAAAGGAATAGAAGAAACAGATCAACAGTGCACCAAAATGATAAAGGAAAATTAAAAAGAATGAGCAGAAGTGGTCAGGGTAACCATTTTTGCTTGGGAATTTCTGTATTTGTCCTTGAGAGGTTGATGGTGGAATGCCAATGGCAGTATGTAAAATTTTTGTCGCTTTAAATATAAAGTCATGTTCAGGAATAGTGGAATTCCTAGTGTGTACACCACTGCAGTGTGTTCATAGGAATGACTAAACAAAAAGTCAATCTTTTGACACTTAACAGATCTTTTCCTGGCAATATTGGAGTCAGCCCAAAGTTCAACCCTGGTGGTCACATCATACAATGATCATGAAGTTGTTAACCAATTCTATGAAGCTAATGTTAGACTGGCACAAATCACGTGGAAAAACTATGGTATAGAAAAGAAGCAAAGAGATAGTAAGAAAGCAAGAAAAAAAAACTTGCATTTATATATGCCACTCAACTTCTGGATGTTTCAAAGACATAGCTGAAGTTTAGTCATTATTGTAATGCAGGAACAAACTATTGTAATGTAGTTTCAGAAAAACAGTCATTTTATTTTGTTCATGAGTAACACCATGGGACATCAACTGATTTATTTCTAAAGTAGGACAGCATGTATTGTGATAATGTAAAACTTATAAACCAATTTCACACTATATTAATTAACATTAGTCTTTGCAACTATTGCAGGAATACCATTTTGCTGATTATTGATCATGATTTTTTGAAATTGTGGAATGCGCCTATGAAAGGCCAATAGTTAGCATGCGTTTCCACACAGACATTATCATGAGTGAGTTGCAACATAGCTACTCACTGTGTTGATTCAGCTAATGTCAGAATTGAAAGAATGCAAGCCAGAGGTTTGCAACATCATTAAGTCCTCATATTTCTCTAAGAAATAACTTGAATAAGTTAATTAGCTATCCCATGTTGGCAGCTAAATTCTTAAACCCCCAAGTGATACAGCAAGCACTTCATGGAAAAATTTTCACTTTGAGAACAATAGCTACATCTAATAATCACATCAGACTTTTAGTAGTTTAATATCACAGCATGTCAATGCATAATGCCGCCCTCAGAATAGAGAAGTCTAGATAAAACTGAAATTTAATAGTGTTCTTTGCCAGAACTTACACGGCCAGGGGCTCATGGTTGTTAGTAATGTCTAAAAGTTGTTTGGTGACTGGGTTTTTTTTGCCTTTTTAATCCATTGTATTCTCAGTTGTCTTTTTAGCACTCATTTTATCAATATTACTTTATCAATCTTGATCAATGCATTCTGTTTACTTATATTTAACAGTTTTTAAACAGAATCTTCCCATTAATGTGGTCTTTTATCCAGTATGGGCAACGCATGATGTTTATAACATAAAAAGGCCTTGATGCATTACTATTCATGGCATAAACACAGCAACATGACACTCTACTCCAAAGGGAAAAAAAACTTGTAGAACACTGCCACCTAGCTCTCCCTTACTTGAATGTTATTTCCCTCTATCAGTATATTGTTATTAGAAATGCATTTGTTCTAATGTTTTATGCAGTTAGTTCTATATATATAAAAAAAAATTATACATCACCTTTCTTGACCTTAGGACACCTCAAAATGCTTTACAATCAATGAAATGTGGTCACTGTTATAACATAGGAAAGATGGATGCTAATTTGTACATGGCAAGCTCCCACAATAGCAATGTAATGAAAACTGTACTTTTTTTTCAAAATTTTGTTTTGAAAGATAACTTTCAGGCTAAGTAGTGAGAGAATTTTCGTATTCTTTACAGTAGTAACCATTATTACAAAACTTGATTCGTAAAAGATTTATAGTTTTAAGAATATACAAAAACTCTAGCACATACACTTAACGCTTCAAGGTATCAAGTTTTCTTTAAAAAAGTCTTCACTTAATAACCAGGTCTCTCCCCAAGGACAGTGGTCAGAATATAGAATCAGTTGCTGATGTATAGAAACTTCAACAAACAATTAGCCTCCAGTCAATTTCAAAAATGAAACTTCCTATTTTTGCATCTGCAATATCCACGTTTTTGCCTTAAAGGGATAGGCTTGGTGAAACACAGTTCCACCTTGGTGAATGTCACACTGTCAAATTCATTCTGTGAGCAATTTCATAAAACATAGCCAATCTTTGTTATAAATATCTCACATATGCGAGAATGTAGAAGAGAATCTGAATCAATAAAACAGTCATGCTTTAATAAAAACGTAGCATTTCAGCTTCCAACCTTTAGATTTTCAAGCCTTTTTAAATTGCAAACAAAGTTCTAAAGTCTTACAGTATAAAATACCTGCAACCATTTTGAGGCATCAAATAAAAGAGGTTTTTTTTGTTGTTTCATACAGATTTAATTTTTAAAGTAGCTGCAAGAATAAGATTGAAGTAAATTGGTGCATTGATGTCCCGCAGTATTAATTCACTATTACTAACGTCTGTGGAATAATAGCTTAGAGGAACGAATTGGGACAATAAAATTAGATACTGGCAGAGAAATTCAACTTGCACAAAATGCCTGCTCAATTACTTGCTAAGATGGGTGTGTGTATGTGCATGTGTGTTAAGCACTGATCCAGGCAGAGGACAGCTGCTCCTTCCAGTTTCATGAAAATATAACTTCGAAAAAATTTTGGGGCTCTTTTTTTGAGGGGCCTTCAGCTGCCCTTTAAAAGCCACTAGTTGCTTTTAAAGGTTGCTCAAGTCCTGGTTCAACTAGATGGGAGCCTGAAGTGAAATTAATAATGAGGATCTTAGAGCCAGTGTTGGATTCTGATTTGCTTGGTAGAAGAAGACATGCATCTGTTTTGGACTGTCTGGCTGGTTATCCATTGACTCTCATGGTTTTATGTCATTTGGGCCCACTTTGCACCCCACAAGTGGAGAACTAAAGGCTGCAAGTTCAATTTTTCCGCCCTGTCCTCTTTAGCATAAGTGGCAGTGAAGAGTAAAAAACTTGTTTGTGCATAAATTGTATATTCAGCCATCAAAATGTAAATTCTAAAACAGAAAATGCAGGTTTTAGTTAAAAATAGTTCAAATTTGTCAAGTAGTTTCTGAGCATCTCTGCCTTGCCCTTTCATAATTAGACAGGAATGTTAAAAACAGAAAGGTAAAAACAAAATCAGAAAATCCATCCCTTTCAACAAGTTTGTTGGGCATAGTACTCTAAGTACTGAAATTCACTGCATCAGAGCTGAGCTCTGTCAATTCAAATAGAATATTTCTAGATTTTCTGTATTCATACACTGTTAAAGTAAAACATTTTCTTAAAAATAATCTGCACACTGGTGAAAAATGAATGAATAAATGTGCAGTTTTCAAACCCTGTGTGCAATTTCAATGATCACACATTAATGTAATGTGAATAATATGTAACATGGTGGAAGAGATGGGGATGCTGAGCACCACGCATTTATAGAGTTTGCAACTATAGTATCATCAAATGTTAAAGTAACTGATACTGAAGCAGCAGATTGCAGCATCTGCTTCAAAACTCTTACACACGTTGGATACCCATCACCTGCTTTGTCAACCATGTATTAACCAAATTATTGTTACACCTTCTGTTTTAAAATGAGTTCCTTAAGTTGCTGCATTTTGTCATCTCTTAAAGCATCACGGATAGATTGGAAGAATCCAAAGTAGTGATGGAGGTTATGGATCATGAGAAGGACTCCAGCCAGCAGCTCATTGGTCACGAGAAGGTGGTAGAGGTAGGCACGGGTGTGATTCTTGCAGCAGAAACAGGAACAGCCCTCCAGCACGGGCCTGAAGTCACCACGGAACCTGAATGGTAAAAAGTTGCTTAAGCACCAGGAAAATAGGAATCTCGAATCCAACCATTGAATCAGTCCGTCTTATAATCCACAATTAGCTGCTAACTTCTGCAGTAATAAAAAACTGAACATGAATGACATTTAGCAGGACATGCAAAATTATAAAAATGAATTAACGAATGATTAATGAACTCTCCTTCAACTCATCTATTCAATCAATAATACACTGAGGCAGAAACATGTTACTTACTATCCAGTAATGTCATTTTTGTGACTTATAGATCCTTGCAAACCAAGCAACTGCAAGTCAAAATACATTTCTATAGGTGGGTACAATTGCTGAACCACTAATTACACCCATGGAATTCATTTTGTGTTCCAAAGCAAAACAGTTGACAGCATTTACAGCATCTAGTAAGAGAGTTTTATCCCAAAAAATAATCAGAACGGACAGATGTACAACGGGCCCAAGTAATAGTCACTAGAGAATCACACAGTAGAAAGCTACTGGGCTAATCACCAGCCTTGGCTGCCTTAGCTGGATTGCACCAGGTCATGATAAAGGACTTAGATGGGGAGAGCTCTGAGGAAAAGCCATGAGAGCTTCCATTTCTGAACATCTACCATCACACATGCTGGAAGGTCTACGTGTACACACTTTAGAGGCTACAAAAGTAAAATAATTGTTAAAGCTCGTATTTTGTTCAGTTTAGAAGGTTAGGTCATATCCTAATTGAATGGGAGAAAATACTACTGTAATGAATGTTGAGGGCAAAAACGGCCAAGGTACCCATTTGCAACATATGGCGTTATAATTGGAATACGGCAGATTGAATGTGAGGCATTATGGGACTTGATTAATTTGACCATGTAAAAACCATTTGTTACCGTGATAGTTTGGTACTACAGTCTCCAACTACAAACTTGCTTAGCATCATGAGCTGGTCCAGAGCTATCCACAAACTGGTCATGTAGCTACATGATTCCTTATTGTCAGCTTGGTTGACTATATACATAATCAATTAATATTGTGAGTGGTTTGTAATCAGCCAGGATGGGCTGAAGTAAATGTCTATGAATGTGTGATTTCCTTTGTTCGGTGAAGAGACCACATGAGGGGCCCAGTGGCTATCTTCCTGCCAGTATAAAATAAACCATTTAATGATTGCAACAGACCAGAGTGTCAAGTGATTCTCCTAGACACATTTGCGCTAACAATGAACATGTTAACAACATAGGCCAATGTTTCACTGATGATATCGGGGCGTTTGCTCTTTACAGGCATAAACAAATGTTCAATGGGAAAGTAGAAAAAAAGCAGGAATATCCTATGTTCGTGGCCAAAGTAAACCATTAGTGCTGACAAAATGTGTCATTTGGTTCACTATACAAAGCTGACAACTGATCAGATACTGTACCACAGGAGCCATCAGAAGAGAAAAGAGAGGCTTTTCAGCAGGGCATTTCTTATTCCAGTTATAAAGAAAAACAACAGTAATAGAGAGACTATTAAAAACTCCACCACTTTTATTAACAGGTTTATTAAAAATTCAATAACACTTACTGCTCACTTCTCAGATCCGTTGTAAAAGGAATTATCTTGCCCTCGTTACCCAACGGCTTGTTAGTAATCTCATTATCCCCACAGCCATTTCTTTCCAGTACTGAAATATAATCCAAAGCACTTATTAAAGTTTTACATCCAACTTGCATTGTACAATGTGCTCTTACTGTTCTCAGCTTCTGTCTCAAGTTAACAGTGCGTGAAATCTGATGTTAAAGAAAACTTCCATTGGTTAACTGCATTAGTTGCTTCTCACATTGCTATTTGATTCAGCTGCATTGGGTGGTAGTAACTGCAATTTGAGTTTAATGATTGCTCGTTGGTGCACATGGAAAATTACTGTGTGGAATGTTAGGTAAAAACAAACTTCAAAAAACTTTAGAACAATGTTTTTCAGCAGAAACTGAAAAAGTAACTCACCATCTGACGCCCCTAAAGCCTGTTCAACTATCTATAAGGCAAACTTCAGGATCGTGATGAGATATTCTCCACTTTCCTGGATGAGTGCAGCTCCAACAATACTACAAGAACTTGACACCATCCGGGACAAAGCAGCCACTTAATCAGCACATGGTCCACTAATTTAAACATTCACTCCCTCCCCCTCCAATGCACTGTGGCAGCAGTGTGTACCATATACTAGATATACTGCAGAAACGCTCCTTCAGCAGGACTTTCCAAACACCATTTGAAAATTCCAATTAAAGCCACTCACCATTGTGATTTGGAACCACGTCACCATTCCTTCATTGTTGCAGGATCAAAATATTACAACTCCCTTCCTAACAGTACTGTCGTTGTAGCTGCAAGATAGACAGCAGCAGTTCAAGAAGGTGGCTCACCACCATCTTCTCAAAGGCAACTAGGAATGGGCAACAAACATCACATGGCAGAAACTTTTTTAAACTCCCAACATGGAAGTTGAACTTAACAATTAGAATTCATAAGGAAGTGACTGACATCTCTGAACTATAACAGAGTGCCTACAACCAATCCAAATTTGTACCAGTTTCAGTGGCCCAAAAACTAAATTGTTTAAAACTAAGAGGCAACACTTCTTGCCTTGAAATCAAAACTGGGACAAAAATGTAAATATGTAGTTTTCATGACAAAATAAAACCATTATCAGAAATATGCTTCGAGCCTGATACCAAGTTTACAGCGATGAAACAGGCAACACTACGTCTAGACCGTGCCTCCATTCACCCCCCTACCCACCTCAGAGGCTGGGTTATGCACGATTAACCAATTAATCTACCTCTTCAGAGATAATTTTTGATGTGGTGTCTGCATACAAATATGGGAATGCAAATTTCATCCATCACAAATAAATCTCCTAGAAAGTAAACTTGTCATAATGTTGCCAAATGCTGAATGTCAATAGCTATATATTTAAAACAGAGGCTTTGTGGTTTTAAAAAGACAGATCTCTAAACCACTCAGATGCATCCAACTGTACAACTAGCAAAAGCTTTAGCTGATAATAAAAACTGCGAAGTTTTTAATGCAATTATTAATTATATAACAATGTAAAGGCTACACTTCTCAGTTAGAGACATCAGCGGTTGTATAATTATTAAATTATGGCAATTAATGCTTAAGGATACTCCTCCACAGGTAATTTAGATCATCCAAATGGAGTACTAGTACAGGAAATGGAAAATACTGTACACTGCAGTATAGAGTGATCCTCAAGGTTTTTTGATTTATTATTGCCACATTTGGTACATGGTGAAAAGTATTGTTTCTTACATGCTACACAGACAAAGCATATCGTTCATAGAGAAGGAAAGGAGCGGGTGCAGAATGCAGTGTTATAGTCATAGCTAGGGTGCTGTGAAAGATCAACTTAATATAAAGTAGGTCCATTCAAGTCTGAGGGCAGCAGGGAAGAACCTATTCTTGAGTCAGTTGGTACAACCTGAGACTTTTATATCTTTTTCCCAATGGAAGAAGGTGGAAGAGAGTATGCCCAGGGTGCACAGGGTCCTTGATTATGCTGGCTGCTTTGCTGAGGCAGCAAGAAGTGTAGAGGCAATGGATTCGAGGCTGGTTTGTGTGATGGACTGGGCTTTGTTCACAACCTTTTGTAGTTTCTTGAAGTCTTATTCAGAGCAGGAGCCATACCATGCTGTGATACAACCAGAAAGATGTGACTAAGGCATGTTATTGGGAAAGGCACAGGAAGCCTTATTTTCTGTTGAAGTGAGGAATACCTGGCTTGGGAGCAACTGTTGTGAACACGGGGTTTCTGAAATGGAAAGTGTTCCAAGTCCAGTATTAACCTCTCATTTTGATGAATACATCCAAAATGTTGCACAATATAGAACAATTGGTTGTATCTCTTCAAAACCAGCATCTTTGCTTTAACATCAAGTAGCTGACATAGTGATGGTGAGAAAATATAGGCTATTCACTGTGCAAGTGACTCAGGTATTCTTAGTACCACAGGCTTGACCTGGGTGTCCAAGGCAGGTGAAGATACAATTACCAAGCCAGGAATAATAGTTTGGATGGACTAACATAGAGTCCATGACGTACTGTCCTAACACAAAATACTGACATTCTATAATTGGTACCTTCCATCTCTGGGTCCATCTTGTATTTAAAATTGAATGTCAGAGCTCTTCCTTGCTCAGTCATCAGATAGGGGAAGAAACCTTCAAATAAATCCACTCCTCTTGATATACATTCCAGCACTTCATCTGGCTTTCCAATCCCATGGATCAACCTAACATTGGATAATTTGAACAATTATTACAATATTAAACAGAAATTAAGTGCCACAAAACACTCACATTTTGGCTGAATCTAGTTAGCTTTGAAGAACTGTGATTAAAATCACACAGAAACAGAAATATTGGAAATACTAAGACCAATCAGCAGCATGTCACTAAAATAATTTTGAAAGATACTCTGTACTGTTTACCACTGTGCATAAGAGTTTACATGAATGTGCTTATAAACAAACTTCCTTTAATAATGAACAATTTTAATTTCATGCACACCAATTTACTAACCTCATGAAATCTCTTCTGAAAGAGACAAATCAAACCCAATAATTTTTTTTAGAACTGCTGCTTTTCCTGTCCAACTCTATCCTCACTGCCTGACTTGTGCTGAGTGCTCAGGGAATGCTGCATGGTCAGAGGTGAAATCTTTCAGATGAGACTTTAAACCAAGGTTCACCTATCCTCTCACCTCATCACACTCCTTTGAACAAAAAACAGGGGAAGTCTCATGGTGCCCTGGCCAATACTTATTCCTCAATCAACACCACTAAAACATTTTAAGTAGTCATCCAGCTCCTTGAAGTTTGAGAGGCCTTGCTTTATTCAAATTGGCAGCTACATTCATTAGGTGGACCCATGGCGCATGTCAAAAAGGAGTTGGGACAGTTGGGACACAAAGATGAGTGGAAAAGCAAATTGCGCGGAGGGTGTGGAAAGTCTGCAGAGGGATCTGGATAGGCTGAGTGAGTGGGCGAGGACCTGGCAGATGGAGTACAATGTTAGCAAGTGTGAGGTTTTCCACTTTGGCAGAAATAATAGTAGGAGGGATTACTATTTAAAGGGTGAAAAGCTGCAGCATGCTACAGTGCAGAGGGACCTGGGGGTCCTTGTGCATGAGTCGCAAAAACCCAGCCTGCAGGTGCAGCAGGTGATCAAGAAGGCGAATGGAATGCTGGCCTTTATAGCGAGGGGGATAGAATATAAAAGCAGGGAGGTCTTGCTGCAACCGTACAGGGCACTGGTGAGGCTGCAACTGGAGTACTGTGTGCAGTTTTGGTCGCCGCACTTGCGCAAGGATATTTTGGCCTTGGAGGGAGTGCAGAGGAGGTTCACTAGGCTGATACTGGAGTTGAGAGGGTTGGACTATGAAAAGAGACTAAATAGACTGGGTCTGTACTTGTTGGAGTTTAGAAGGATGAGGGGGGATCTTATAGAGACGTATAAGATAATGAAAGATCGATAGGGTAGAGGTAGAGAGATTCTTCCCGCTTAGAAAGGATAGCAGGACTAGAGGGCACAGCCTCAAAATAAGGGGGGTGCGAGCAGTTTAGAATGGAGTTGAGGAGGAACTTCTTCACTCAAAGGGTGGTGAATCTCTGGAATTCTCTGCCTGTTGAAGCGGTGGAGGCTACCTCGCTAAATATATTTAAGTCACGGGTAGATAGGTTTTTGACAGACAAGGGAATTAAAGGTTATGGGGAGAGAGCGGGAAAGTGGAACTAATCCACTTCAGGTCAGCCACGATCTTATTGAATGGTGGGGCAGGCTCGAAGGGCTAGATGGCCTACTCCTGCTCCTATTTCTTATGTTCCCAATATAGGGAATCCAATATTTATCCCTCAACCAACATCTGTAAGATAAAAGCAAATTACTGTGGATGCTGGAATCTGAAAAAGAAACAGAAAATGCCAGAAAATCTCAACATGTCTTCTGAAAGCATCTGTGGAAAGGGAGCAGAGCTAACGTTTCAGGTCTGGATGACTCTTCATCAGTTTGTCTGGTTATTGCTACACTGCACACAGCAAGTGTTGCATTTCCTACATTTAAATATGACTACATTGCCGTAAACACTTTGTGATGACTTGATGCCACTGGCACTATTTGAATGCAATTCTTTTTCTACAATACAATGGCGATTACACTTTAGAAGTATACCATTGACGAAAGCATTTTAAGAAGTCCTGATGTGCAAGGTGCCACATACAGATAAATCTTTTGTCTTTAATTATAATATAATCAGTCATTCTTAAAATAATTTGGTAAAAGACAGGGAGGTTACTTCATCTTGTAATCTTCAATGTACCATCAGCTGAGAACCATTTTGAAATCTGATGATCCACAGAACGAACAGAAATCATAACAATATTCATAAAACGTGGATAGCAGTTGTTTCTGCTTAGTTTGGAGCATTTGATTGAATGTGGCATCTACGAAACCTAGCAAAATTGAAGTCAATTGGAATCCGGGGAATATTCTCCACCAACTGGAGTCATACTTGGCACAAAGGAAGATGAGTGTTGGAGGCCAATCATCTCAGCCCAAAGACTGCTGAGGAGTCACACACCTGTACCATTCTGTGTTTTTCTCCACAGATGTCCTGTCCTGCTGAGTATTTCCAGCAGTTTCTGTTTTTATTTTGGTGTGACGAGTGCCTGAATGCATGCACTTCACTAATAAGCAAAAAAACCCAGCATTATCCAGGACAAGGCAGCTCACTCCTATAACCTGACTGACATACCACCCACCACTGATGCCCTACCTGGGTTTATCAGCAGGCAGTTCTTCTATGACTGAAGAAATTAAGTTCAGTTTGGAATCATCGTGTATATTGTCTCCCTGAAAACCATCCAAAAGGAAACCTCCAACTGGCCGCTTCATAGTTTCTCTTGCAGACCTCAGCCTTTCTTCAAGAATGTCTCCTCCTTCTATTACACCTATAATCTCTATGTTCTTCAGCGCCTGGTACAAATAATAAACATGAAACTGAAATGTATTTACTTTGCTTTAATTTACTGCAACACAACTTCTGTAAACAGCATTGCAATTCTATGAAACATTGCTACATGAATTAAATTTGTGATTACTACTACTATGTTTTATTATTTCAAAACTGATAATGTCAGTTCCCTTTAATTGTCCCCCTTTTTTCCTACTTCTATCTAAAATTGCTAAACTGCCAGGCACCCTCTGTTACCTCAGCAAAGGGCACATTTTACAAATACCATTCCTTTCTCAATGAAGAGCAAAAAAAAAATCAGTTGCATTCCTGCTCTTAATTTCTATCCTGCTCCCCTGTCTGGAAACATAGAAAACACAGGGGAGATATAGAAAAGACAGCAAGAGCAGCAAAGAGTATGAGAACTCATTAACATATAGTACAAAAGAGAACTCAAAAGTTAAAAAAAATACAAATAGTAAAAGGCCAGTCAAAGGAAAGATGGAGTAATTAGGGATCAGAAAATGGAGCGATGTTCATGAAGGCACAGGGCATGGCTGGGGTAATAATTCGATATTCTCCATCTGTCTTTATGACAGAAGAGGATGCTGCCAGAGTGACAGCAAAGAAAAAGGCAGTAACAATTTTGAATAGGATAAAACAAAGAGGATGTACTTAAAAGAATGGTAGTTCTCAAAGTAGAAAAGTCACCTGGTCTAGATCAAATACATCCTAAAGGAAAGGATGCAAGGGTAGAATTTGCAGAGCCTCTGGCACAGATTTCCAATCCAATGGGTGCTTCCTGAGCCCTGAACGATTGCAAATATTACAGCAGATTTCAAAAAAGAGGAAAGGGATAAATTTGACCAGTCAGCCTAATATCAATAGTAAGGAAATATTTAGAGATAATAATCTAGAATAAAATTAATTTCATTTGGAAAAGTATTGGCTAATGAAGGAAACATAGCATAAATTTGCTAAAAGTTGAATTACATTGATTTACTTGATCAAGTTCTCTGATGACAGAATGGAGAGTTCAATGAGTGCAGTGAGGGTTGATGTTGTGACACGGACTTTCAAAAAACATTTGACAAGGTATCACCTAATAGATTTGTTATCAAAATTAAAGTCAATCAGATTAAAGGAACAATGACAGCATGGACGCAAAACAGTCTAATGGACAGAGTATTGGTGAATGGTTGCTTAGAGGGAGGTACAGAATGGCATGTCGCAGGGTCAATATTGGGACCATTGCTCCTTTTTGATATATATTAATAGCTTGGATTTGGATATCCAGGACATAATTGTAGACAGAAAAGTAGTAACTGAATTCAGGAGGATGTAGGCAGACCAGTGAAATAGGTAGTTACATGGTAGCTTTTTAAAACGTGCAGCACTGGTCAAGTCATCTAGCGTGGTTATTGTACTAAAGCACCCATCATTTAAGAAAATACGAATCCTGGCATCTTTTAGTTACAATCAATGTGCTATTGAAAAGCCATTATTGCAATGCAGATTGCATACAAATACACTGATAAAAGATTTATATTGTCCTTAATTAGCTTCTGAAGTGCATAGGTTCTTAAACTCATTTGAGCATTTGTGTTTTATTTCTATTCAAAAATGTAGTATGGGGTAGACACAGGGAAGAATTGAGACAAATTAACACAACAGTTGAAAATGCTACTGCACATTCATATGTGAAATAAAGATATTTTAAATTAATCCTGACAAGAAATCACAACTGAACTGGAATATTTTTAGAATTTTAATATTAAAGGATAGCTTTACAATTTTGAGTGGTTATTGTCTTTAGTGCAACGCTAATGGAACTTGGCAAGTCTGATGCAACACTCTGACAGCTCCTATTAAATGGTAATAAACTTTGCCGTAATCTAGTTTAACCATTATTTTAACATTTGTGGCATGCATAGCTAGTATACATTAATTTGCTGTACAATGATGCTGTGTAACATTTTTCTTTACGGATATTCTAGCTTCAAGATTCTGTTATCACGATTCCTGTACCAACAATGTAGTCATGCAGAAGTACTTTGAAATTTACAAAGGTCTGTCTTTATTTGTAACAGAATAATTCTTGATTTCTTATTTGAATTTTTTGTTCCATATGATCACAAAGGGTTTGGGGAAAACCTGACAATGCCTCATTAGTGATATTAAAATATAAATATGAAAAGGAGTAGTAGGCAGAATTCTTTACTATGCAAAGGAGGAATTGAACTGTTCAAGTTTGAAACCACAAAATCAATAGTTTTGAATTACATTTCAGAATTTATCACAGATAAAGAATTTGATTGTTAGGATGGCAAATATTTTGAAATGGGAGTACGTGGGCAGATAAAGCACAATATGGTAAGGGTGCAAAAAGCAAATTCACAAGTGAACATATTGGGATGGTTTCAGATATTATAGATATAATTGTCATTTGCATGTTTAACAGCAATAATTGGAAAACTTTAGGATGCATTTAGCAAATTTATTTCATTAGGGTTGTAAAGGAAAAGAAGACATGCATGGGAAATCATTGCTGGAGCAATTGAGTTGTCTCAAAACACTGGTTTAAAACAGCCAGACAATTTTTTATGACAATTTTTGATTGAGAAGGAAGTTAAAGGTCAATGGCAGGGTAGAAAAGTGGAGTTGAGACCACAATCACTTGTAATCAATGCGTATGAAATTCCACACTGGTGACTCCAGATCAGCTGAACTTATCTAACCTTGTTGTGATCGCACTGACAAGAGTGGAGTTAGGCCACACAAGGGCATGAAAACATGGAGAGCTGGGAAAGACGTTGAGAGCGCCCTGTGAAAGATCCTGTAACACCTGAGACTATGGCTAAACCTGTGAAAAAGTTAAGTGCTGTCAATCGGAGAGAAGGTGAAGTTAATTTCGCCAGTGGAAAACTGTAATGTAAAACAAAAAGCAGTCGCCGCACTTATGCAAGGATATTTTGGCCTTGGAGGGAGTGCAGAGGAGGTTTACTAGGCTGATACCGGAGTTGAGGGGGTTGAGCTATGAGGAGAGGCTGGATAAACTAGGCTTGTACTCGTTAGAGTTTAGAAGAATGAGGGGAGATCTCATTGAGACATATAAGATGATGAATGGGATGGATAGGAGGTGGAGAGGCTCTTCCCGCTCAGAAAGGACAGTAGGACTAGGGGGCACAGCCTCAAGATAAAGGGGGGCAGTTTAGAACGGAGTTGAGGAGGAACTTCTTCACTCAAAGGGTGGTGAATCTCTGGAATTCTCTGCCCGTTGAAGTGGTGGAGGCTGCCTCGCTAAATATTTTTAAGACGCGGGTTGATAGGTTTTTGATAGGCAAGGGGATTAAGGGTTATGGGGAGAGGGTGGGAAGGTGGAACTGAGACACGACAGATCAGCCATGATCTTATTGAATGGTGGGGCAGGCTTGAGGGGCTAGATGGCCTACTCCTGCTCCTATTTCGTATGTACGTACGTATGAATGAATGGGAGATTCTGCCATCAGGTTTGCCTCGGGTCAGTGTGTGTGGACTTTGCATGTTTACACAAACCAACTGACACAAGAACAGCCTTTTCTCTACAGCCATCAGACTTTCGAATGGACCTACCTTGCATTAAGTTGATCTTTCTCTACTCTCTAGCTACGACTATAACATTGTGAAACGCAGGTAGCAGAGTGGTTAGCACTGCTGCCTCACAACTCCAGGGACCCGGGTTCAATTCCAGCCTCGGGACAGTATGTGTGGAGTTTGCACGTACCAACCGACTCAAGAACAGTTTCTTCCCTGCTGCCATCAGACTTTTGAATGAACCTACCTCACATTAAGTTGATCTTTCTCTACACCCTAGCTATGACTGTAACACTATACTCTGCACTCTCTCCTTTCTTTCTCTATGGATGGTATGCTTTGTCTGTATAGCGAGCAAAAAATAATACTTTTCACTGTATATGTGACAATAATAAATCCAAATAAAAAGGATTCCACATAAGGCATTGTTGAATATAATGTTTAAGCCACATTTAGAGAGGGCCTGACATCACTTAAGTCATGGGACATTCAGAGCCCCCTTTTCTCGTGGAATATAAACTGTCTGGAACATCTTACTCAGGACTATCTCCATTTAAGAACATTCATTTTGAAAAGGTACACAAGAAATTGTTACAATATTGTCAAAGTTGTGGTTTTAAATCTACAATGTGAAGAAAGTTGCCCATTTCCTATGAGCTTACATAAAGCAGAGAAGAGATTTCCCCTAGGGATGTGATGCATTAAAGACCTTCTTGCAGTAACATTTTACCTCTGAATTCTGATGCACCTTGAGGCAATCATCCAAGAAGCCCAGAGTACGATCCACTGATTTCTTTACCCTCTTTCTTGAAGTTCCTGGAGGCAAAGGCTCTCCATCTGCCATACTTTGGTACCAGTCAGCTCTGAAGGCTTGTTGCATTGCCATGAACTTTGACGATGTTATTTCAATTCGCCCACCTCCACCCCAAAGTGATACGGTCTTTCCAATTGTAATGATAAAAATAGAAGAGGAATTAGCTCATCAGGCACCAAACAATGTAAAAAATGGATTTGCAAAGGATTTTAATGTTTAAAAAACAACAGGATCCAACTGGTCGCTTTTTAAAATGCAGTTCATTATATTGTGCAGTCTTCAACTTCTTTATATTTCTCAATTCACTTACATCAATTTATAATTTAAGGGTTCCTACTAATTAATGTTACCTATTTTCTTTCTTCTATCACCAGCTCTCCACTTTGCCTCAGTTTATTATTTTCTTCTCAATGAGACAATTCAGGTTTGGATACTGTTCCATAGATTGAATAAATCCTTCACCCAGATGTGCTGACATCAAGCTTACAATCTACAGTCCCCACACAACCACTCAGCATTGAAGCAATTATCAAGCTCAGAACCATCCTAGGCAGTAAGTTTATGGAGGAACTCAAATTGTTCTGACTCTTAAATAACTGAACGAAAAATATTACTTTTTCACATGAGAGAGAACATCAGTATTGCATTCCATGAATCTGGCAATAACACTTTGTTCACAAGTCAAATCTACCTACAGTAATAATGAGCAGCACCATTGACAGCTCAGACAGGAAATTAAATAAAAGCAAGGCATTAAGGACAGTCAATTATACCCTAAATTCTGTTCCTATGCTCATAACTAACTTACTTTGTTTGTGTTGTATCCTGATGGACATGGACTAGCTGGGTCGTACAAAGAACAGTACAGAACCGAGTCTGGCATACCTGTCATAAAGCAAACTAAAATAAATACCATTTCTTTCAAATTGATCAAACAAGTGAACTCTGAAACCACCACTAACCAAGTTGCAGCATCACGGGAATGCACCAGGATTTGTGTAGCGGCATTAGTGATGTCCAAACTTTTCCAAAACAAATGTTTTACAGAGTGACAATATAAATCTTAAAATTCAAATTGAATGGGGCAAAAAAAGGATTAAGAAAATACAATTGAAAAAATATATTTATTGAAACTTAAAACAATACTACATCAGACAGATTAGCAGAAAAAATACTGCTGAAGCCATGAGCCTCTTTATTTCTAATTTCCAGCACTCTTACCAATGCTCACTTTCAATTTGTTGAAATTTAGTTTTATAATGAAAGGAAATTTATTAGCAACTAAATATTCCAGGACTGGCCTTTTGAAGCTTACAGACATAATAATCTTCAGACATTTGCCCAGAAAACAATTACAGACATATTTTTATTGCATACAAACATATGAATTAGGAACAGGAATAGGCCACCTGACCCCTCGAGACTGCTCTGCTATTGAATATGATAATTAATCTGATTAAAACCTTAAATCCACTTTCCCATCTATCCCTGACAGCAATTCACCCCTTTGTTTATCAAGAATCTACATCTGCCTTATAAATATTCAAATACTCTGCTTCCACTGCCTTCTGAGAAAGAGTTCCAAACACTTGCAACTCACAGAGAAAAATATTCTCATCTCAGTCCTAAAAGGGGAAACCCTTATTCTTGAGGTGTCCCCTAGTACTAGATTCTCTGAAAAAAGAAAACATCCCCTTATATCGATCCTGGTAAGACCCCTCAAAATCTTATGTTTTAATCAAGTTACCTCTTACTCTCCTAAACTTTCAGCTTTTTAATCTTCGAGACTTCCTTCAAATAGCTTTTTCCCTTTCTTATCCTAGTAGAGACTTCCTCTGTACACAATTCAAATAATTGAAAAAAACAAATCTGCTTCATGGACACATATAAGAACTAGCATGTGCTCACTATGTAACTGATTTTGGCAGCTATGCTCTTCCAATGTGGAAAATTGATCAACAGAATAAAAGTAATTGATTTACTTGAAAATAAGTTTATCCTCTGACTGAACAACATAATTCAATTTGGGCATCTGTGTCCCAATTCAGTAGATTCTTCTATTTCTGTTCGTATAAAACTATTTCCTCGCTTTCCACTCCAAGCTTGTAGGTTGGTGGGTCAACAATATTACAATCCCATTTAATGTTATGACTGGACAGGAAGATGCCAGAATAGACACCAAGTTAGTATCTGTGGAGTGCTCCACAGAATCCCCCCACGTGAGAGATTCCGAAATCCATTTAATATCTTCTCTCACAATAATGCTTTCTCTTAGTGGGCTGCATTCATATTCTGTCCATGTTTTATAAATGATTATTTTAAACAAAGAGTCCGCTCCTCTTTTTAACATTGAATCCAGTCCAGGATTTACACCAACCCATTCAGGATTTCTTTGCCCTTGACTGTTGTACAAACTGTTCACAATTGCTTTAACTCTCAACTCACATGCTCTCATTAAAATGGCATCAAATGTTTAATTTATCTCTGAAGTCTGCTTTAAATCTGGTTATTGTAATTGTCTATTTAACTCAGAACACATTGTTTACTCTTCCTTGAATTCTTCTGATAGCTTGGTCCCTGTTCACTTAACTCTGGTCGCTTTTGACATAATTCCTGTCCCAATTCTCTGGTTGTCTAGACTGCATCTTCCTTGGGAAGCCTGCAACTTTTCAACTGTCTTGTCCTGTCCAGCTACTCCTGGCAGAATTGAGAGATGTTCCCTCCTTAGGGTCCTGTCACCAACTGCAATATATCCAGCTAAAATTTAAAGTTTTTTAAATCCTTGCAAGGGCATTTGGTTGCTAAGCAAGACCTCCATACCTCTATGATAAAAGCAAATTACTATGGATACTGGAATCTGAAATAAAGGAGAAAATGCTCGAAAATCTCAGCAGATCTGACAGCATCTGTGAAGAGTGAATAGAGCTAATGTTTCAAGGCTGGATGACCCTTCCAGCATTTTCTGTTTTTGCCTGCATGCCTCTGCTGGCCTATTCATTCTTCAAGCTGTAGCCCCTCTAAGCAGATTTAACATTTGGAATCTAACCAACAACCTACACATTGGAACATCTTTGTCCAGCATGAATCTCACTACAGGTTTTACCCTTCCTGCACAGAAACGTCAAATTAAACACACTTAAAACTATGCCTTATTTTTAATGTTTACCAATACAAATACAAAATTTCTTAAAACTACCTTTGTTTTCCTAACAAACAGCAAGAGGATGTGTTAGTGAGTCAGAGAAAGTGGCACTGAGGGTCACACAGCCAAATAGGAAACTCTGAAATAAATTTTGTGATTACACTGGAAAGAAAGACATCAGCCACAATGTGTGTGTGGAAGCGCCACATGTGGCTGCAAGTCACAGTTTGGCTACCTCTGAACTATTCATTACAAGATTTACCTGCAGCAAAACAGGATTTATTGATACTACTGAATATAATGTTAGAAGCTAGAAGCGTACAAATGATATGTGGGCAATCTGGACCACATTCTTCTGTGAACCCGAGAACATGTTTACACACAAAACAATGAATACCTATGAACTTTCCGATGCCTTGTTTATACTCCTCCAGAACCTCATGGTGCTCAGCGCTGAAGAGAAAAATAAACAAATACTATTTGTGCACAGAATAATATCAGAAATAAACAACATTAAACTATTTGGTAAGCAACTATTCAGTGGTAAAACCACAATCCTGTTAATGCAAATTTGACACAATCCCAGTTTATAAACAGTGCAAAATATAATTTTCAAAGTAGCCGTCGGGACCAATATATAGACCGTGACTGCTCAAGCAGTGTTTTATGGCAGAAATGTAATAAAGGAACAAGAACTTGGTTGTGCAACAGATCAAAGTATTTATACTTCGTCTTTCTAAATCAGAGAATGCGTCAGTAAATATAATTTGCTCATTAACCCAATGATAATACCGAGCTTACGGGCATTCACATTATTATTGATCACAGCACTATAGAGCAGAACGAAACACAACATCAATTCTATTCTATAATTTATTTCGTAAGCATTACATTGTTCCATTCAGCCAGGAGTCAAAGTCATACAGCCACAGGCTTCTCCAGGAAATTGTTGCTTCAAAATAAATCTTTTTCTTACCAACAGAATTTCATTTACAAATCAGTCTAAGAACTGATATAAGGTAGTCCAATTGTGAAGGTAATGACGTATTGTTTTTTATGCTGTCCACATTGGAGCATTAGAAAAAACAGTTCCTCAATGTAATTGCAAGTTGTTACTACATTTCTCATTCTTGAAGAATGCCTTTAAAAATTATTAGTCATACAAATCACAAAGTCCCACTTTTGATTCTCTGCTCTGCACCAATTTAGTTGATCAGGCAATATGGCAGTAACACTCATGTTAAAAGAGGGAAAAAATAGGCAGGCTCCAGTTGCTTGGCCTACCGAGTTGAAAGTGTGAAAGTCTGAAGGTATGAAAGTCAGACAAGTCCAAGATTAAGCTCTACTCTATTTGCTCCCATGTCTGAATAGCCTGCCAGCATCAAATGTCTACATTCTCATTTGGGTGGGTTACTGGAAGATTGTGACCTGAAAGCCAGTAACTATTCAAATATTACTGGGAGAGAAGGAGAGCAAAACTGGCAGACAAAGGAAGAACAAATAAATAATAAAAAATAAATAAATAATTAGCACTGTTCTATTTTTATGTTACACCTTTTATCAGCTTCATCAAATCTAAAAAAAACCTGCAGTTTTAATGCAGCATTGATGTTAATACAAAATACACATTGGGTGCATATCAACATGACATTGTTATTATAACTCAGTTAGGTCCCACTTGAATCTGCTTACGTTCACGTCAGGTTCAGTGTAAGAGATCACTGAAGAGCATTATCACCCAAGTTGAAGAACTGCTTCCAACAAGAAAGGTAGGTATCTGAACATGGAATGCATTATTAGGAGTGGCTATTGAGGTAGAGTCCATATCTTTTAAAAAGACTCAGATTAAGTGTTTGAAAATTGTGAACATTGAATCCCTACAGTGCAGAAGCAGGCTATTTGGCCCAGCGAACCCCTGCACCAACAACAATCCCACCCTGGTCTATCTCTGCAACCCCACATTTATCCTGCTTATCCCCCTGGTATGATAGGACAATTTAGCATGGCCAATCAACCTAACCCGCACATCTCTGGACTGTGGGAGGAAGCCAGAGCACCTGGAGGAAACACACGCAGACATGGGGATAAGGTAAAAACTCCACTGGGAGGTAGCAGTGCCAACCACTGCCGTGAATATAAAATAGTAAACAGGACCTGCCATCTTATTTTCTAATGTTTTTAAAAGAAAGATAAATGCAGGAATTCCCACCCAATATTGCACTGAAGTGAGCATAGGACTATGGGTACCATTCACGGACACCAGGGCAATGTGCAGCAAACAGACAAATGGTATTATACCACAGAGCTCCAGGATTCACTTTATAGCAGAAGGCAAAGGGGCCTCTTTTGATGGGCGCATTTGAATTAATCCAACCCACGTCAGTGTGGATCTTTGAATGCAGGAATTTCTATTCAACAGAAGGGACACTGCTACATTTCAGCAGGTACATAAGAACATAAGAAATAGGAGCAGGAGTAGGCCATCTAGCCCTTCGAGCCTGCCCCGCCATTCAATAAGATCATGGCTGATCTGTCGTGGCTCAGTTCCACGTTCCCGCCCTCTCCCCATAACCCTTAATCCCCTCGCTTATCAAAAACCCATCAACCCACGTCTTAAAAATATTTAGCGAGGCAGCCTCCACCACTTCAACGGGCAGAGAATTCCAGAGATTCACCACCCTTTGATTGAAGAAGTTCCTCCTCAACTCCGTTCTAAACCGCCCCCCCCCCCCCCCCACTTTATCTTGAGGCTGTGCCCTCTAGTCCTACTGTCCTTTCTGAGCGGGAAGAGTCTCTCCACCTCTATCCTATCCATCCCATTCATCATCTTATACGTCTCAATGAGATCTCCCCTCATTCTTCTAAACTCTAACGAGTACAAGCCTAGTTTATTCAGCCTCTCCTCATAGCTCAACCCCCTCAATTCTGGTATCAGCCTAGTAAACCTCCTCTGCACTCCCTCCAAGGCCAAAATATCCTTGCGTAAGTGTGGCGACCAAAACTGCACACAGTACTCCAGCTGCGGCCTCACCAACGCCCTATACAGCCGCAGCAAGACCTCCCTACTTTTATATTCAATCCCCCTCGCTATGAAGGCCAGCATCCCATTAGCCTTCCTGACCACCTGCTGCACCTGCAGGCTGGGTTTTTGCGACTCATGCACAAGGACCCCGAGGTCCCTCTGCACCGTCGCAGGCTGCAGTTTTTTGCCCCGTAAGTAATAGTCCTTCCTACCATTATTCCTACCAAAGTGGACAACTTCACACTTGCCAACATTAAATTCCATTTGCCAGTTCCTGGCCCATTCACCCAGCCTATCTAGATCCTTCTGCAGACTCTCCACACCCTCCGCGCAATTTGTCGTTCCACCAATCTTGGTGTCATCAGCAAATTTCGACACCATACACTTGGTTCCCTTATCATATTTATCATATCATTTATCGTACTTATCATATTTCATTAAAACATTCTTTTCTTTTGCACGTGAATTATATACTTGCACATACAGTGTAGATAATGTCAGATGCACAGGTTCAGGAACTCCTTCTATAAGACTGAGGGTGTCATGAGTCAGATGTGGAGCTGTGCCTGTCCGGGTATAAAGCAGACAACCAGGAATGTCAAGACTTTTACTGCCATTCCGTCCTACTTCAATCAATTTACCAAGACGATAGCCATTCACAACATTGGAGAGGATTAACTTCATCTTTCCAGCTGAAATACTTTGGACGTGTGCAATTTGGATTGGTAGATCTTCTATTGCACAGGCAGATTGCTAAATATGTTGGTTACCAGATGTTTGTATGAAACATGAAAGATGCATAACTGTGTTGTGGTTTCTGTGAAAAGATAAAGTGAAACAAATGATATTTTACTACATCTTTTCTACACAACTATTATCCAGAATAAATTTATACTTCCTAACTTAAGTAAAAGTTGTCATCCTATTTTCAATAATGACCAATGGTCGTGTTTATGCCTATAACAGCAAAGCACATTAAAACCCAGGAAAAGGACAATTTTCTCTGTCGCCATCCAAGAACCCTCAACCTTGGCCAAGTGAAAAATAAGATGCTCGCTTGGTCCTGAGAAAGTCTTAATCCCAATTCAGCAGACCAACCCAAATCATGTCCCATTGAATGGTCGACAGTGCCGGCAATTCCCTGCTGTCAGCTCTGTGTTTCACGTGTGAACTTACAAACTTTGCCCATTGTTTGGTCAGAAAACGAATTTAATCTAAAATTGTTTTGACCTCATTGATATGAAAGTTTACCCTACAATTGACATAAGAACATAAGAAATAGGAGCAGGAGTAGGCCATCTAGCCCTTCGAATTTGATAGCAGTTCAACTCTATCACTGCCAAGCTCCCAAAGAGCATCAGCTTTCATAATTAAAAATTAATTCCTTTTTTTCATTTTTCTTTATCAATCCTTTATCAATATTTAAGTTCTGTCTGTTCTGCTTTACTGCTTCTATCCCTTCTATCTTTTTTGAATCAACGTAGCCATCTATTTCATTTGTTTCTCCTTCTATTTGCACCTTTGCTTAGTTTGTTTTTGATGCACAGTCCCCAGTGCACATATTTCATCCCAAGCTAAGCTCACCAACATTCATATCAGAGCCAAAAGAACTGCATCACAATTCTATTAATGAAAACGCTATAAAATCAATTTCCAATTATTACAAACATAGTGAAACTCAGCAAACCTTTACAAAGTTTTAAATTAATGAACCAGGATAAAGAGCCATGACAATTAGTTGAAAAGAGAGGAGGAGATAACTGAGGAAGTTATAATTAGGACACACCATGCTTGGGTTTTAAAAGCCTGATGGTAACGAGAGGAATAAAATACGAGAGTCTAGGAAAGAATGAAGGATCATGACCTACAAAATCCTTCCTCAACTTTCAGATTAACAAAATACAATGTGATGTCACCCAATCGGGACAGCACGATGGCATAGTGGTTGGCACAGCTGCCTCACAGAACCAGGGACCCTGGTTCAATTCTCAGCTTGGGGCACTGCCTGTGTGGTGTCTGCATGTTCTCCCTATGTCCATATGAGTTTCCTCCAGTGCTCCAGTTTCCCCCCACAGTCCGAAAAACATGCTGGTTACGTACATTAGCCATGCTAGATTCTCTCGCACTATACCCAAACAGGCATTGGAGCATGGCAACCAGGGAGGGGTTTTCCACAACAACTTAACTGCAATGTTCATGTAAGCCTACTTGTGACACTAATAAATAAACTTTAAACTTTATCACTATGAACATACAAACAAATTAAGAGGACCATTCAGCCCCTTGTACCTGCTCCACCATTTGGCAGATCATAGCTGATCTGATTGCAATCTCCACTTTCCATTTGCCCATAATCTTTCACTCCCTTGTCCTTCAAAAGTCTACCTAACTCAGACTTAAAAATATTCAATGATCCTGCCACCACTGCTGCCTAGGAAAGACAGTCTAAGAATTGCCTGAGAGAAAAAAAAATCATCTCCATCTTAGGCTTAATTTAAAACTGTGTCCCCTAGTTCTATCTATTCCACAAGGAGATACATCCTTCCAGCATCCACCCCATCAAGTCGCTTCAGGAGCTTACAGGTTTCAATAAGATAACCTCTCAATCTTCTAAACACCACTGGATACAGGCCCAACCTGTCCAGCTTTTCACCATAAAATAACCCCTTCATCCCAGGAATCAGTCAGGTGAACCATCTTTGCACTGGTCCCAATATAGTTATATCCTTTCTTAAATACAGAGACTAAATCTGTATACAACACTCCATGTGTGATCTCATCAACATCCTCTACAACTGTAGTAAAATTTCCCTACTTTTAAATTCTGTTCTCTTTGCAATAAATGACAGCTTCCCACTTGCCTTCCTAATCATTTGCTGTATCTGCAGATTAACTTTTTATGATTCATGTACCAGCACACTAGATCCCTCTGTACCTGAGAGTTCTACAATCTGTCTCCATTTAATATGCTGTTTTTCTACTCTTCCTACCAAAGTAGACATGTTTGATTTTTCCACATTATACTTCATCCGCCAAATTTTGGGCACTCACTTCACCTAACTCCAGGCTTTTGCAGCCCCATTATGTCCTCTTATTCTCCTACTGATCTTTGTGTAATCGACAAATTCAGCAGCTATACATCTGGTCTGTTCACCCAGGTTACTGATATAGAATGTAAATCAAGGTCCCAGTACTGATTCCTGTGGAACTCCCCTCATCAAAACTTGCTGACCCAAAGATGACCCATTTATTATTATGCTTAACTAATAGCTATTGTTGCTTCTGTGTCATCCCTACTCCTTAAGCTCTTACAGTTTTTTGTGTAGCAACCTTTGATGTGGCATATTTGATAATGTCTTTTGGAAATCCAAGTCTACCGCACTATTTTCTGATTTGCTTTCTATTCACCTTTACTCTTGTACACATGGTAATGACAGGCATTACTATCCTTCATCATGTTTTTGAGTTTTAAAAAGTCTTGCAAAATTTCACTAGAGAAAGATCCTGTCTCTCTGTATTTTACTATTGCTGTAATACTTTTGAATGCATTGATACTGATTTTTGGAAGCTTCATCACTTCTCAAGTAATTTCATTCTGGTGTCATAAGAACATAACAAATAGGAGCAGGCGTAGGCCATCTAGCCCTTCGAGCCTGCCCCGCCATTCAATAAGATCATGGCTGATCTGTCGTGGCTCAGTTCCACATTCCCGCCCTCTCCCCATAACCCTTAATCCCCTCGCTTATCAAAAACCCATCAACCCACGTCTTAAAAATATTTAGCGAGGCAGCCTCCACCACCTCAACGGGCAGAGAATTCCAGAGATTCACCATCCTTTGAGTGAAGAAGTTCCTCCTCAACTCCGTTCTAAACCGCCCCCCCCCCCTTTATCTTGAGGCTGTGCCCCCTAGTCCTACTGTCCTTTCTGAGCGGGAAGAGTCTCTCCACCTCTATCCTATCCATCCCATTCATCATCTTATATGTCTCAATGAGATCTCCCCTCATTCTTCTAAACTCTAACAAGTACAAGCCTAGTTTATTCAGCCTCTCCTCATAGCTCAACCCCCTCAACTCCGGTATCAGCCTAGTAAACCTCCTCTGCACTCCCTCCAAGGCCAAAATATCCTTGCGTAAGTGCGGCGACCAAAACTGCACACAGTACTCCAGCTCCGGCCTCACCAATGCCCTACACAGCTGCAGCAAGACCTCCCTACTTTTATATTCAATCCCCCTCGCTATGAAGGCCAGCATCCCATTTGCCTTCCTGACCAATTTAAAATCTGCTTGTAACAGAATGATATTAATGTTGCTGAGTTTACCTTTGGACTGCAATATACAAAAATCAACTTGTATTTACATAATGCCTTTCACTAGTAAATGACCTCAAGGTGTTTCATAGGAGCGATATCAAAGAAAATTTGACACTAAGCCACATAAGGAGATATTCGGATAGATGACCAAAGGTTAAAAAGGTAGGTTATAAGGAGCTAATTGAAGTAAGAGAGAAAGGGAGAAAGATTTACAAGCATTTTTGTTACTGGTCTGCATAAACCTGTGAAAATATAGATCCTCCACCTGATTTTATATAAAAGATACCACAATATTTTAAGGTGAATTGTGAAGAACAACAAGCATAACAGTTTAATAAGTTACAACCTCATCAACCGTCAGAATCCACTGATTACCTGCACTGAGTTTTGACAAAAAAATGCTTGGATGCAAAATTGCAGAAGTAAACTTGTTTAATGTTCTTAGATAGAATATCAGAAGTTTACAGTACAGAAGAGGTTATTCAGCTTGTCTTGTGCAAGTTATTTGCTATAGCAATGGGCTTATCCCACATTTCTATATCTTACACTCCTTCAAATGCTTATTTACTGTTCCTTAAAAATGTAATAACCTATTTCATTCAATGCTCCAATAGATAAACACAATGCATACCATGAACCAAACATTATTAACATGAGGCAGTTGTGTGTAATAATATTGAAATCAAATTCAGTAGCTGGCCATTAACGGTTCCTTTCTACGTAACAGTTTCATTTCAAACTTACAGGCAGAATCTGCTTTTCAGACTAAAATAATGGAATGTGATTTTCAATAGAATTGGAGTGTTCTCAATCTTTGGTTGAGAGCAATAATTTATATGCAATGCGATTTCCTACTGACCACCTCAAACAACACGTTCATTCTGCAAAGGTCATAAGACATAGGAGCTGAAATAGGTCATTCGGTCCATCAAGCCTGTTCCACCATTCAATGAGATCATGATTGATTTGCTATAATAATCCTCAACTTCACATTCCCACCATATCCCTATACCGATTAAAAATCTGTCTATCTCAACTTTGAAAATCCTTAATGACCCTGCCACTACAGCCCTCTGCTGTAAAGATATTCATGGAGCATGAATCTTGTACTAGAAAGTGTGGATAGGGCTGCTTGTCTGTAACTATTTGAACAGTTAATACAACAATTAATTACAAAATTTGAACACTTGTAGATTGCAAAGCTGTAACTCTTCCACAGCTCAAGTAGAAATGCAAACATTATTAAAGGTTCAAGTGGGCAATGGCAGAGACTGACTCCAACCAATTCAGAGAAAAAAGTGGACAGGTGGAATTGGAAAATTTGTTTTTCTGGAACTTTTCAGCATTCTTCTGATTGCCGTACCAATGGTCATGCCTCAACCAGCACCACCAAAAGCAGAATGAGTAGTCATTTATCATATTACTGTTTGGGGTCCCTTGTCATGTGCAAACTGATTGCCTGCAAACTTCAAAATTAATGTACTGGTTGGGAAGCACTCTGGGATATCCTGAGGCCTTAAATAAAACAAACTATTGACTTTTGCCAAGTCCATGTCTTCAACTCAAAGATCACTGAGATTACATCATATTCATTGCCTGGTCCACCACCACAAAGAGCTTTTTAAACTCACACAACGGAAATGATTCAAGTGACAAAAAACAATTTGATTCTTTTTATACCCCACATGAATTAATTAATCTCAAAGTGACATTTTCAACACTATTAACAATTGATGAACATATGTTAGTTACAATCTGAACTTGTCTTTCCAATTGTGGGTATTAAGCCAGCGTTTACCGTTTGGCAGGCTTCTAACACCCTTAGCAAACCAAAAGATCATCAGCTCTGATGAAGGGTCATTCCAATTCGAAACGTTGGCGCTATTTTCTTTCCACAAATGCTGCTAGGCTTACAAAGCATTTCCAGCATCCTCTATATGGTCTCTCGATTAATTATCCAGTTACTTAATGCTCAACCGCCTGCCTGGTTATGTTAATGAATCAATGTGTACCAGCAACGACGTTAAGGAAATATGCTGACTTTAAAATTGATGTGGTGAACATAAGAAATAGGAGCAGGAGTAGGCCATCTAGCCCTTCGAGCCTGCCCCGCCATTCAATAAGATCATGGCTGATCTGAAGTGGCTCAGTTCCACTTTCCTGCTTTCTCCCCACTTATTTCAGTTTTTCTTGCCAATGATCTGTATATATACAGAACTATACCACATATACAGAACTGTACTGGGCTATAACGAGTGAAATTCACCAACTTTCACTAACTATGGTCACCTCCCAATCTGATCATCCAGGAATAAGTTCTCGCCTGATATGAAAAGTGGATGAAAGCATTGGGAATGGGCCTGTTGTATACGCCACGTCCTCGCTTACTTTTAAACCCTTGACGATGTAAATACATATCCTACAATCGATAGCAGCAGCTTTGCTGATAGAAAAAACTCACCTGCACATGGTCCCGAAAATTTCCCGGCAGCCAATCCGAGCGCCCAGCCAAACATCCGGAAGCATTCCAGCATCACGTGAGAACTTTCTCTGGGCACGTCAGCCGGGGCTCGCTCTTCCGAGTCAGCCCTTGGAGCATGCGCAGTAGCCGGCGTTCAACGGCAGCGACGCGACTGGAGCGGTCAGAGCATGCGCGCTGTCCGGAGTTCAACGGCAGCGATGCGAATGGAGGGCTCGGAGCATGCGCGGTGACTGACGTTCGTTCCAGCGGCGGTTTGTGAATGGAGCGTGCGCGCCTGGGACACAGGCGAAGGTTCGAAAAGATAACCAGTTTCCCCTGTAATAGCTCATGGTGGACGTCAGTGCAGACTGCTGGGCAGGACTGTAAGACAAGAGGACAGGGCGACACTGTCTCCATCGGCGGAACGGTTGAGAAACAGAGAACACGATTAAGGAAAGACTTCACGAAGCGAGTGGTTAGCATTTGGAATGGGCTACCTGAGGGTATGGCAAAGGGAGAGTTACTGAATTGTTGGTTACAGCACACAGAAGGAACTGCCAGTTGTCGGCAATAGTCATGTTACCGACGCCATTCTCCCTGCTTTTCCCTCAGAATCCTACAACGATTTCCTCTTCAGATAATGTTCGATTCCCTTTTGGAAGCCATAATTTAGTTTGCCTCTGCCACACTCAAGCAGCGAATTCCAGAGCCTAAGCACTCGTGAAGAAAAATATTTTCCTCATATTGCTTGATCAGCATCCCATCCACAACCTTAACCATTCAGTCTCTTTACCACTGATGCTCAGTTACAGCAGGTGCAAGATGCACCTGCAGCAACTCTCCAAGGATCCTTTGACATCACGATCTCTGCCTCAGATTAACAGTGACAAGAGTAAAGGATACCACCCAGTATATACCAGCATTATAAATAAAGGATACAAGGGACAGTCCGAATGCCATACAATCTACCCAGCACGCCCATCAACACTCTAGTTGTTTAAGGATATTAAACAACTAAGATTTAATTTTGACACAGGACTAGAAGCAATGCAGGTAGTCTTTCACGCCATCTTGCACCTTGGCTCAATGAGAATATAGTAGGCTCAAATCTGCACCTTAAGCTTGGAATATTTAAAGGAACACGCTGAGGTGTCTTTCAGGTCAAACCAAGTAAACAAACTCAAATTACATTAGGACAAAGAAAAAGGGGGCAGCTCCCCAAAAGGAGGGGGGACGGCCCGAACAAAAACAAAAAGTACAAAGGAAACTTAAGACACGTCAAATCAAAATGTGATTGTTGGGGTCTATAGGGCACCTCAGCCCCTGCGGTGCCCAACGGGCGTGGAAGGTGTCGACTGTGCCCGCGGACACCGCGTGCTCCCTCTCCAGGGACACCTGGCCGTGAACGTAGCCGCGGTAGAGGGGCAGACAGTCGGGACAGAAGGAACACGCTGAGGGATGCATTCCATTGTAAGCAAATGGCATCTCTGGTTTCCAAAGAATAACAGCCAAAATTTGCCTCCTACACTAGATCACCCGTGTCAACATGATAAATAACATCACAAAAGAGTGTAATGAAAGGGGTAAAGGCCAGGATTAGTGATGAACTGCAGATTATGACTCCAAATTATCAGAATCCACAGAGTTCAGAGAGGCTAAAGCCTTAGTAATATTGTCAAAAAGCCTTAAGCATCCATCAGATTTCACCTTCATAATAGCAGGACAAAGTAGGGCAAACTGCAATCAGGTAGCTTTCAGACATTTGGGTGTGTTGTCTACCTGGTGCTCAGGTCCAGGATGTCGCATCTGGGCTGCAGAGGAACCTGGAGTGGGAGGGTGAGAATCCAGTCGTTGTGGTACACGTGGGTGCCCACGACGTAGGCAAAATGCAAACTGAGGATCTGGGGAGGGAGTATGAAAAGCTGGGAATGGAATTAAAAAGTAGAACCGACAAGGTGGTTATCTCTGGACTACTGCCTAAACCGTGTACAGACGGGCATAGGGTTGATAAGATTAAGGAAGTGAATGGGTGGCTCAGGGATTGGTGTGGGAGGAGTGGGTTTGAATTTATGGGGCATTGGCACCAGTATTGGGGTAGGTGGGACCTGTTCAGGTGAGATGGGGTTGGTCTGAACCGTGCTGGGACCAGAATCCTGGCGAATCGTGTAGATAGGACTGTAGATAGGGCTTTAAACTAATTGGGGGGGGGGAGGGTGCGAGGGTAGGTGAAATTACAGGGTCTAAAGTAAAGGAGAGGGTACAGGTAAGGGAAGAGGCCAAGGATGTCCCAATAATAAGGGGAGTAGGGGGCGTGAGTAACGTTGGTGGCGTTCTGGCAAATAGGGTACAGGTGAAGGCTGGGAGGAAGGCACTTTATCTGAATGCACGAAGCATTCAGAATAAAGTGAATGAGCTGGTGGCGCAGATCAGCACAAATGGATATGATCTGGTGGCCATTACAGAGACGTGGCTGCAAGGTGACAGGAACTGGGAGCTGAATGTACAGGGGTATCAAGTGTTTAGGAAGGATAGGCGGGAGGAAAAAGTGGGGGGGGGGGGGCGTAGCTCTGCTGATTAAGGATAGCGTCAGGGTGGTAGTAAGGGATGATATAGGAGCCAAAGAGCAGAAAGTGGAATCGTTGTGGGTGGATATCAGGAACAGCAAAGGGAGGAAGACGCTGGTGGGTGTCGTCTGTAAGCCCCCAAATAATGATCTGAAGGTGGGGCGGGCTGTTAACACGCAAATAAATGCGGCGTACAGGAATGGAACGGCGATAATTATGGGGGATTTCAATCTACATATTGATTGGTCGATCCATGTTGGACGCGGTGGGCTTGAGGAAGAGTTCTTGGAATGCTGCCTGGATAGTTTCCTTGAACAGTGTGTGTTGGAGCCGACGAGGGAGCGAGCTATCTTGGATCTGGTGTTATGTAATGAGGCAGGTAGAATTAGGGACCTTGTGGTGAAGGATCCTCTTGGGAAGAGTGATCATTGTATGGTGGAGTTTCTGATGCAGGTGGAGGAGAACAAAGTGGGTTCCCGGACATGTGTCCTTTGTTTGAACAGAGGAGAGTATGATAGGATGAGAGAGGAATTGGCAAATGTTGATTGGGGGAGTGCGTTGGAAGGTAGGTCTGCTGAGGAACAGTGGAGGATCTTTAAGGAGATCTTTCTTGGTGCTCAGCAGAAATTTATTCCGATGGTTAAAAAGGATCGTAGGAGGAGAGATAATCAGCCGTGGATAACGAAGGAGGTAAAGGAAAGTGTTAAATTAAAAGCGGATGCGTTTAGAGTAGCTAAGAGTAGTGGGCGAGAAGAGGATTGGGAGAGGTTTAAATGTCAACAAAGAATGACAAAGAAATTGATAAAGAAGGGTAGGATAAACTATGAAGCTGGGCTAGCGCTTAATATAAAAAAGGATAGTAAGAGTTTTTATAAATATATAAAAAGGAAGAGGCTGACTAGGGTGAACGTTGGACCCTTAGAGGATGAGAGGGGGGATTTAGTGGTAGGGGATGGGGAAATGGCTGAGGCCTTGAATAACTTTTTTGTTTCAGTTTTCACGGAGGAGGACGTGAATAATTTGCCGGGTGTTAGCGATGGAAAGTTGGTAGGAGTGGAGGGCCTGAATGACATTATTGTTACTAGAGAGGCAGTGCTCGACAGACTGGAGGGACTGATTGTGGACAAGTCCCCAGGACCGGATGGAATGCATCCGAGGGTCCTGAAAGAAATGGCGGAGGTGTTAGTGGATGCCTTGGTGATTATTTTCCAAACGTCGCTGGATTCTGGGGAAGTGCCGGAAGATTGGAAAACGGCTAATGTTACGTCGTTGTTTAAGAAGGGTGGCAGGCAAAAGGCAGGGAATTATAGGCCGGTTAGTTTAACGTCTGTTGTAGGTAAAATGTTAGAATCCGTGATCAAGGAGAAAATAGCGAGGCATCTTGAGGAGAATTGTTTGATAGAGCAGACGCAGCACAGTTTCGTTAAGGGGAAGTCGTGGCTGACAAATTTATTGGAGTTCTATGAGGATGTGTTTAGGGCGGTGGATAGAGGAGAGCCGGTGGATGTGGTGTTTCTTGATTTTCAGAAGGTGTTTGATAAGGTGCCGCACAAGAGGTTATTACAGAAGGTCAGGGGGCATGGAGTTGGGGGTAGCGTGTTAGCGTGGATAGAGGATTGGCTGTCAAATAGGAGGCAGAGAGTGGGGGTCAATGGGTGTTATTCGGATTGACGGTCGGTGACTAGTGGAGTGCCCCTGGGGTCGGTGCTGGGGCCTCAGCTATTTACCATTTATATAGATGATCTGGAGGAGGGAACCGAGTGTATGGTGTCGAAATTTGCTGATGACACCAATATTGGTGGAACGGCAAATTGTGCGGAAGGTGTGGAAAGTCTGCAGAAGGATCTAGATAGGCTGGGCGAATGGGCCAGGAACTGGCAAATGGAATTTAATGTTGGCAAGTGTGAAGTTGTCCACTTTGGCAGGAATAATGATAGGAAGGACTTACTTACGTGGCGAAAAACTGCAGCATGCAATGGTGCAGAGGGACCTCGGGGTCCTTGTGCATGAGTCGCAAAAACCCAGCCTGCAGGTGCAGCAGGTGGTCAGGAAGGCGAATGGGATGCTGGCCTTCATAGCGAGGGGGATTGAATATAAAAGTAGGGAGGTCTTGCTGGAATTATACAGGGCACTGGTGAGGCCGCAGCTGGAGTACTGTGTGCAGTTTTGGTCGCCACACTTACGCAAGGATATTTTGGCCTTGGAGGGAGTGCAGAGGAGGTTTACTAGGCTGATACCGGAGTTGAGGGGGTTGAACTATGAGGAGAGGCTGAATAAACTAGGCTTGTACTCGTTAGAGTTTAGAAGAATGAGGGGAGATCTCATTGAGACGTATAAGATGATGAATGGGATGGATAGGATAGAGGTGGAGAGACTCTTCCTGCTCAGAAAGGACAGTAGGACTAGAGAGCACAGCCTCAAGATAAAGGGGGGGGTGGTTTAGAACAG
This sequence comes from Carcharhinus amblyrhynchos, assembly GCF_965287045.1. Lineage (NCBI taxonomy): Eukaryota > Metazoa > Chordata > Chondrichthyes > Carcharhiniformes > Carcharhinidae > Carcharhinus > Carcharhinus amblyrhynchos. The sequence continues at coordinate 56,593,956 of NC_137338.1, forward strand.
AGTTGAGGAGGAACTTCTTCACTCAAAGGGTGGTGAATCTCTGGAATTCTCTGCCCGTTGAAGTGGTGGAGGCCGCCTCGCCAAAAATATTTAAGACGCGGGTTGATAGGTTTTTGATAGGCAAGGGGATTAAGGGTTATGGGGAGAGGGCGGGAAGGTGGAACTGAGACACGACAGATCAGCCATGATCTTGTTGAATGGCGGGGCGGGCTCGAAGGGCTAGATGGCCTACTCCTGCTCCTATTTCTTATGTTCTTATGTTCTCTGTCACCAAAGTTGTGAAAATGCATGGTTACTGGTGTAGGGTCAGGTCTTGAGAATAGGATACAACATGCCTCTTCAAGATTAATATGCCCAGCTTTCATGTTGAGATTAAAAAACGTGGTCGCCAGTTCTCAAAAAATTTGGCTAGGAGTTCGCCCTCAACTCTGTCTGGAAAGCTGGTGGCACGGACATTCCTCCTCTAGGCCCAGATCTCCAGATCGATCAGGATATCTGACATACCATTTACTGATTTTCCAAGAATTGAAAGCAGGCCTCACTGAAGAAACTGCATTCTCGACAATAAGGATTGTTTCCTCCATTTCATCAAGCTTCTTATCAGTATTTTGCAGTGCAGCAATATAAGCACTGAAATTCTGTGCCAAAAAGCTATAATTTGTCATCTGTAACCTTAATCATATTGGCAGTCATCATTTACAATGCCTTTGACATCACTGGGTCAAGAGCCCTCACTGACTAAATTGCCACATTGAGGGTTCAGCTCCATCCAGCTGCCACCGACTGCTTCTTTCCATCAAGGATTTTCATAACTTCGCTTGTTACTTTGTCCCAAAACTTAACCGGAAAATTTTTCAGGGACATTGTACTGAGTTTTCACTCCAAGATTAGGTATTTATAGGATGTGCATCAGGATAAATGAGAGTATTAAAAGATGAATAGCATTGCAGCTCATGGAAACACGGCCATTCCTGTGCTCACACCACATGACCCCCCATGAAATAATTTTTAAAATCATGATCTTTGAAAGGAAATTAGATAGCACTTGAGAAAATAATTGTAATTAGAATATTTGATTTGAAATGTTAACTCTGTTTCTCCCTCCACAGATGCTACCAGACCTGCTGAGTAGAGCTATTTCTATTTTCTGCACGCAGAGTACTTTTTAAAAATTCTGTGGGATGGATATTGGCAGAAAATCATAATTTCTCCTAGTTGGCAGTTTCTGATTTAAGCACTTGTAATTAAAGTTGGCCCTTTGGGCTGTGGATTTTAAAATGGGGAAATAAAACATGTAAAATTAGTGTGTGAATGACTTGTCTAAATGACTTAAAAACATAATTTACTAAATTAAGTTAAATTAAATTAAGTTAGAGCAATCTTTAAACCTGCTTATAAATAAGAAAAATACCAACATCAAAAATTGTTTATTTAGTCAGTTGCAATTCTGTAAAATAAGATGGTGATGTGGAAACTAGATGAAACCATAAGTAAGAAACTTTACTTACAGGAACTATGCGTTAACATAACATAAGAAATAGGAGCAGGAGTAGGCCATCTAGCCCTTCGAGCCTGCCCTGCCATTCAATAAGATCATGGCTGATCTGTCGTGGCTCAGTTCCACATTCCCACCCTCTCCCCATAACCCTTAATCCCCTCGCTTATCAAAACCCATCAACCCGCATCTTAAAAATATTTAGCGAGGCAGCCTCCACCACTTCAACGGGCAGAGAATTCCAGAGATTCACCACCTTTTGAGTGAAGAAGTTCCTCCTCAACTCCGTTCTAAACTGCCCCCCTTTATCTTGAGGCTGTGCCCCCTAGTCCTACTGTCCTTTCTGAGCAGGAAGAGTCTCTCCACCTCTATCCTATCCATCCCATTCATCATCTTATACGTCTCAATGAGATTTCCCCTCATTCTTCTAAACTCTAACGAGTACAAGCCTAGTTCATTCAGCCTCTCCTCATAGCTCAACCCCCTCAACTCCGGTATCAGCCTAGTAAACCTCCTCTGCACTCCCTCCAAGGCCAAAATATCCTTGCGTAAGTGCGGTGACCAAAACTGCACACAGTACTCCAGCTGCGGCCTCACCAATGCCCTATACAGCTGCAGCAAGACCTCCCTACTTTTATATTCAATCCCCCTCGCTATGAAGGCCAGCATCCCATTAGCCTTCCTGACCACCTGCTGCACCTGCAGGCTGGGTTTTTGCGAAATGGAGAAAATTAGCACCTTAGATTATGGGACTCAGGGACGAGGACTTGAACCTTCTAACACAGTGACAAGTTTGACATCTACGTGTTTACAATATATGTCACATTAATTCAATGAAAACCAGAATACCCTCACATTATTTCAATTTCCTGTTATTATCATGAGCATCTTTACGAATTTAATTTAATTTTTTAGGATGCACGGAAACAGCTCTTGTTCGTTGCCATGGCGATAACAGATTCTGCGGCCCATCCGGGCGGTTAGGCGTACTGACCCATGGGAGTTGTAGTTGTTGGCGTGTCTTCGCCGCTGGGTGACCATCCGGATTTCGGGAGCGGAGAACTACAACCTCCAGCGTGCCGAGCGCGGCACGGTGCCGGCCATGTTGGTGCAGGAGGTGGAAATGGAGACGGCCATGTTTGTGCCGGAGATGGAGCCTGGCTGCCCGGAGCTTTTCCACTGGAAGCGGTTCACGCACAACAAACATGCAACCAAGGTAGTTCAGCAGCACTGCTTACCTCTTAAGCACACGGCAACTTTCAACGGAGTTAGTGTTTATTTACAAACTCATTTAAAACAATGGACCTTTTCCTACCGGAACGTTCCCGGTTACTGCAGTCCTGCTCACCAGGTTAAAAAGCTGACCGCGATCTTTGCTCTCTCCTTTTACATTCCCGCTGTTTGCTTTTTCTTCCTCCTTTTGCCTCCTCTTTCTTTCCCAATTCGTTATTTCCATTCAGGCTCAATCTGTTCTTCCAGGTGGCTGTAAAATATCCCCTGTCACAATTTCCAAGGTGTTCTCCCTGGTGTCCGAGCCACTGTCACCAAAACACATCATTTATCTCATTGCTGTTTGTGGGACTTTGCTGTACGCAAATTAATTGCTGTATTTCCTACAACACAAAAGGGTCTAAACTTCGAAGGTACTTCATTTGTTGTAAAGCGCTTTGGGACATCTTGAGATTGTGCAATATAACTGCAGATCTCTCTTCCCAGAAGAAAAAGCAGCAAAATGGGGAAATAAGAATACTGATCTGAATTTGTCTTGTATACTTTGAAAATGGAACGCGGGAGAATACTGGTTCAAACTTTTTTTCTTTCTGGGCTTTTCATTCTACCTCTGCAAGAATTTCTATTTCCTCTCTGTCGGTCTTTTTTGACTCTTAATTTCCCTACTTTTTTCCCTTTCGTCTGTGGAGATTTGGAAGCAGACTTGACATCCCTGTAGGAATAATCTCACCCCTCGCTTTGATGTGAAGAACAATGTTGACTATTGAAGTTATAGGGCAGCCCAGAATGAGGGGCCTGGTTTGTACTGTATGTTACTTGAAGTGGCATTTGAAGTCAGTTATACTGGATTTAGAGCCATGCTCGTATCTGAGCAAACATACCTTGGAAATTGAAAAAAGATACTCAGACAAAAGAAAAACTGACTGAGGTAGTGAATCATGGGGATTTGGTTGGCTCGAGTAATGTAGCACATGTGGTTGGGGAAATAGAGCACTTGAAACTAACTGTAGAGTCACTTGATTACCACATTCTAAGCAGTGACACCCAAATGGGCAGACAGGATTGTAACCAATTATGTGAGTTTGTATTGAAAGACAATTACTGTTAACAGCAGCATTGCAGGCAACTCATAACTATTATGGTTCATGTCTTTTACATCTTTTTCTCATGCAAATGTATTAATAATTTCCCTAAACTGACCACATCTTGTAAATTAACTTACATCTAAAACTTCTGCATACTGAGAAATTCTAAGACTTAACTCTGTGCTGCATTTCTTATCAGAAAGCATATTTATAATATCTCGTGACAAACTAGTTGGAGAAATGTCACAATACTTGTACAGATTCAAATGATTCACAGAAGCAAAAATACTGATAAATGCAAATTAATTTATAAATAACCAAGAAAACATTCCTCAAGAAGTTCATTTATGTAGTAGTTTTGCAATATAAAATAAGCTTTGAGGAACTTCACAATTAGTCAGGCAGATAGGGAAAACTAACACTGAAGGGATTGCATGAAATTTTCATCAAAAAATGGGATTTACGGAAGATTTTGAAAGGAATGAGCGAAATAAAAGCAAAATATTTAGGGAGGAAGTTGAAGACATGCCATAACCCCTAGTGAAAAGTAGAGGAGACACACTCGCGCATGCACGCACGTAGGCTCAGGCCAAGAGTGAGAGATGGAGGACTTGTAAAAACTTGAAAGTGATTGTGGGAATGAGATGGAGCAAGCCAGGGGGACAGATTATAAGATGAGGATGAAAAGATTTAATCTAATACCTTCAGAAAGTCAGCGTCGGGTAATGAGAATCAACATGGTAGAGAAGAGGTCCAAATGCACTTTATTTTGGTTAAGTTGAAGCTTGTGGAGGAAGATGAACACAATGCATTTGAACAAATCACCTTTTGAGATTAATAAAATACAGATAATGGTTTCAGTGGCAGAAATATAAGGTAGAAGTAGAGACCAGCAGCATTTTGCAAATGGAAATACCTGATGCTGAATAAGATCTGTGAATTGAAGTTTAGGAATTAAACCAAGCAACTCAAGATCTCAGGTGGTTTGATTCAGCTTGTGAATGTCCGGGAAGGGGGCAAATGTCAGTGGCAAGTGCATGGACGTTCAAAACAATGATTCTGGTGATCCTGATGTTCAGTTAGAGGATATCGTTGCTTATTTAAATTGATGTCAAGTCTGACAGCACAGAGTTGATTGCAAAAGATAGAGCACGTTACCGGAAAACTTATGAAAAGTTGGTCTTAATTCTTTGTGAGAGTGCGTGCTAGCCTTGATTTTCTGAACTTGTTTTCAATACCTACAGACCAAGGAAGTCCCAAAATGCCAGAAACACAATATTTTAGAGACACTTTCCTCCCTCTATTTGGCATTGCCCATCAACCTTCATTAAATTAAAAATAGAAGCAACAATGCTGTTTTACCCCATGATGATGACACCACTCTTAAATCACAAATGAAGCTTAGTTTACTTAGCTGGATCAAAATAAATATTTTTAGAAATTAATTCACAGATACTACATCATATTTGTAACCAGCACTACTAATGGTCTGAGACTACACCTGACAACACTGGTTAAAATTACAAGATTCAGTTACAATTTACAATGAATTCTATTGCTTGAGGAACACAGATAAATATTTAACTCATAGAGCTCTCAATTTAACAATAATGAAGACTACTTGGTTGAAATTGCTTGAAGAGCACCAGGGCAAGTTTCCAGTTTTTTTGTTCAGCCATTCATAATGGAGCCAGCTAGTAAACATTCATCACAATTAAAAAACTTGAATTAAATGAAACTTGATTTGAGTCTTTCACTACAAGTGCTTTAAGTTTTCAGATTCAAACAAGAAGATGGATTATAATTTGATTTTGGTAATTCAGTTGCTCTTTGCACTGATAGCAACACATCAGAACTATGCAAAATCCAAGATCATACCTTCAGTTGCTTCGTCAAGGACCTTTCCGTCCATAATAAAATCAGAAGTGGGGATGTTCGCTGATGATTGCACAATGCTCAGTTTCATTTGTGATGACTCAAATATTGAAGCAGTCCGTATCCAGATGCCCCCAGACCCGGACACTATCAGGCACGAGCTGACAAATGTCAAGTAACATTCTTGCCACACAAGTGTCAGTGTCAGAGATCCTTGGGAACCAGCAACTTTAGGCACCTTGACTCTAAATACAAACAGCGACGGATACCATGCATCCAATGAAAGGTCTTTAATTACTTGTGCACAAGGTAAACGCCCTTCCCTCCATCGAAATGGCTGGAGTGATTCTGACGTTACAGAGAAACAACTCATCAGTTATAGTAAATTACAGCAAATCAGGAACAACATTTTGTTTGCATCTTTCATTGACATATTTGCCAATTAAACCCTCGCTTTCGCCCTTTCAATGAAAAATTGACTTCTTCCAATCTTTCATCTGCAAAGCCTATCCCCATATTATTGCCTTTGGTATGTGTTATGGAAAAATCGGGTCTTGATCACCCTCAGTGAAGGTCAAAAAGCAGAATGTAATGTGGCCTAGTCTGAAGCAGACAGGCTCTCTTGAAGATCTGCAATTGATAACATTCTCTCAAGCTGTTACAGAAAAGGAATGATTTTTTAAAATCTGAACATTTAACTTCCACATCAAGTAATGACCATCTTCAACAAGAGAGGATCTAACCATTGCCACTTGACATTCAATGGCATTACTATCACTGAATTGCCCGCTGTCAACATCCTGGGGTTATAAGAAACTGAACTAGCCATCTAAAAATTGAGGATACCAGAGCAGGTCGAAGGCTAGGAATTCTGCAATGACTAACTCGCATCCTGACTCCACAAAATCTATCTACCATCCACAAAGCACAAGTCAGGACTTTAATGGAACACTCTTCCTTTGCCTGGATGAGTGCAGCTCAAACAACACTTGAGAACCTTGACACCCTCCAGGACAAAGCAGCCCACTTGATTGCTATCCCTTCCACAAACATTCAATCCTTTCACCACTGACAAACTGCCACGTGTGCCATCTACAAGATACGGTGCAGGAACTCACCAAGGTTCATTTGGCACTACTTCCCAACCCCATGGCCACTACTATCTAGGACAAGAGCAGCAGATTCCCTGGAACACCACCAACTGGAAGTTCCCTCCAACTCATTCAGCTTCCTGACTTGGAAATATATCACTGTTCCTGCACAATTGCAAGTCAGAATCCTAGAACTCCCTCCCTAACAGTGCTGTTGGTGTGCCTACTCCCCAGGGACTACAGCTGTTCAAAAGGCAGCTCACCACACCTTTTCAAAGGCAACAAGGGATGGGCAATGAATGCTGGCCCAGCCAGTGATGCCCACATCCCATAATTAAAATTTTAAACATTTGCATGCAAAGAATATTCATCTATATTCTAATCTGATAAAATTTGACCTTGGTTAAGTTAAAATGCAGTTCTAAAATGTTAGAACTTTTATTCAATAATCTTGCATTTTACAAAATTTGGCATTGGTGAACTTAAATTGATTGCCAAAGGCTCAAGATATAATTGGTTTGCAGAATATATAGATTATCTATTAAATTATTGTACAGAGATTGACAATGCTGTTATGTTTATCTGTAGCCAAACATGGATCCTGATGATATCCAAAACTGGATTAAAGTGAGTATGATCAGCTGAATTAATGATGTCAGATACAGTTTAATTAATTACTTAAATTTGAAAAAAGATGAAATGCGGACAATATTAATTGAATGATGCATTGCTTTTAATAGAAAGTGGAACAAGCATCCGAATGTGCTGTAGCAGAAGTTTTTCCCTCAAATAAGTCCAAAATGAATCGAAATGCCAATGGATATGTTATAGCCATGGAGACAATTGATCAGCTTCATGATCATGATGATGCCTACACTGAAGGTAAGGTCACACTTGATTATCTGGCTCTATGATGAGCCTCCCACTCAAAGTATAAATCACTGAAGTGAAATAGAGATGTAAAGCACTTCTTACAGCCCCAATTTTCAAACCATAGAATCCCTACTGTGCAGAAGGACATCATTTGGCCCATCGAGACTGCACCATCTTTCCAACAGAGCATCCCACCCTGGCCATCCCGTAACCCCCTGCATTTTACTTGGGCCAATCCTATAACCTACACATCATGAGACATTAAGGGATAAGTTAGCACGTCATGATGTGGAGATGCCAGCATTGTATAGGGGTAAACACAGTAAGAAGTCTGACAACACCAGGTTTAAGTCCAACCGATTTATTTGATAGTAAACTCACAAGCATTCGAGGTTAACCTCTTCGTCAGGTGAACGTGAATGTCATTCACCTGACGAAGAGGTTAACCTCGAAAGCTTGTGAGTTTACTATCAAATAAATCGGTTGGACTTAAACCTGGTGTTGTCAGACTTCTTACTAAGTTAGCATGGCCAGTCTACCTAACTTGCACATCATTGGACTGTGAGAAGAAACTGGAGCACCCAAAGGAAACCCATGCAGACATGGGGAGAACGTGCAAACTCCATCCAGACAGTGACCCAAGGTGGGAATTGAACCCAGGTCCTTGACTATGGGGAAACCACTGTACTGCCCACAATCCACAGGATGTGTGGAACCTTGCTACACCTGAGATCAAACCACAAAATCACATCATCAGTGTGCATAGAATTTAATGTTGGCAAGTGTGAGGTGGTCCACTTTGGTAGGAAGAATGGTAGGAAGGACTATTACTTACGTGGCGAAAAACTGCAGCAGGCGACGGTGCAGAGGGACCTCGGGGTCCTTGTGCATGATTCGCAAAAACCCAGCCTGCAGGTGCAGCAGGTGGTCAGGAAGGCGAATGGGATGCTGGCCTTCATAGCGAGGGGGATTGAATATAAAAGTAGGGAGGTCTTGCTGCAGCTGTATAGGGCATTGGTGAGGCCGCAGCTGGAGTACTGTGTGCAGTTTTGGGCGCCGCACCTGCGCAAGGATATTTTGGCCTTGGAGGGAGTGCAGAGGAGGTTTACTAGGCTGATACCGGAGTTGAGGGGGTTGAGCTATGAGGAGAGGCTGAATAAACTAGGCTTGTACTCGTTAGAGTTTAGAAGAATGAGGGGAGATCTCATTGAGACGTATAAGATGATGAATGGGATGGATAGGATAGAGGTGGAGAGACTCTTCCCGCTCAAAAAAGACAGTAGGACTAGGGGGCACAGCCTCAAGATAAAGGGGGGGCGGTTTAGAACGGAGTTGAGGAGGAACTTCTTCACTCAAAGGGTGGTGAATCTCTGGAATTCTCTGCCTGTTGAAGTGGTGGAGGCTGCCTCGCTAAATATTTTTAAGACGCGGGTTGATGGGTTTTTGATAAGAGAGGGGATTAAGGGTTATGGGGAGAGGGCGGGAAAGTGGAACTGAGCCACGACAGATCAGCCATGATCTTATTGAATGGCGGGGCAGGCTCGAAGGGCCAGATGGCCTACTCCTGCTCCTATTTCTTATGTTCTTATGTTCATATACGATCTAAAACTTGTTACATTTTATGTCTCCAAAAGTGCTAGTGCAGCAAAATTTGACAGGCTATTTAAAGATCCATCAACCTCAGGTGGCAATTTCCAGTCTCAGGGCCAGCATACCGGAAAATCCCACCCCTGCTCTTTGGAGACTTTGGACCAGTGCAACTGTCATTAAAGCTCCAAAAATGTTACGAAAGGGCCCAGATTGATTAACAGCTACTCATTAATAATAGCACCATTAGATAGGTTGCAGAATATGTAATGCTTTCCCATTCAGGGTAGATGTCTTTAATTAAGATGGATCACACTTTATAAATTAGTTGAAATGCTAGATTGTTTTGGATTATAATTCTGCTTTATCTACATTGTGATTGCATTATTTTTTGTATAGGCCCAATTTTTAACATTCCAAGCCTTTTATTTTCAACCAGTTTTCTTCAAGAATGAGAAATTTCTACTGGTGGATTCTGATTTTTGATAGGTGAATTCCACCCTTTTAATATTTTTTCCGACTTCCACCTCCCCTTGGCTGCTGCCACCTCTAATGCAGCCAGAGCTGGGATGAGAGTGTCTCAACCTGGAAAATCTAACAAGTCCGGGAGCAGGTCCGAGGGGGAGTCCACATAGCCTTCCACCAGCCTGGATCTGGCTGCTTTCACTCATCTCATGGGAAGGACATGCTCTACTGCTGCCCAAAAGAGCTTCTATGATATGCAAACTTTAATAATTATATACTGAATGTTACTCTGCTGCTTTATTGCTGTTTGTTTTCACTGGCATCTGAAGTCTCATTAATTTTCAAGAGTTTTTTTTCATAAATTTAAAACGTGGACATCTCTGGCGAGGCCAGCATTTCTTGCCGATCCTTAAGTGTCCTTGAGAAAGTGGTAGTGAATTAAATTGTCACATTAGAAAATAGTTTGCAAAGCACCATTATGGTCCTTTGCTTCATTTCACATGTACATAACCCAGTAGGGTCATGTTCTGTTGTTAATATAGTCTTCATCCTGTATTATATGCATTAGCTGCATTGAATGCTGAAATATTGAGTGATTTGATTCAAATGCATTGGTCCATAGTCTTGATAGTAATAGAAGGTAAACAAAGGGAAAGGTAATGTTCTACCTACTTGAAAGTCCAATAATTCCACAATTTAAAAGGGTCTAGAAGCATTTGACTTTCACTACAGATCATAAGTGCTCTAAATATGTAATTCTTTGTCACAAAACATTTCAGACCTACGGCCATTCTCATCCCTGTTTTATTAAAAGTCTTTTATTGCCAGCTGGTCTTTGATGAGATAGAAGTTCTTTTGGGAGTTTCAGTATTACCCTTAGAAGAGAAGAAGCTTTTGAAGGAACAAAATAGGTGTGATTATACTACACACTTTATAACTTTACCTGCAATGTGCATTTTTTCCTGGGCCTGTTTAAAATGTCCCGTTCTGAAGCTTACACTTCACAAAGGTAGCTTTACAAGCTTGTTGAGGCCAATTTGCTGATTGTTCCTGAGCATAAAGGACAATATGTTATGAACCCTATGAGAATCTGTAAATCAGACAAAGTTTATCAAATGACCCCAAATGAAGAAATTAGCAAATAAGATTTCACTTTTTGTGACTTTTACGTGAACAAAGATTGGCGTCAATATAAGTTAAACATAAATTAAGCAGCAAACCACAGCCGGTACATACTATAAATTGCATATAGAAAAAGGATAGATCTCATGGGATTTATAGGCCTGCAAGGCACCAATATCAGCAACAGTGTTATCCCAAGCTCAGCACTTCCTCGGGCAATATTTCAGTCCCTTTCTTTCAAGGATTTAAGCAATTCTCCACAAGCAACTGCTTCCATGTAAGTAGGGTTCTGCTTGTGTAATATTTTACACTGTGGCATACTTCTTTCCAGAACATTCTCAACCCCCAGCTTCAGTTGATTGTGATAGCGTGGATCTATCAGAACTGCTTTTACCTACGCATGTTATGGCTAATTGTGGATTTGCAAGGAGATAAAAGAAACGGGGATAGATGTCCAAGAATCCAGCTTTCTGACTCGACTTGCTAACTACATTTTGGGCCTGATTTTACCATTGCAGGTGCGAAAACATGAGGCCATTAACGCAATCAGCGCCCGCGTCCGTGCAGATTGCCACTTCACCGAAACCCGGGAATGGTGGCGATTCAATTTGCACCCAAAATGGGTGTAAAAGTGATTTAAATGCATTTGCATGCATTTAAATTGAATTAATGAACTGCCTGCCCAACTTTATCAGCATTCCCCCTTTACCACCACATTTGCCAACCCAGAACCGTGCCGTAATGGACCTGCTAAATAAAAGTCTGAATCGGGCGCTCCAGCTGCTTGAAGAGTGAGTTCAGTGCTTCCATCGGCTCTCTGACTCAGATCAGTAGTGAGGAGGGGAGGGAGCTGGGCCTGATCATTCTCTGGTTGTGGGGGAGGGAAGTGAGGTCAGATCATTATCTAGTGGGATGGGGAGGGAGGAGAAGGCAGGTCAGATGTATCTCTAGTGGGGGAGTGGGGTAGCTGATCGTTGTCTGGTGGGGAGGCAGGAAGAGGCGGGTCAGATGTTCCTCTTGTGGCGGGGGGGAGAGGAGGTGAGTGAGACCAGACCATTCTCTGGGGAGGGGTGGGATGAGTGAGGCTAGATCATTGCCTGGGGATGGGGGAGGGGAAGACGGGTAAAATGTATCTTAGGTGTGGGGGGGGGGGCAACAGATGGATCTCTGGTGGGGGGGGGCAGATGGATCTCTGGGGGGCGCCTGCTGCCACTCTGCAGGCAATCAGTGGGGGGAGGGGGACAGGGGTGGCGATCAGTCTGGATAGTGGGAAGGGTGGATAAGGTGGACAGCGATGTGTGTGGAGGGTGGATAAGGGAGACAGTGTGTGTGGGCAGTAGGGGGATGGATAAGGGGGACAGTGATGTGTGTGGGCAGTGGGGGGATGGATAAGGGGGACAGTGATGTGTGTGGGCAGTGGGGGGATGGATAAGGGGGATAGTGATGTCTGTGGGCAGTGGGGGGATGGATAAGGGGGACAGTGATGTGTTGGGTGGGTGGATAAGGGGGACAGTGATGTGTGTGGGTCGTGGGGGGGTGGATAAGGGGGACAGTGATGTGTGTGGGTAGTGGGGGGGGTAGATAAGGACAGTGTGTTTGGGTAGTGGGGGGTGGATAAGGGGCACAGTGATGTGTGTAGGTAGTCTGGGGGTGAATAAGGGGACAATAATGTGTGTGGATAGTAGCGGGGGCGTAAATAAGGGGGACAGTGATGTGTGTGTGTGCACCATTGCTCCCACTTTTCACTCCCGGGCCACTTTCTCTGCTTTCTACAGCCCAGGAGTGATCTGACGCAGGCCCGCTTTTTCAAATTTATTTCCAAGTGTGCATGCGCAGTTCAGAGCTCTGATCGTTTTGGCTGTGCTAAGCCCCGCCCACAGTGTGAATGGGATTGGAGATGGTTGAGTGCGTATGGGGGCGCCTGAAAGCAGGTTTCCAAGTCAGATCTTCATTACACCCAGATTTAGCACTTAGAATGAAAATGATAAGATCAGGTCCTTTGTCTCTTCTGACTTATGTCTCTGCCATGCAGCTTCTGTATTTTAGCTTTTCTCCTGTTAGTGCTGCTTTCAGGTCCATGGTCACTGGATCACATGGACTAATATTTCTTACTATCCAAAAGTTTGAATTGGTCCCTTTACATTTTTAAAAACAATTAAAGTTTGCTCAAACATTTTAAAGTAATTACAAATTTTCCCTACTATTGCCTTGTTGGGATGAAATTCCATCACAAAACAAATCTTTCCAGTTATTGTAGTAATTTATGACAATGAATGTGCACAAAAGCATCAAACAAATGATCGATGCTGTATTTGCACAGAACAACACATCCATCATTTTTCCTGTGGAAAGGAAATATGAGCTTGCTAAGGCACAAAACACTTCCTGAGTAGGAAGATGCCCAGCAGGGCAGAGCATAGCCCTGTAGACAGTTAAACACGCTGTCATTTCTTGACAAGCAAGGTGGACTTCTGCCTTCTGTTGAAGGGAGCAAAAATATATAATTTGTTCTGATGCAGCAGCATGTCCATTATGCCTCTGTCAGACAGACAAACAGGTACTATGCCACTCCATCATCTGTAAACTGGGCACAGTGGTTAGTACTGCTGCCTCACCACGCCAGGGACCCAGGTTCAATTCCGGCCTCGGGTCATTGTCTGTGTGAACACATTCTTCCATGTCTGCATGGGTTTCCTCCCACACTCCAAAGATGTGGGGGTTAGGTTGATTAGCCATGATAAATTGCCCCATAGTATTGGTGGGACTAACAGGGTAAATATGTGAGGTTATAGGGATAGGGCCTGGGTGGGATTGTTGTTGATGCAGGCTTTATGAGCCAAATAGCTGCCTTCTGCACTCTATGATTCAAAGTTTCATGTCTCTTTGTTGCATTTCCTTTCACTTATTTTTATCTACAACTTGACATTTTATGACACCTATTTAAAATGAATTTTGACCCCTGACTGCAGCAACATTTTACCCATCTGCAACCAGTTGTGTTTCACACATCTCTTAAAATTTGGACTTTATTTTTAGAATTCTAGGGGGCGATTCTCCCAAAAGAGCTTAATTGGTGGGAAAACTGTTCTAAATCCCGACCGTTTTGTCAGTTCAGCTTCTCACCTGAATTTGACTCTGGGCACTGCAGAGGTCCCAGTCGTGAATCTCGTTAAAACCTGGTGAGGGAGGTGGGGCCTATTCGCTCCGGATTTTGACAGTTCTGGAACTCTGCTCATGCTCTGTTGTCCTGATCTGTCAGATTCCCCATTTGCAAGCCAGCTTGATCACTGGCCAGCGTGGGACTCCTGCAGTGCTGCCCCCCCCACCCCCCCCCCCCCACCACCCCCCCCCCCATGGCTCGATCGCAGCCCCCATAGCAATTCTTGGACTAGCCTAGCCGTGACCCCCAACTCCCACCCCCACCCCCACCCCCACCAGCCCGGTGCTCCCTGATGCACCACTCCCAGTAATGGTGATCCCTCCAGCCCCCTCACCCCGGCAGACCCCCCTCTCCCACTGGAAGGCCGCCAGCCACCACCGCCCGCTCTCCCCCACCCCTGCCCCGGTCAGCCCGCCCAATTACTGTCCTCTTTCCATCCCAGACCGATCCTGTCTGCAGAGTGGCAGTGGGACCCCCCCTCCATCCCCACCGATTGCCCCTAGTCCCTGCCCACAGTAGGCTACACCCCCTTGGCACTGCCCAATGCCAAGTTGCCCCCTGGGATGCCCATACCCAGGGGGCACCACCCACCCTGCTGACCGACCCAATTGCCCCCTTTGGCGAAATCTCCAGCTAATTCCCCAAATGTGGGGAGCTAGTCTGAAGCCTGCCAGAATGAAGTACTCCTACTGGGGTGGGAGAGTTGATCGAGACCTGAAAGTTCCCAACAGTGAACTGCTAAGCATATTTAAAACATATTTTAAAAAGACTTAAATTACTTACCTGTCTTCCCACCATTTCCAGCATGGTCAGACCGGTGACTGTCTGTCAGCGCTGGGAGATGTGCATGCGTTTCCCGGCGCATGCGCAAATCCCTGTTCAAGCCCAGCGATGCGCATCTCCCACCATGATCCGACAGAAAAGTTGCGGGTTGCGATCGGAGAACTGCAGCCCTAATTTCACACCAAGTTTTCAGTATCCTCAGACATGCTGTTGAAGCTTTTCATCTTTCACTCATCAGAACAGACGCAAGAATTTCAGAGGGAACAATAGTTTAGACTATGAAAAAAAGGTGCCAATTCATTGGCTCCAATTGGTCAAGAATGCATCAGGAGCTATTGTTCCTCTTTTTGTTTATTCGTGTAGATAGGACTGTAGATAGGGCTTTAAACTAATTGGGGGGGGGGGGTGGAGGGAAGGGTGCGAGGGTACGTGAAATTACGGGGCCTAAAGTAAAGGAGAGGGTACAGGTAAGGGAAGAGGCCAAGGATGTCCCAATAATAAAGGGAGTAGGGGGCGTGAGTATGGTTGGTGGCGTTCCGGCAAATAGGGTACAGGTGAAGGCTGGGATGAAGGCACTTTATCTAAATGCACGAAGCAATCGGAATAAAGTGAATGAGCTGGTGGCACAGATCAGCACAAATGGATATGATCTGGTGGCCATTACAGAGACGTGGCTGCAAGGTGACAGGGACTGGGAGCTGAATGCACAGGGGTATCAAGTGTTTAGGAAGGATAGGCAGGAGGAAAAAGGGGGGGGGCGTAGCTCTGCTGATTAAGGATAGTATCAGGGTGGTAGTAAGGGATGATATAGGAGCCAAAGAGCAGAAAGTGGAATCGTGGGTGGAGATTAGGAACAGCAAAGGGAGGAAGACGCTGGTGGGTGTCGTTTATAGGCCCCCAAATAATAATCTGAAGGTGGGGCGGACTGTTAACGCGCAGATAAATGCGGCGTGCAGGAATGGAACGGCGATAATTATGGGGGACTTCAGTCTACATATTGATTGGCCGACCCATATTGGACGCGGTGGGCTTGAGGAAGAGTTCGTGGAATGCTGCCGGGATAGTTTCCCTGAACAGTGTGTGTTAGAGCCGACGAGGGAGTGAGCTATCTTGGATCTGGTGTTATGTAATGAGGCGGGTAGAATTAGGGACCTTGTGGTGAGGGATCCTCTTGGGAAGAGTGATCATTGTATGGTGGAGTTTCTGATGCAGATGGAGGAGGAGAAAGTGGGTTCCCGGACATGTGTCCTTGTTTGAATAGAGGGGAGTACAGTAGGATGAGAGAGGAATTGGCGAATGTTGATTGGGGGAGTGCGTTGGAAGGTAGGTCTGCTGAGGAACAGTGGAGGATCTTTAAGGAGATCTTTCTTGGTGCTCAGCAGAAATTTATTCCGATGGTTAAAAAGGATCGCAGGGGAGAGATAATCAGCCGTGGATAACGAAGGAGGTAAAGGAAAGTGTTAAATTAAAAGCGGATGCATTTAGAGTAGCTAACAGTAGTGGGCGAGAAGAGGATTGGGAGAGGTTTAAATGTCAACAAAGAATGATAAAGAAGGGTAGGATAAACTATGAAGCTGGGCTAGCGCTTAATATAAAAAAGGATAGTAAGAGTTTTTATAAATATATAAAAAGGAGGCTGGCTAGGGTGAACGTTGGACCCTTAGAGGATGAGAAGGGGGACTCAGTGGTAGGGGATGGGGAAATGGCTGACGCCTTGAATAACTTTTTTGTTTCGGTCTTCACGGAGGAGGACGTGAATAATTTGCCGGGTGTTAGCGATGGAAAGATGGTAGGAGTGGAGGGCCTGAATGACATTATTGTTACTAGAGAGGCAGTGCTCAACAGACTGGAGGGACTGATTGTGGACAAGTCCCCAGGACTGGATGGAATGCATCCAAGGGTTCTGAAAGAAATGGCGGGGGTGATAGTGGATGCCTTGGTGATTATTTTCCAAACGTCGCTGGATTCCAGGGAAGTGCCGGAAGATTGGAAAACGGCTAATGTTACGCCGTTGTTTGAGAAGGGTGGCAGGCAAAAGGCAGGGAATTATAGGCCGGTTAGTTTAACATCTGTTGTAGGTAAAATGTTAGAATCCGTGATCAAGGAGAAAATAGCGAGGCATCTTGAGGAGAATTGTTTGATAGAGCAGACGTAGCACAGTTTCGTTAAGGGGAAGTCGTGTCTGACGAATTTATTGGAGTTCTGTGAGGATGTGTCTCGGGCAGTGGATAGAGGAGAGCCGGTGGATGTGGTGTTTCTTGATTTTCAGAAGGCGTTTGATAAGGTGCCTCACAAGAGGTTATTACAGAAGGTCAGGGGGCATGGAGTTGGGGGTAGGGTGTTAGCGTGGATAGGGGATTGGCTGTCAAATAGGAGGCAGAGAGTGGCGGTCAATGGGTGCTATTCGGATTGGCGGATGGTGACTAGTGGAGTGCCCCTGGGGTCAGTGCTGGGGCCTCAGCTATTTACCATTTATATAGATGGTCTGGAGGAGGGAACCGAGTGTATGGTATCGAAATTTGCTGATGACACCAAGATTGGTGGAACGGCAAATTGTGCGGAGGGTGTGGAGAGTCTGCAGAAGGATCTAGATAGGCTGGGCAAATGGGCCAGGAACTGGCAAATGGAATTTAATGTTGGCAAGTGTGAAGTTGTCCACTTTGGTAGGAATAATGGTAGGAAGGACTATTACTTACATGGCGAAAAACTGCAGCATGCGACGGTGCAGAGGGACCTCGGGGTCCTTGTGCATGTCGCAAAAACCCAGCCTGCAGGTGCAGCAGATGATCAGGAAGGCAAATGGGATGCTGGCCTTCATAGCGA
Organism: Carcharhinus amblyrhynchos; assembly: GCF_965287045.1. NCBI lineage: Eukaryota > Metazoa > Chordata > Chondrichthyes > Carcharhiniformes > Carcharhinidae > Carcharhinus > Carcharhinus amblyrhynchos. The sequence continues at coordinate 56,611,545 of NC_137338.1, forward strand.
GAGGGATTGAATATAGAAGTAGGGAGGTCTTGCTGCAGCTGTACAGGGCACTGGTGAGGCCGTAGCTGGAGTACTGTGTGCAGTTTTGGTCGCCGCACTTACGCAAGGATATTTTGGCCTTGGAGGGAGTGCAGAGGAGGTTTACTAGGCTGATACCGGAGTTGAGGGGGTTGAACTATGAGGAGAGGCTGAATAAACTAGGCTTGTACTCATTAGAGTTTAGAAGATTGAGGGGAGATCTCATCGAGACGTATAAGATGATGAATGGAATGGATAGGATAGAGGTGGAGAGACTCTTCCCGCTCAGAAAGGACAGTAGGACTAGAGGGCACAGCCTCAAGATAAAGGGGGGGGGGGTGCGGTTTAGAACGGAGTTGAGGAGGAACTTCTTCACTCAAAGGGTGGTGAATCTCTGGAATTCTCTGCCCGTTGAAGTGGTGGAGGCTGCCTCGCTAAATATATTTAAGCCGCGGGTTGATAGGTTTTTGATAGGCAAGGGGATTAAGGGTTATGGGGAGAGGGCGGGAATGTTGAACTGAGACACGACAGATCAGCGATGATCTTATTGAATGGCGGGGCAGGCTCAAGGGGCTAGATGGCCTACTCCTGCTCCTATTTCTTATGTTCTTATGTTCTTAAAGAAGATTGTTCTAATCAGTTGAGAGGGCTTCCCCCTTTTCCCACTCCTTTTTGACTATAATAGAGGTTTTGTGAAAAGGATATACTTGCGAATTGAGTGTTTTAATTGTTCACGTGCTGTCATCATAAAATAACCAATTGGACAGTTTTTTCTTGAGTTTAGCATAGAAAGAGATTAGCTTTATTGTACTCAATATGGTCTTAATAAAACAATAAAATTCTTTCCAGCTTTAAGATAAATTTTAATGTATAGATAAAGGGGAACCAGTAGATATAAAATGCTTGAATTTCCAAAATGTGTTTGATAAGGTACCACACAAAAGGCTGCTTAATAAGGTAAATGTCCCTGGTATTTAGCTATGCTAATATACTACCCATAGTGTAATGGGTAGTATATTAGCATAGATAGAGTACTGGCTAACTAATAGAAGCAGAGAGTTGGGATACAGAGACATTTTTAGGATGACAATCTGTAACTAGTGGAGTGCCATAGGGATCAGTACTGGAGCCACAATTGTTTACAATATATACTGATGACTTGGACGAGGGAAGTGAATGCATTTTTGTCTAGTTTACAGAAGACAGACAATAAGTAAGAAGACAACTGGTGAGGATGACCCAAAGAGTCTACAGAAGGATGTACGCATATTAAGCGAGAGGACAAAAACTATACAGATGGAACATAATGTAGGAAAATTTGGTTATTGACATTGGTAAGAAAAATAAAGGAGCAAAATATTAATTAAATTGAGAAAAACTGCAGAAAGTTGTAGCACAGGGATTTGGGGACCCTTGTGCATAAATCACAAAGTTAGCATGTACATTCAGCAGGGAAGGCAAGTGGAATGTTGGCCTTTATTTCAAATGGAATGGAGTATAATAATTGGAAGGTCTTGCTAAAACTATACAAGGCAATAGTTAGACCATACTTTGAATACCATGAATAGATTTGGTCCTCTTAGGAAACAAATACTGGCATTGGAGGCAGTCCAGGAAGTTCACTAGGTTGATTCTGAGTATGGAGGGATTTTCTTGTGAGGAGAGGTTGAGTAGATTTGGCCTGTACTCATTGAAGTTTAGAAGAATGAGAGGAGACGTTATTGAATTGAGATTCTTGAGGGGCTTGGCAGGGTAAGATGCTGAGAGATTATCTCCCCTTTGGGGAGAGTGTAAGACCAGAAAGCATAATCTCAGAGATAAGGGGTTGCCCATTTAAGACAGATGTGAGGAATTTATCTTCTGAGGGTTGTAAATCTGTAAAATTCTTTACCACAGAAGGCTGTTAGAGGCAAGGGGTCATTAAGTATGTTCAAGGCTGAAATAGACACATTTTTAATTTGTGAGGGAATCAAGGGTTATGGGAATAAGGTGAGAAAGTGGAATAGAGGATTATGTCAAATTAATCATGATCTAGTTGAATAGTGGAGCAGATTGATTGGGTTGAATGGCCTACTTCTCCTATTTCTTATGGTTCATCTCCACCATTTGAATATCTCGGGTAATTGTTTTGATGTCTTGCTAATGGGTACAAGATATATAGTTTATTCAGATTCCCTGGTCAGTGTCCTTACTGGGTCCCTGCAGACATGGGGCGGGTAAACCAACCCTACGCCAACGGACCTTTGCACGGTCTGTGTCCCATCCACTACAATCCCCGTAGCAGGTGGGACAGAAAAATTCCAGCCATGGTGTCTTCATCTTAATGTATTGGAATATGGAAGCTACAGTGATGCATCTTTGGTTGTGATCTCAAGTCACCTTTAGTCTCTGTTTATGAAAAGTTCAGTTTATAGAAACATAGAAAATAGGTGCAGAGTAGGCCATTCAGCCTTTCGAGCCTACACCACCATTCAATATGATAATGGTTGATCATGTACTTTCAGTATCCCACTCCCACTTTCTCTCCATATCCCTTGATCTCTTTAGCCGCAAGGACAACATCCAGCAACCTCTTGAACATATCTAATGAACTGGCTCCAACAGCTTTCTGCGGTCAAGAATTCCACAGGTTCACAACTCTCTGAGTGAATAAGTTCTTTCTCATCTCAGTCCTGAATGGCTTACCTTTTATTCTTAGTTCTGCACTTCCCAATATTGGGAACATTCTTCCTGCATCTAGCCTGTCCAGTCCCATCAGGATTTTATATGTTTCTTTGAGATCCCTTCTCATTCTTCTAAATTCCAATGAGTACAACCCAGTTGATCCAGTCTCTCTTCATCTGTCAGCCCTGCCATACCAGGAATCTGTCTGGTGAACCTTCAGTAGACTCCCTCAATAACAAGAATGTCCCTCCTCAGACTAGGTGACCAAAACTGCACACAATACTAAAGGTGCGGCCTCACCAAGGGCCTGTGTAACTGCAGCAAGACGTCCTTACTCCTTTACTCAAATACTCTTGCGATGAAGGCCAGCATGCCATTAGCTTTCCTCATCGCCTGCTGTATCTGCATGCCAACCTTCAGCGACTCTTCCACCATGAAACCTAAGTCACATTGCACTTCTCCTTTGCCTAAACGGCCACCATTCAGATAATAATCTTTCCTGTTAATGCCACCAAAGTGGAAAGCCTCACATTTATCCACATTACATTGCATTTGCCCATTCAGTTAGCCTGTCCAAGTCACACTGCAGCTTCTTAGCATCCTCCTCACAGCACACACTGCCACCTAGCTTAGTGCCGCCTGCAAATTTGGAGATATTGCGTTCAATTCCTTTGTCCAAATCATTAATGTATATTATGAATAGCTGGGGTCCCAGCATGGAACCCTGCAGTACTGTATTAGTCACTGCCTGCCACTTTGAAAAAGACCCGTTTTTTCCCACTCTCTGCTTCCTACCTGCCAACCAGTTCTCTATCCACGTCCCTCTTCCACCTTCCGTTGGGAAAAAATACAAAAGTCTGAGGACACATACCAACTGACTCAAGAACAGCTTCTTTCCTGTTGCTATCAGACTTTTGAATGGACTTATCTTGCATTTAGTTGATCTTTCTCTACACCCTAGCTATGACTGTAACACTACATCTTGCACTCTCTCCTTTCCTTATCTATGAACGGTATGCTTTGGCTTTATAGCCACAGGAAAGAATGCTTTTTACTGTATACTAACTAATACATGTGACAATAATAAAATCAAATCAATACCATGAGCTTTAATTTTGCTCATTAATCTCTTGTGTGGGATCTTGTCAAAAGCATCTTGAAACTCCAGATACACAACATCCACTGGTTCAGCCTTGTCTATTCTACTAATCACATCCTCAAAAAACTCCAGAAGATTTGTCAAGCACGTTTTCCCTTTAGAGAATCCATGCTGACTTGGACAGATCCTGTCACTGTTTTCCAAATGCTCAGTTGTTATATCCTCAATATTTGACTCCAGCATTTTCCCCATCTTCAATGTCAGGCTAATCGGTCTATAATTCCCTATTTTCTCACCCTCCTTTTTTAAAAAGTGGGGTTACATTAGCTACCCTCCAATCCACTGGAACTCTTACAGAGTCTATAGAATGCTGGAAAATGATCACCATTGCATCCACTATTTCTAGGGCCACATCCTTGAGTACTCTAGGATGCAGAGTAGCAGGCCCTGGGGTTGGGTTTTAAGCCTGACAATTTCCCCAATACAATTTCCTACTAATAACAATTTCCTTCAATTCCTCCTTCATGCTAGACTACCCTATTATTTCTGGAAGGTTATTTGTGTCCTCCTTAGTGAAGACAGATCCAAAATATTTGTTCAGCTTTATGTTTCCAGCTGGTGGATTAAAAATCATTATTTGACATAAAGCATGTTTTGTGACAAGTTACAACGACGGGGTATATTCTTTTGGCCTGCATAGTGATCCCTGTAAATGGGTGTAGATTCTCACAAGCTTAAGTGAGTTACATTATGAGCTCAACCTATAATCTTAAGTTCATTGTTGGTATAATTCTTAGCATTCATAGGGCCTACATACCTACTATTCATAACCAACGTTACTCATTTGTGTGTTGGGCAGCATGTCTTTTTGACTTGACAGCAGCATCCCATGAGTGAAAAACACCACTTGTTTGCCACTTTGAAATGATCATTATCAGCAAAACACATTTCTACCAACCCCCTATCCACTGGGTCATGATAATCCTTATATACATTTGGTATAAATTTTGATATATCCTGATATAGATTTCCTGAGGTGAAGCAATAACACCTCAGTTCATAATTTGTTTACTTCTGGAAAAACAACCAGCTCTTTAGCGTGCCTGAATTATTCATACAGTTTAGAAGTTTTCGTTCAGCTTGCAAAGTCCAAGTGCCCCTGTCTCCTTTCCTGCCAAACAGAAACAGTTACTTAAAAATACTAATGTTAAATCTTCAACAATAATTTAAATCTGAAGGAATACGGCTCCACACTTGTGAAACTAGTTTCCTGTCCCAGAAATAAAAACAGAACATGATAGATTAGTCCAGCAGGTCTGGCAGCATCTATGGAGAGAGAAGAAGAGTTAACATTTTAACTCAAATTTGACTTCTTCAGAACTGAAGGAAGGTAGCAATGTGATGAATTTTTTTCTGGTTGGAAAGGGATAGAGCGAAATAGAAGGCCAGGGATAGGGTGGAAGATGGGAGAGATTAAAATACAAAGATGCTATGAAGCAGAAAGAGTGGTAATGATTGTAGGAAAGAAACAAGGCAATGGACCAGACTAGGTGTTGAAGGTAGAACAATAAATAGCTCTGTCTGAAAATGAAAACAAGATGCACATTGACCATTGTTTAAAAAAAAACTCAAAACAGAGTTCATGGTTTAAATGTTGAACTCAATGGTCAGTCTGGAAGGCTGTAAAGTATACAATTGAATGATCAGGTGCTGTTTCTCAAGCTTGCATTGAACTTCACTGGAACATTGTAGTGGAGCACGGACAGAAATGTGAACGTGCAAGGCAAAGTAGTGAATCAGAATATCAAACAACCAGATGGTCAGGATCATGGTTGCGGATTGAGTGGAAGTGTAACTCCTGCCTTTTTTCCTTCTCATTCCTCCTTATCCAAAGCTCTAAACACCACTCCTAAATCAGTGATTTACTTGTTCTTTCAATTTAGCCTACTGTATTTGCTACTCATAGTACAGTCACCTCTACATTCAGGCAACCGAACACACACTGGGTGACCAGTTTACAGAACACCTCTGCAATACTTTGCTTTTATTCTGTTCCAAAAAGTTTGTTTGGCAATAATTAAGACTTTACATGTTATGCTATTAAAAGAGAACTTACATTGGAATGGAAAAAACTTAACTTTTTCTGATGAGTTTGTGTATCCAAGTTAAGTACAGAAATCTCACAGCTTTTGCTATATTTTAACGCAATATTATTATTGCACTGTTTTTGGAGGAGCAAGGTATCTGACAGCAACTTCCTGACCATTATTTTCATTATAAAACAATAAATTTAAGAAGATTGTATTAATTGCTGTAACAAATTGTGTCTCGTATGACTTGAGTTTTCAATTACATTAACATTAAAACTTGTAACACTAAATAGAACTTGAGAAGACCCATGTAAAAATGCCCATACTTTGTAGATTATATATTCTACATCGCAGAAAGAGACCATTTGTTCCAACACACTGTGACAGCCCTTTCAGAGAGCTATCCATGAAGACCCATTCAACTAAAAAAAACATTTGAGCCCACTTTGCTATTAAGAAACAAAAATAAAGAAACTTGCATTTGTATGACATCTTTCACATCCTCAGGACATCTCAAAGCACTTCACAACCAAAGAGTTACTTTTAAATGTAGGGAAATGCACCTTCCAGTTTGGACACATCAAGGATTCATAAAAAGAAAACTAGGTAATTGACCAAATAATCCAGTTTGGCTTTTTTAATTGGGGAAAGAATGAAGGCCATTAAAATCTGTGATGAGTTATACTTCCACCCCTTTTTCCTTCCACAACTTTTCCAAAAATATTTTGAATCCGTTTGTTTAATAGATTTTGAGTAATGAACATCTAACTACATCCATTAAAATGTTAGGCATGTCTATGAAGTTAAACAATGAAACTTCACTTACTAAAAAATAATTTTTATTAGAGCTTAAAATAGCAAGTCCCCATTCTAGTGTTTGAGTTGGAGCTCACTGAAGTTTATGGTTACTCATTTATACTAACAGTGTGCGTTGTAATATAAATGCCCAGTATAAACTGCCTTTCTCAGTTTTTCAGTTCTTTCTATATAGCTCAAGCGTTACTTCATGAATGGATGAATTCCAAGATAAAGTCAGAATTGGAATATGAAGAAACTGAAGACCAAGAAAGCTACATTAATAAATCAGTGGAGTATGCATACTCTTCAGAGATGACCTCCGGAGTACCTGCATGTGAAAAATTTGACGGTGAGGCCATTTGCTGTGTCTTTTGTTTCTTTAACTAAACTTTAAATTTTCAGACACATTAAGATTTGAATTGCCAAGTGTTTCGTATACATAATATATAGAAAGAGAGGATATTTTTGAATTAATTACTTATTCACTGGTTCCTATAGATTCATAACCCTTTATTAATTTATTTCTACTGAAATTCACCTCCCTTTGAATTCTGTTCACAAAAGCCAGTCACAATGGGTGGAATTCTCCAACCTTCCAGCACCCACCGAGGGGGTGCTATTTCATGCATTGGACCGGCAAGATATTCCAGTCCTGCCTAAAACATTGCCCGATTCATTCAAAGGTTGAACCTAACCCTACCTTCACAGAAGAAACACAACGTGAAGTGTCAATTGATTGCATTACATTACTTGCCTGCTGCTTCTAGAGAACCTGCGGGAGATGTGGACTTAACAAGACCGGAAGATCCCACCAATGGGAATGGCTGAAGAATTCAATCCAATATAATTCAATAATGAAAAACATTTCCGTCTTCTGAATGCAGCGACTCATGCCAGGGTACAGGTTCAAAATTCTACTAATAAAACAGTACAAGTTTTCAATTTGCATGTGATAATGCTAAAGCAAGCCCCAGTATAACTGGTTGGGAACAGCTTTATTATAGTAAGATTAACCCTAACCTCAAAAAATTAATATAAATGCAGGATGTGCCAATATAAATAGTAGCTTCAGATAATGTCTGAAAGGGAAAGGTACCTTTTTGATTTTCTCCCTTCAGTTGAACTTTAGTTAAAAAACATATGTAAATACTTTATTCTACATTCTACTTGTACAGTATTGTCTTTTTATATTTTCCCTTTTTTATCTTGTCTATTTTAACAATACTATTTTTTAGAAACCTAGAAAATAGAAGTAGGCCATTCAGCCCTTTGAGCCTATTCCATCATTCAGTACGATCATGGTAAATTCTCTATCTCAACTCCAAACTCCCGCACACTCCCCATACTCTTTTGATGACTTTAGATTCTAGAAATCCAACTGTTCCCTTCTTAAGAATACTCAGTAACTTTGCCTTCTATGGTAGAAGATTCCATAGGTTCACTACCTTCTGAGTAAAGAAGTTTTTCCTCATCGCAGCCCGAAGTGGCCTGCTCAGTATCCTGAGAACTGTGATCCCTTGTTCCAGATGAAGACACACACACAGACTCTTTGCTGAACTCTCTCTATGACAAGTATATGATTTCTTAGATAAGAAGAACAAAACTGGACACACTACAGATGTGATCTCATACCCCTATACTCATGTCCTCTTGCAATGAAGGACAACATATCATTTGCCTTCCTAATTGCTTGCTATACCTGCATGCTTGCTTTCAGTGACTGGTGTACATGGACAGCCAGGTCCCTTTGTACGTCAACATTTCTCAATCTATCACTATTTGAACAATAGTTTGCCATTCAGTTTCTCCTTCTGAAGTGGATAACTTCACATTTATCCATGTTATCCTGCATCTGCCAATTACATGCCCACTCGCTTAGTTTATCCAAATCACTTTGAATCCTCTTAACATCCTCCTCACCACTCAAATTCCCACCAAGTTTTGCGTCGTCTGCAAATTGAAAATATTTCATTTGGTTCCCTGATTCAAATCACCGATGTATATTGTGAATAGTTGGAGTCCCAGCACTGTTCCATGTGGGACCCCACTAGTTACCCACCACTTGCCATTCTGAAAAATACCCATTTATTGCTACTTTCTGTTTCCTGACTAATAACTAATTCTCAATCCATGCCAATATAACCCCATTCCTATGTGATTTAATTTGCATACTAATCCCTAATGTGGGACTTTATCAAAAGCTTTCTGAAAATCCAAATATTTAACATCCATTGTCACCCTTATCAATTCTAGTTATGTCCTCAAAAACCTCCAGTAGGTTTGTCAAACGTGAGTGGACTTTTTGGAGGATGTAACGAGCAGATTGGATATAGTTGGACCAGTGGATGTGGTGTATTTTCAGATAGGTTTTGCTAAGTTCCCACAGGGCTAGTGTGCAAAATTAAAGCACATATGATTGGGGATAACATATTGGCATGGATTGAAAATCTATCTATTCTATATGTAATGTGTTTTTCCAAAAAATAACAGTAAAATATTTGCTTGCCTAGGTTTTGCTACCTCCTAGTTTCAGCTATCTATTTTGGATATGGTTAGCTTTGTGTGATTGAAAAAATGGCTCCAGATAGCTATTTAGCTAATAATGAATGAGTAGAATGAAAGTTTAATGTAAAACAAAAGGTCTGCCCACCAATGATAAACCAAAAAATAAATGTCTCAATGAGTAAATGTGATTGTGACAGTACCAAGACCTAAATCGCAGACTACTGCTGGATAATTCTTTAAAAGGAACAGCATTTTAAAGTATTTTACAAAAAAGGCTAGATAAGAAGAACAACAAATAAAACTGAAATATCAGTGAGAGTGAAGACCATCAAAACTATTAGAATATTCCTTTTGTTTAAAAATAGAGCTATTTAGAACAACACAAAGTTAATAACAAGTGAAAACAGACACTGTGAAACAAAAGCAATTTGATGTTCTTAATAAAGTCAAACATTTTGAAAGATACAAAGAAATATTTTCCAATCATTTGCTGCACCATAATTTGGATCTTATATATGTTTGTCGACTTATAACCCACAAAAGGCTACCCCTCATCCAACAGTTATTCATTATATGTGATACAGAATTTTACAGTTATTTGGAACAGGAGAAAGAGAGTGCTGCAACAGAAACCTTTTTACAACAGCTCCTTGAGACAAAAGTAGTGGAGTCTGGCATCCTTGAGGATCTTGGGGTTGATGAGAAAAGACAGCAGAAAAAATTAAAAGACCCTCGTCTGAATATGGAGGCAAGACAGCAACAGGTGTGTACCAGGCTGTTAAGAACAGTACTGTAGTTATATTCATCATTTTACTTAGATTTTGGTCTGGAGTATTAAAATCCACAGCTAATATGCTGTAGCACTATGAGCAAGAGATCTTATTTACTGCACACTTGGAATAAGTTTGAATATTTTTAAATGAATACTTTTAAGTATTTTTGGTTTTTTATTTTAAAGGGCCTAAAATGTTACTTTCCTTAAACTAAAAGAAACAGTATCATTTTTAAGGTGATGTAGATTTCCAAGAATAATTATTGTAGTCTATAATTCAAAGGTGAGAGAGAATCGTCTGAAAAGGCAGGCTAAATTGGAGCAACAGAAGAGGGAGAAAGTCATGAAGAAACTTGCTCATGCTAAAGCTCAACAGCTGATACAGGAAGAAGACAGGAGAAAAGCTTTGCAGGCCAAGAAAGAGGAAGAACATATTAAAAAAGAAATGGTGCAATTACGGAGAGAAATGATGGAAAGGCGATGCATAATGGGAGAAGCAAAGCGACTGTAAGTTGACAATGCGTCAAAGTAACTCCTTCAAGCATTTATAGTGCTTTAATTAACTTTGATTTATTTGAAGGAAGGAAAAAATGAAATTTAAAAATAGTAATTCCTGAAATTAGAATTTGGTTTTGCATTTCCATTCAGAGTGTTAGAAGAATGAGGGGAGATCTCATTGAGATGTATAAGATGTTGAATGGGATGGATAGGATAGAGGTGGAGAGGCTCTTCCCGCTCAGAAAGGACAGTAGGACTCGAGGGCACAGCCTCAGGATAAAGGGGGGCGGTTTAGAATGGAGTTGAGGAGGAACTTCTTCACTCAAAGGGTGGTGAATCTCTGGAATTCTCTGCCTGTTGAAGTGGTGGAGGCTGCCTCGCTCAATATTTTTAAGACGCGGGTTGATAGGTTTTTGATAGGCAAGGGGATTAAGGGTTATGGGGAGAGGGCGGGAATGTGGAACTGAGCCACGACAGATCAGCCATGATCTTACTGAATGGCAGGGTAGGCTCGAGGGGCTAAATGGCCTACTCCTGCTCCTATTCCTTATGTTCTTACGTTCTTATGTCAGGAAATTTTTTTAATAACTATTTGAAAAACTTAATTTATGTTATTAATTTGCTCATTTTAATAGTACACACAAAGAGTACTTAAACAATAAATTTATTGTACTCCTTTCACCTCACTTCCTTGCCTTTCCGTGATCTTTTACTTTTAAGTGAAAAAACTTATTCCAGCATTTTAATGAAAAAAAAAGTTTCCTTTGTACATCCCGGGGTCCCACAGTGTCAGGAAACAAATGTATTTTTAAATAGTCTATATTAGTAGTGTCAAATATTAGAAATAAGGAATAGATATATATGTGATTCTACTTTGGTGCTTTTTTTATAGGAAAATGTAAAACTCAAGTTAGAATCATGTCAAACAAAGGTGTTCGCACGTATAGGGGGTTGGTTTTGGTTGTAGTTCAAACTGTTTCTATTGTGCTGAGAGAGTGTTTCTGACAGGAAGAGTAAATGTGAGCTTGAGTGAAGAATGAGATGTTGCTTAGCAATCAGGGGCCATTTTCAAGGAGCAGACCTTTTGAGTTTTAGTGTTTAACTGGACCCAGGTAGCAGGAGATAGGATGCTAGAATGTGAACAGCTTTCAGATCTGCATGAGTCAGGAAAGATGTGGGAATGCCGGCGTTGGACTGGCATAAACACAGTAAAAAGTCTGACAACACCAGGTTTTAGTCCAACCGATTTATTTGATAATACTCACAAGCTTTCGAGGGGACTGCCTCTTCGTCAGGTGAATGGAGAGTTCTGGCCTCAGACAGAGCATATAAAGCACAGACAGTTTAGAGATTACTGATTAGAATGCGAATCCTTACACCTAACCTGCTGTTCAAGTCCTAAAGTGGCTGACAATGTGAGTGGAAGGAGCACTGATCACAGGTTACAGAGATGTGTATTGTCTCCAGACAGTACAGTAAGTGAGGTTTTGCAAACCCAGGCAAGTCACGGGGGTTACAGATAGTGCGACTACTGTCTGGAGACAATACACATCTCTGTAACCTGTGATCAGTGCTCCTTCCACTCACATTGTCAGCCACTTTAGGACTTGAACAGCAGGTTAGGTGTAAGGATTCGCATTCTAATCAGTAATCTCTAAACTGTCTGTGCTTTATATGCTCTGTCTGAGGCCAGAACTCTCCATTCACCTGACAAAGAGGCAGTCCCCTCGAAAGCTTGTGAGTATTATCAAATAAATCGGTTGGACTAAAACCTGGTGTTGTCAGACTTTTTACTGTGAATCAGGAAAGCCATACCATGGAGTAATGAGCAAGTAAGCAAGTCCAGAAGCTAAAGGATAGTTATGTCTGGAAACCAGGGAATGAAAAAGAAGCTCCAGGAAATTTGAAGCCAAAGGAACAAAGAGGAACTGCCAATGGAACCGGATACTTGTCACTAAAGCTAAAGATAGAGTTGGAAGTGCAAACCTAGGAGAAATTGGCTTCAAAAAGCCAAACAGAAATCTGAAGCAATTGGAAGTTTGATGTCCTTATTTCCACCTTTGGAAACAATAATATTCTGTTGGGGACAGTATACTTGAGAATTTATGTGGAAGTTTGGATGTTCAAGACACAAAAGTACTGAAAAGAGTTGGAAAATCTAGAGGCAGATCTTTGCTAAGTAGTAGAGGAGGAGAAGCTTTGTTTCAAAGGATGGTTGGAAAACCTGGAGCTGGCTCTTTGATGAAACCAGCTGAGTGAAAGCATTGTTTGAAAGAAGATTTTAAACAATGTCATTTTCAGAGTGCAATTGGGAAGCACTCGTGTGACAATCATCTGAGGGGATTTAAAGATAAATCCACAGAAAATCAATCGAGTAGCATTGGCCACTTAGTTCAGAGTGGAGTATGTCTGACCGCAGTCAGCATGAGAGTTTAAAAGGGCTGTGTGTTTACTGATATTATTGTAGCATAAGATATATTTTGTAACCCATGTTATCCTTTAAATGTGTACATTTGTGAAGATAAGTGGGAGTGAAGAAGTATTGTATTTTTTGTTGGCATTCCTGTCATAGAATCAATCATTATGCAATCTTGTCATACAATCAATCGTCATGCAAAAGGAGGCCAAAAGGCCCATTAAATCTGCACTGGCTCTCCAACAGAGCATCTTGCCCAGGCCACCTCCTGCCTATCTCTATGACAGTGTTCCTCCATGTTTTCTAAAAAAACAGAAAAAGTTACGGCCTTTTGAGCCAAGGTTTCATTATGGGATCCTCTTGTCCAATTAACTCATCAACTTGGATTGTAACAACAGCTTGAATTCTGACCTACGATTAACTGTAAGCCTGCTCCAAGACCAAGAGTATTTAACTATGGGAATCTTTTATGAGATTTGCCGGCACCTAAATGTGTTTGGTAGCATGTCTCAGCAGCACTTGAAAGGTTTAACGTCTACATCAACTTGGTCATTAAAATTTGCAAAGAATCTCTTAAATTATCCAATTAATTCAGTGCAGGTTTTGTTTTACAGTGAACGAAAGCATCTGGAAAAAGAGAAAGAAAGGAAACTGTTGGTTCACGAAAAAGTCAAGCAAGCACTGATGGAATTACAGGAACAGCAGGACCAGGAACATCACAAGATGGATCAGCTTTGGGTGATGCAGCAAATTGAAGCCAGGGTTAAAGCTCACCAGTTACGGGTGAGAGAAAATTAATTATCTAAACAAGTATGGCCCTCAGTAGTGAAGGACCAGGTTACTATGCTAGTAACCATGCAATAGTTTTAGTTAAGTCAAAAGTATGTGTATTCATCCTGTAGCGCATTTACTACACATTCCACTGTTCACCATTCAAGGCTAATTAGTATACAGCTTTGAAGGTTACTTCTGAGAGGGCACAATTTAAAGAAACTCTATCATTGTTGATCTCAGTTTGAAAGACGTGCTGGCTAGGTGCATTGACCATGCTAAATTCTCCCTCAGTCCACCTGAACAGACACCAGAGTGTGGCGATTCAGGGATTTTCACAGTAATTTCATTGCAAACTTAATGTAAGACTACTTGTGACACTAATAAATAAACTTTTAAACTTTAAACAGTTAGGTGAGAATTGAGCAATATTGATATCATAGGCTCACACAGATATACTAAGATGTCCACAGTATCAGGCTATGGGCCTCTCATTAACACTGCTACATTGCTTTCCCTCACAGCAGAAAGATAAATATGTAGGTGTTTCAAATAATCCTGACCTACGTTGTTTGTTAATCTTATCTGTGGCAGTAGAAGTCTTACTGCACTTGTATGCACGAGAACAAATTTGACCTACGATCCCTCCAGAGACCAATTGTCTATCTGCTCTCACTACTTAGGCATGCATATGAAGAATAGTAATTTCAGTGAGATTCTTGGGACAGTATAAGTAACTCATTCTATTGACAATGCTGTAGTAACAATGACTGCTCCATAGCACATAGTTATTGGCCTTATCTTTATACTTTTTATTATTATATATTATATTCTTGTATCATATTATATATCTTATATATTACTTTCTGAAATAACCATAATATTCTACCGGCAGATGTTCCCATTATCTCAACCCTCAGCCTTGGATGTGATCTTCTGTCCCTCATTTCCTCCTTCTGTATAACAGTGAATAGGCTGTTTATATAGGCTGTTAAGGGACTATTTGCTAACTACCAAGCCAGTATCTTCACTTTGGTCAAGTATCCCATCGTGCCTACAGTATTGGTTACATTTCCTATTAAGCATAGAATGAGTTCTCATAACTACATTTGTCTATTCCAAAACTTTTAATGTAAGTTTTAATGTCAACAAATGTGAAGTAATTTCAGTTATCCTACTTCACCAGTTCTTCATGTTTCAGTCCAAACAATTAATATTGGTAGGGAAATTGATCATAAGATACTGTGGTATCACAGCCTGTTGCTGTCCTTATAGGATATATTTTTATATGTTACTTGGCAGTATGAACATTTGATGACTCCTTAATACCATCCAGCTAAAGTAAACAAACTTGTATAAAGAAAGCATCAAATCTCCTTCCAGCACCTTGACTTATTGACACTCTAGGCAGTGTATTTGCCAATTAAGAAATAGGCAATTCAACCACTCAAACCTGCTCTGCCCTTTAATAAAATAAAGGCTGATCTGATTGCGGCCTCAACCCTATTTACCTGTCTGAGGAAGAGAATTCCAATGACTAACAGGCCTCAGAGAAGAAATTTCTCCTCATCTCCACCTTAAATAGGAGACTTTCAAACTTGCCACAGTTCTCGACTCCCCTATGAGGGGAAATTTTATCTCAGTATCCATCTTGTCAACACTCTTCAGAATCTTATGTTTCAATTGAATAATTCTCAATCTTTCATACCACAAGAAGTATAAGCCCAATGTGCTCAACGTTTCCTCATCAGTCCAGGAGTCAGCCAAGTGAACCTTCTCTGAACTCCTTCCAATGCAAATATGTCTCCTCTAAAATAAGGTGACCAAAACTGTACACAATGCTTCAGGTGTGATTTCACCAATGCCTTATATGTTTGTAGCAAGACTTCACTATTTCCATACTTCATCCCCTTTGCAATAAAGGTCAATCTTCCTTCTGCCTTCCTAATTACTTGCAAAACCTGCATGTTGACTTCTTTTAAGTCATGTATAAGGACACCAGATTTCTCTGTACTACAGCATTCTGCAGTCTGTCCCCAATTAAATATTCTGCTTTCCCATCTTTCCTGCCAAATTGGATATTTTTTCTATACTATACTGTAAAATTTGCTTAACCTATTTATATCTCTTTGCAGATTCTTTATATCTTTCTCACAATTTGCTTCCCAAACTACTTGCATGTAATCTGCAAATTTGGTTAGAATACATTCTTCATTAATAAAGATTGTAAATAGTTGTGGGACTCCATTAGGTACAGTTTGCCAAGTTGAAAATGATTCTATTTATCCCAACTTTCTATTTCCTGTTCATTAACCAGTCTTCTATCCATGCTAATACATTGCCCCCATCACCATGACCTCTTATCTTGTGAAGTAGGCTTTTGGAGTGATACTTTATCAAATGCCTTTTGAAAATCCAAATACACTACATCTACTGGTTCCTATTTTTCCACCTTTGTTTGTCAAAAAACTCTAATAAATTTATCAAATTATGTTTAGAAGGATGAGGGGGGATCTTATTAGAGACGTATAAGATAATGAAAGGGATGGATAGGGTAGAGGTAGAGAGATTCTTCCCTCTCAGAAAGGACACCAGGACTAGAGGGCGCAGCCTCAAAATAAAGGCGGGGGGGCAGTTTAGAACAGAATTGAGGAGGAACTTCTTCACTCAAAGGATGGTGAATCTCTGGAATTCTCTGCCCATTGAAGTGGTGGAGGCTACCTCGCTAAATATATTTAAGACACGGGTAGATAGGTTTTTGACAGACAAGGGAATTAAGGGTTATGGGGAAAAAGCGGGAAAGTGGAACTGAGCCACTTCAGATCAGCCATGATCTTATTGAATGGCGGGGCAGGCTCGAAGGGCTAGATGGCCTACTCCTGCTCCTATTTCTTACATGAACTCTTCCTTAGTCCTACCTTAACCCTGGCAGTAGACAGGCAACACAGCTTTTGGGACTTACACCCTTGACTGCAGAAAAATATCTTTCCCCTTAATTATATTGTTCTCTATATTACAATGTTCCTTTTAACTCCCAAGTTGATAGATCCTGAGACAGGTTTAATTAATACAAATATAAAATAGCCTTTGCTTTAGTTGGTTCCAGAATGTATTATTCTAAAAACTGTCTCGAATACATTACATGAACTCATCCTCCGTGCTACCTTAACATTACAACTCCCTCTTTCCCTAGTACTGCTGCTAGTGCCCTATGAACTGAAACCTGCATCTCCCATCAGTTATTGAGCCACACATTCGGTTCCCTGATCTTATTTACCCTGTGCCAATTTGCTCAAGGCTCATGTTATAATCCAGTGGTTATTACCTTTAGAACCGTAGAATCACAGAAAATTACAGCTCAGAAACAGGCCTTTTGGCCCTTCTTGTCTATGCCGAACCATTTCTCGCGTAGTCCCACTGACCTGCACTTGAACCCATATCCCTCCACATCCCTCTCATCCATGAACACGTACTAGTTTTTCTTAAATATTAAAAGTGACCCCGCATTTACCACTTTATCCGGCAGCTCATTCCACACTCCCACCACTCTCTGCGTGAAGAAGCCCTTTAAATATTCCCTTTAAACTTTTCTCCTTCCACCCTTAACCCATGCCCTCTGGTTTTTTTCTCCCCTAGCCTCAGTGAAAAAAGCCTGTTTGCATTCGCTCTATCTATGCCCATCAAAATCTTATACACCTCTATCAAATCTCCCCTCATTCTTCTACGGTCCAGGGAATAAAGTCCTAACCTATTCAATCTCTCTCTGTAACTCAGCTTCTCAAGCCCCGGCAACATCCTCGTGAACCTTCTTTGTAGTCCTGCTTTTTAATTTAGCCCCTTCCTGCTCATACTCCCTTCAGCAGAACTCCTTCCTAGTCCTGCTTATGTTGTTGGTACCCAAGTAGATAACAAAAGCTGGATTCTTGCTGCCATACTCCATGTTCATGTCCACTCCTGAGGAGATGTCCTTAATCCTGATACTGAACAGGCTGTAAGCATTTCGGACTCATGCGTTTGGCTGCAGATAAAATATCTATCCCCTTAGATAATACTGTCCTCAAAATTGTGACTTTCCATTGAGCTCACTCAATTTGAGTGGCTCCTTGCACCACAGTACTGTAGTCTGCTCATCCTCTCTGCAGGCCCTGCTCTGGTCCATACAAGTAGAACCTGTCCAGCTCCCAAATGTTACAAATTCAACATGTCACATCTACATGGAATTAAACCCTTATCTAACATAATGATGTAAAGACGACTCTACTGTTTTTAAACCTCATTAATGTGCCAGTGAACTAACATTTGCCATTTAAATCCAGTGTTTGCAGAAACATTTTTCAGTTTGGTATAAACTGGTTTTGGATCGCAGGATTAAAATGGGTAAAGCCAGGGCCTTATTTGATTGGAAGAGTCAGCTCCGAGCTTTCCAAGCCTGGAGAATGTATGCATGGGGAAGGAAATTGGAGCAAGAAGTGCAACGCACAGAAAGGGAACTACGAGATGAAAAAAGGTAGGTGTGATGTAAAAAGCAATTTTTAAAGAAAAGGAATGATATCTGTAGTCTAATGTAGGAATTAGGAGCAGGAGGCAGCACTTTGGCCCTTCTGAGTTTTCTCCGCCTTTTGACATGATCATGGCTGATCTTACCCTGGTCTCAACTCCATTTTCCTGCTTGCTCCCCATAATAAAAAAAAATCTCAAGTTGACTTTACTTACCAATGCACTGTAGTTGCACTGTAGTTACACTGTATAAAGTGTTTAATAGGAAAACAAATCATTATTTCTTCAGTAAGAAGCCTCACAACACCAGGGTAAAGTTCAACAGGTTTATTTGGTAGCATAAGCTTTTGGAGTGCTGCTCCTTCATCAGGTGAATGAAGAGTTGAGTTTGCAATTTACAAAAGGTGTAAATTGTCTGAAGCCAGGACAATTAGTAAGGTTTTGCAAGTCCAGGCAAGTCATGGAGGTTACAGATAGTGTGACATGAATCCAAGATCCCAGTTGAGGCCGTCTTCGTGTGCAGAACTTGGCGGTTTTTGCTTGATGATTCTGCGTTGTCATCTGTCGTGAAGGCCGCCATGAAGAATGCTTACACAGAGATCAGAGGCTGAATGCCCTTGACTGCTGAGGTGTTCCCCAACAGGATGGGAACACTCCTGCTTGGTGATTGTCGAGCTCTGTCCATTAATCCGTTGTTGTAGCGACTGCTTGGTCTTGCCAATGTACCATGCCTCGGAACATCCTACAGGATCTGCTCAGATGAGGAAGATCACAACAGATACCTACAGACACTAAAGGTACCCTCATAAGAACAGGATATGGTGCTCAACTCATTGATTGACAATTCTGAAGCGTCACAGCAAAAAACTGCACCGACTTCCTCAGAAGACAAACACAGGGCACAGCGAACAGAGTAACCTTCACCATCCAGTACTTCCCCGGATCAGAGAAGCTACAACATCTTCTCCGGAGCCTTCAACGTATCATCAATGAAAACAAACATCTTGCCAAGGCTATCTCCACACCCCCACTATTTTTCAACTACCCAACCTCAAACAGACCATTGTATGCAGAATACTACCCAGCCTTCAGGAGAACAGTGTTCACGACAAAACACAACTCTACTACAGCAATCTCTGCAAGGCGTGCTGAATGGATGCCATTGTCTCACGTGAGAACACCATTCACCAGGTATACTCTTGCAACTTGGCCAACATTGTCTGCCTGATACGCTGCAGAAAAGGATGTCCCGAGGCATGGTACATTGGCAAAACCATGCAGACAACGGATGAATGGACACTGCTTAACAATCACCAGGCTGGAATATTCCTTCCCTGTTGGGGATCACTTCTGCAGTCAAGCCTCTGATCTTCGTGTAAGCGTTCACCAAGGTGGCCTTCATAACACACAACACAGAATCACTGAGCGAAAACTGAGAGCGAAGTTCTGCACATGAAGACGACCTCAACCGGGATCTTGGGTTCATGTCACACTATTTGTAACCCCCATGACTTGCCTGGGCTTGCAAAATCTTACTAACTATCCTGGCTTGAGACAATTCACATCTCTTTAACCTGTGCTTAACCCTCGCACCTATAAAGACCTGATTACCTGTTTAAAATTTGCATTGCAACCATTATCTTGTAACTTGAGCTTGTGCTTATATACGCCCTATTTATGAACCCAACTCTTCACTCACCTGATGCGTGAAGGACCAGCACTCCGAAAGCTTGTGCTAACAAATAATCCTATTGGACTTTAACCTGGTGTTGTGAGACTTCTTACTGTGCCTACCCTGTCCAACACCAGCATGTCCACATCATTATTTCTTCAAGAACTATTCATATTGGGGCAGAGTTTCCACCTTTGGATGAATTAATATTTTCGAAGGTTTTTCCATCAAGGTTTCGTTCAACTTTTAATGCGTTTTGCCGAATGGAAAATTAACCGTAAACCAGGGTTGTGCTTTTAGAGTATAATTTTAAAAATAATTTTCAGCTTTAAAAAAAAAATTCCTTGATATAGGGCTGGTAACTTGATTCAGTTTAATCACTGATATCTAGTCCACTACCTGTGAGTTTCCTAATTTATAAATGACCTAAACTTTCCTGAATCATGTGCAATTTACAACGTGTTGTACAGTCAGCTTCTTAGTACAATAAACATGTATTCCAAAACTTTTCAAACATACCTATTAGTGTCCAGGGACCCAAAATAACCAGCTTAGTTTTAAGAGCCTCCTCAAAGGCTCACACATAGACATAATTGATAAGAATTTGTCAATGGTGATTAATTTGATCTAAGTAGATGATCAGTTTTGTCTGCAGGTCCAGCTTCCAATGAAATGTTTCTTAAACTGCAGCAAAAAATGCTGGAAACTTGATTTGCAATGAACATAACTTGTGCTTGAAATTCTGCAATCCTTTGTGCTAATTTGTCTGTTCTCAGTAAATGGCACTGAGAAAATCTGCGCAACTTAGAGGAAAATCTAACCCTTCATGTATACTTTTCAAGAGAAAAGTAGAATCAGAACGCTACTAAAAATACTGATTAATTATTCCAGATTCCTGTGTATTGAAAATGAAATTTATTTCATTTAGTTGTTGTTTTCACGATGGCTCAAATCATCCAATCAACGTCGGAACCACTTTCTGATGTTAATCAGACTGAAAACTACCCGCTTACCTGGACAAGTTTAAAAAGGCAAAGCTGCCACTCTACAACGCAGAATCTTAGAACTTTGTTCCTATAGAAGAAGGCCATTTGGCCCAAAGAGTCTGCACTGACTCAAACCCAGGCTTACTCTGTAACCCCATGTATTTACCTCGCTAATCCCCCTAACCTACATATCTTTAGATACTCCAGGTGCAGCCTCACCAAGGCTCTATACAATTGCAGCAAGACTTCTTTGCTCCTGCATTCCATCTTCTTGCAATAAAAGCCAAATGTGCAATTTGCCTTCCTAGTTGCTTGCTGCATCAGCATGTTCACTTTCAGTAACTTATGAACAAGGGCACCGAAATCCCTTTGGACATCAACACTTCCCAATCCCTCACCATCGAAGTAATTCTACCTAAGTGGATAACTTTATATTTTTCACGTTATATTCCATCTGCCATCTTCTTGCCCATTTATCAAGGGTTGTGGGAAAGTAGATGTGAGTGATTAGGAGTCAGTTATACTATTATTCAGGCGTTAGACTAGGATTGTTCTGTCTAACACTTCCTGGCTAACTATTCAGGTAAGTATGTGGGAACTATCCAAAGTATTCATTTCTAGTTCAACTTTGAAGACTATTTCAGAGGGTCTTGGAAATCAAGGGAATTGCCCATCGGAGGTTTAAACCTCCTTGGACAATTCCCAATGAATCAAAATGGCAGTACTTCCATGGGGGTCCCAACTTGCATCTTGGGTTAGTACGTCTGGTCTCTGACAATCTGGAGACTGGAAGATCTGGGTTATTGGGTTGTATTGGAAAAATTGTACAGTATTCAAATTTCATTCCTTAGGATAAGTAGCAATTGACACTGCCCATCAATTTGATCTGGTCTGTTTCTGCAAAAATGGCAAAGCTTTCCAGCTTCATAGGAACAGTATTGAGAGTCAACCCCGAAACATATTAATATTTTCCTCTTTTTTAAGTCACTTTTGCATAGTCAAATACAGTACTTGGGTAATTAACAGTATAGATATAAGATTGTTGAGTTCTCATACATGCATAGAATAGCAAGCTCATGTGAGAGGATAGAGAAAAGGATCACACTGCACCCCCCAAAAAGAAATCTCATCCCATTAGATACTTGCCTTTCAACTTTATAGCAGTTAGTTCTGTAAAAAGTGTGTGCATCCTCCTTTGTTCCACTTCTTTTAGGATCCAATGCTGGAGCTGGGGATCTGTTGCATTGCTTGTATCTGGTCTGGCCTGAGTTAGGGAGGCTAGGCAAGACAGGCACTGAAGGACTTTATCTCAGCTACATGGGCATGGAGTGACAATCCAAGACTGATTTGCCACTTCAGGGAAGTTATGGCCCATTAAATTTCACTGCCATCCTAGTAAAAACATTGCAACATAATAAACTTCTGGGACATGAATCAGAGTTCATTTTGAATAATGCAACACTAAGGTGAAGTACTAGTGATTAGTAGTGGAAATAATTTCAGGTGATGAATTAAGCGTTTCATGTTAAAATGCTTTTTTTCACTAAAATAGCTTGAGTTAAATTTGAATTTATTTTTCTCCCTTTGACATTCCCTTTATTGGCGCCCCCCCCCGCCCGCCGCCCCCATAAAATGGTGACAGCACCATACGATACTTTTCCCCCGACTGTTTAAACTATATTTGGCTCCTTTATTTACATGAAGACATTTTATTGAAGCCAGACTAGATTTATATGAGGTTGAAAGGATTAAAACACGCTCTCTCTATTGTCCATAGAAAAAACCAACTTGCAACAGAATGTAACCGAAAACGCAGACTCAGTTACTGTTTCACAAACTGGCAACTGTGGTGTAAAGTTGAGAAAGAGAGGAGAGAGCTGGAGGCAAGAAAAGAGGAGACGAAGCAAAAGATGGCCGCACTATTGGACTCAGCATGTTCAGGGAAATTGTCAGCAGATCCCAGCAGAGTTTCAAAATGCTTAAATGAGGCACAGCAGGTTGATGCTACTCAGCAAGTGGTAAGGGGATAATCTAGCCCTTTATTTATTTGCACTTGTGTGAAATTAGACCATTATAATGTACTAAATTAACCTAAATCGGGTTAATTTTACACTTTTACTTGCAGTTTTTGAAGAAACTATTACTAGATCTTATCGTTCATAGCTATGAATGAATTAATTTACTGCAGCCTTAATATGTTTTACAACTGTTATTAATTTGAATGGTTAGAAGTCTGCTCAGTGATACAATTTGCATTTAGAGTATGATTCAGTCAAGATTGTAACAGCAATGGATTGAAATGTCCAAATGCTTGCACAAAAAAGTTTTCATATGTAAAAAGATTTTCATTATTGTTTATAATCATTAGTGAGTACCCGTCATCAGTTCTTATAGTCTGATACAATCACAAAGCACAAATAATTGCCACAACCAATGCATAAGTATAATCTTTTCCTTTTTTCTTTATAATAAACAAGTCGAAGTAAATCATAAACAAAGGCTTTGGCACTAATTCCATCTTTCTTCCTCTCTGCTCGAAGTGTTAGGGTCTACAGAGTCATCAGTTACCATTCGAAAAGCAGGTACTCCAAAATGGATAATTAAACAAAAATTTTTTAACAGCTAATCCTCACAACTTGACTGCTTTGGTGCAGCGTCATGTTCTTCTCTAAAATTCCTCACCCCCATGCCCTGCCAAAATCGAAATACATCGAATGTCATAAATGGCAAATGCCATTTTTCATCAGGGATGGGGGTCAGGGCTGCAATGTACTAACATGGAGATTTCCCATTCCATTGCACTTAAAATGACATGGAATTTCTCAGGAAATTTCAGACCCTATGTATTTTTCAATATGAATCACACACATTGAAAGACTTTTTCTTTTGTATGCAAGATTTAAATTTCACAATGTATTTAATATAGGAAGAAATGAAGAAACAGGATCCCTCTGCAGTCAATTCTCAGATGAAAGAGAGCAACAAAAGTCAGCGGACCAGAGCTGCAAGCCCAAAATTTGCTTGGCAAGTTACTCGTAAGCATGCCGCACTGAGCCCGGAGGAGCGAGCACACATGCAAGATACCAATAAATTCTCAAATTGGGACCAGGAAAGTCAAATACTCAACTCTCCCACTGCAGGCAAAATGATCCAGCATTTTCAGGGCCACTTTGAACATCGCCATAGATTCCAACAGCAACTCATTGAGAAACAAAAAAAGCAACTTCAGGAACAACAGAGAACAATTGAAGAGCTTCAAAGTAATGAGCACTTGAAAATACTGCAGCAAGAGGCAAAACTAGCATCAGCCATTACTGCAACAATTGATAATGCAGTACAAAAGATGCAAACAGAGCCCAGTCTTCAAGGAAGAAGACGATCTGGAAATGTCCAGTCTATAATGAAAGGCACTGCTGTGCATATGTCCAGGTAATGTTATCCTTTTAGGCAGCATCTCTTCATGTTTAACTCCAAGTATATAGACAACATTTCTTCATTTCTAACTCCAGATATGAAGGGGTTTTAAGTAAAACAGATCTTATCTTTCTGTGACCCAAATTGTGGACACCATAACATTTCATCTACTTAAGTAGATGCACATTAAAAGCCATTAGATCGATTTGTGGAATTTGTGTGTATATTGTCCTATTCCAGATACCTAGGTGGTGAAGGATAGAAGTAGAACCTAATCTTTACGTACTATATAAACTTTTATTTACAAAGATACACATTGCAAAAAAATACACCTCTGAAACAACAATTGTAAATATATTGATATAGTAAAACTGCTTCTTGCCTGTTTGAATTTGTAAACGAGGAACTGCGTTGTTATTCAACTGTCACCATTCAGAATGTAAATCTTATCATAGATGAGCATCACCCACCACCATTTCAATAGTTAAACATTAAGCAGCATGGTGACACAGTAGTTAGCACTGCTGCCTCACAGTGCCAGAGATCTGAGTTCAATTCTGGCCTTGGGTGACTGTTTGTATGGAGTTTGCACATTCTTCTTGTGTCTGCATGATGTTTCCTCTGGGTACTCCGATCTCCTCCCACACTCCAAAGATGTGCAGATTAGGTGGATTGGCTATGCTAAATTGTCCCTTGATATCAGGAGGATTAGCTAGAATAAATAAGTCGGGTTACGGAGATAGGGCCTGGGTGGGATTGTGGTTGGTGCAAGCCTCCATCGGCACTGTAGGGATTCTATGAATAAGCAGTGGCTTAATTTAGTCATTTCTTAATTGGTTCCTATGATCTGCCAGTGTGTAACTCCAGTGCAATTAATTTGAAGAAATTTCAGAGGATGATTTTAAAAAAAGGTCCCCTAGAAAATGTTTAAAAAAACCGAGTTGCATCTGTAGGGAAGAACAGCTTCACGTTGCAGAAAGTATTCTAGTATTTTCTGCATGCTCCTGAGAACCAGGAATCTGTTCAACTGAATTTTATTAATGTAGTAAAATGTAAAATTTAATTGCATTCTCTGCATTGCTAGAATGTGATGTTGAGAGGTTTCTCTCTCCTGTTTACAATTTACTAAAGAATGTGTGAAATTGCTTAGGTTGACAAGTTCTTCATTGGCTGGGGAATCCAGTTGTCATAGAACCAGTACCAACTGCAGCAAAACCACTCATAATTTGATTTCACCTCATCCAATTGTCAGAGGTATGCTATGCTTTCCAGTTCTGGTAGTTTGGTGTTTCAAGTCATTTAATATCCTTTCTTTTAGTGGGTCCCTTGTTTCTGCACACTATACACTGCTGCAAATTTATGACAGCAATCAAATCTTCTGTTAGTTTACTTTTTATTCTTCTTGTGATGTACTTAGTTGTGCAAAAGGAGGTCTTGTAGCGCAATGGGTAATGCCTCTACTTCAGAGCCAGAAGCTCTAGGTTCCAGCCCTATTCCAAGACTTGATGGCCAGAAAGGTGCATTCTTAACATGGCCAGGCAGATTTATTATCAATCTGTAAATCCTTTAGTTAGACATATGGTAAATGGGAGAATGACTTGATCAATCACACTTGAAGCAAAGTGATGTCTCTCAAGCTATAGTCCCTGGTAATATCTGGCGGCCTGTTCCGGGTAAAAAAAACAACTGTGGAAACTGCCTTATAGAACAAAGAACAGCACAGCACGGGAAACAGGCCCTACGAGCCCGCGCCGCCAATTCAACATTGCGAGTCCCCTCTTCCACCCATGACCCCTGTCTGCGCTTATGGCACTCCACATTGGAAACCAGATTGAGGGGAGACTAATTTAGGGATAATTTGTTACACCAATCAGCCTAAGAGCACATCTTTGGGGTGTGGGAGGAAACTGGACCACCCGGAGAAAACCCACGCAAGCACGGGGAGAATGCGCAAACTCCCACAGACACTGGCCCAAATCCATATATCTGCACAGCAAACAGTGATTGTCACTGAGCTGTCGTGTTGCCCGTCAGCTGGTCCAGTTTAAGCGTACACTAACGACGTGAAACCCTAGGTTACTCTCGAAACATCCGAGAGCAGCCCTCGCATGACCCACTGCGTGTATGCCCCTTGTTGGACACTATGCCCCTATGTGCCACTAAGCATGATAAAACACAAAGTATAAGTTGTATTTTAAGTTAATCTCAGCCAAACTCTAAATCAGGAAAAACAATGATACTCTATAAATTTCTGACCAGTTAATCATGCTACAATACTTTCCATAGCATTAGATTCAATGAGAGAAAAAGTTCTGCTAAGCTTTCCACTCCTGAATGGACATTGAGTAAGTGCCGTATCTGGTTCAGCTGTTATATCTCAGCTGTGGTTCAATTGCCTGCTGGCTCTTTCAGTCTATAGTCCCTATGATGAATGGCAATGAGGTTAACTGAAGGTTTGCCAGCAGGTAGAGAACTATACCCATCAAAATGATAAGTTCAGAAGAGGAGACAAAAACTTAAAAACTCTCCCAAGCTCCCAATAGAAATGAGTAGGGAAAGTCTCATTATGTATTACCAAGTTGAAAATACTCCAGTTCCTTGGTAGATCCTGCTGCGAAAGCAGATGCTAGTTCGCTATTTTTCTAACATCAGCTCATTGACCATGTAAAGATTACACATCCGATACAGGAGAAATTACTCAGCAAAATAAAGATAATGGGCCCAATTACTAAAAACTTGGTAAGACTCAGTAAAAATTAAAGTTGAATGGAAATGATCAATCTTGTAATAATTCAGTTTAATTAAGGAAGCAATATTAGAATTTGTGTTCATGTGAAAGTTAGTCAGCAGCAAGAACTGGCCAGGTCAAATGGTCTGATTTGGTGTCGTACTGTTTCAGTAATCCAGTGATGCACGTTAAATTAAGTCGGTTACATTTCTCTATGTAACCATAATATTAAAATTGTGTGCAAACAAACTGTATTGTATAATGTCATGGCTAGTTGTATTAGTGATCACCAAATCAAGTGATGAACTACTAATTTTCCTGTTTTCTCTCCTATTAATATTTTCTCAGCAATGGAGGAACGAGCAAAGCAGCGCATGGAAAGAAGAAAAGAACTGGAGGAGATCAAAAGAAGAAAGGAGCAAGAGAAACTTGTAAGTAAAAAGAAAATAGTATGACAATATTTTACATTTACATTTATTCCTATGCTTATTACTTTTCTAGTTTAACTATTTTCTTTAATAGTTTAAACTATTAATCAAATTATATTAAAACATTTGAGGCTGATAATTTAATTTTAATACCAATCAAATAGCATGCATGGTATGACTATGCATAAAAATTACAATTGATTGAACAGATAGATACATAAACACAAAATGCTGGGAAGTCTCAGTAGGTTTAAAGTTAAGATAAGCTAAGATTATCTCTGACGAAGGGCCAACCAGATTTGAAACGTTGGCTCCGTTCTCTGTCCACAGATGCTGTCAGACCTGCTGAGATTTCCCAGCATTTTCTGTCTTTGGTTCAGATTCCAGCGTCTGCAATATTTTGCTTTTAAGATTGATATGTAACATTGTATATAGAGCAAATAATTGCATTCTATACCTGACTCTAAGATGGGTACCTGATACATGAATATAACATCAAGAATTCTAAAGAAAATAGTGCCTGATCGAACAGAACATCCCAGAAGCAGTTAGTTTCACATGGAGTTAAGATAGCCTCGAGTGGATTAAGTGAAGACTAAACAGCAGGTCAGTTGGGCTGATCAGTGGCAAACGGAATTTTATCCAGATAAGTGTAAGACGATGCACTTGGGCAGGACGAACAAGGCAAAGGAATACATGATGAATGGCAGCACCCTGGAAAGCGTCGAGAGGGATCTTGGTGTGCAAGTGCACAGGTCCCCTAAGATAGTAGGGCAGATGGATAAAGTGGTTAAGAAGGCATATGGTATGCTTGCCTTTATTAGCTAAGACAGAGAGTTTAGGAGCAGGGAGGGAGGTTATGCTGCAACTGTATAAAACATTGGTTAGGTCACAGCTAGAGTATTGTGTGCAATTCTGTAATCCACATTGTAGAACGGATGTGATAGCGCTGGAAAGGGTGTAGAGTAGATTTACCAGGAAGTTGCCTGTGGTGGAGAGTTTTAATTACGAAGAGAAATTGGATAGGCTGGAATCATTTTCCTTGGATCAGAGGAGACTGAAGGGGTATATGATTGAAATGTATAGAATTATGAAGGGCATAGATCGAGTGGACAAGAAGAAATTTTTCCCCTTGTTGAAGGGGCCAGTGACTAGGGAGCATCAATTTAAGGTAAGGGGCAGAAGGTTTACAGAAGATGTGAGGAAAAACCTTTTTCACCCAAAGGGTGGTGAGAGTCTGGAATTCACTGCATGAAAGGATGATGAAGGCAGAGACCCTGGTAACATTTAAGTGTCTAGAAGTGCACTTGCGATACCAAGGCATAGAAAGCTATAGACCAATTGCTGGACGATGGGATTTAGAATAATTATGTAGTCTGACTTGGGCTAGCACAAACTTGCTGGGCCAAAAGGCCTTTTCCTGTGCTATGTATCTCAATGATTTTATGAACAAATATGTATCTTTTACTATGATAATGCATTCATTCTGCATGGATACCTTGTAGCTAGTGAGCAGGGTTCCCAAATCTTCCAATCTCTGGACCATCAAAGACTAGACGTACAACTGAGTTGTGTGTCATGACCTCATGGAAGTTCTGACATGCTGACTTATGTGGCAATTGGCTGGGAAGTTTCAGTTACTGATGCACAGCTTCCCAGCTCCCCCGGGTCCCTCCGTGACTTGGAATTAGAGATTGAGACTTCAAACACCTATGATATATGTACTTGGATAGTTACTAAAGAAATGTTAGATTAAAACTTAGTTTTCTAACATTCAAACTGGACATTTAAACTAGTGCTGTTAAAAAGGGGATTTGACAGTC
Source organism: Carcharhinus amblyrhynchos (assembly GCF_965287045.1). Classification (NCBI taxonomy): domain Eukaryota; kingdom Metazoa; phylum Chordata; class Chondrichthyes; order Carcharhiniformes; family Carcharhinidae; genus Carcharhinus; species Carcharhinus amblyrhynchos. The sequence goes on from NC_137338.1 coordinate 56,640,724, forward strand.
TGCATCCCAACTGTATCCCACTTGGAGCCCGTGAAAGCATCTCTGGAAAAGCCAGGCTCAGAGATTCTGGAAGAAATGTGGGGCTGACAAGGATTGTTGCTCTTAGGAAGGTTTGGGTTTGAGATCTTCATGCTGAGTTACAAGCTAGGTTCCAGAGTTGAAAGGATAATGTGTTTATCCATTTGCTACTTAGTCACTACAGCAGACATTTTTTAAAGCCATTCTTGATGAAATATATTTAATAAAATATTTTTAAAATGCATTGCAGTTATTTAAAACTGGGTGTAACCCTCAGTTCTCAACTGTAGCTCAGTTGATAACATTGGTACCTTGGTGCATTCAAGCCTCACTCCATGACTTGAGTGCATGAACTTAGGCTAACCCTTCAGTGAGGATGTGATGCATTGTCAGAACGCTGTCCTTCTGATGAGATGTTAAATGAATGAAGGAGGCACTATTTCAAACAAGAGTAGGGGTTTTTTTATTCTTTCGTGGAATACAGATGTTGCTTTGTTGTCCTTGAGGGATTGTTATGCTATTTCAGAGGTTGGTTAAGAATCAGCCACATTGCTGTGGGTCTGGAGCCACATGTGGGCCAGACCAGGTAAGAATGGCAAATTTGGTTCCTGAAAGGGGCATTAGTGATCCAGATGAGTTTTTAGAACAATTGACAATGGTTTCATGATCACTATTATGGAGACTAGATTTTTTAAATTCCATTAGCTTTGACCCATGCTACCGGAGTATTTTTCTGAGCCTCTGGATTACTAATGCCACGTGATACAGTCTTCCCTGGTGTACCGGTGAACGGTTATCCCAAATCACCAAGACAAGAACAGATTTGATGTTTGTCGGAGATTGCTGTGTGCAAATAGACTACCAGGTTTCCTACATTAGAACAGTAACTATATGTTAGAAAATACTTAATTGACTGTACTTCACCGGACCTCTAGTGGTTGTTCAAGTTGCCATATAAATCTTTTCTTTATAAGCAAAGGATTCTGGTTCAGCCAAAATGATGGCGTCACTTTTATCTCCACACATAATGTTGTGAAAAGTGTTTAAGCTTACTAAGCTTAAATATTACACTGTGGTTCCATCACAGAACATTTTACTATTTGTTTTCTCTATAATTTTTAAAGGTAATGATTGGTGACCCATTACTGATGTAGGACTTTACATTGTACCATTGGCAGCTGCATGTAGAGATAAGAAAACAAGTAAAAGTGACATTCTCCTCTTTTCTAAATTGTTCACTTTCTAATCATGGCGTCTGCAGGTTGTCAAGACTTTGTCTCAAGCAAGCTTTGTATTGAGAGTGTAAGTGACAACACAAACAAGATCCATTTGAGCACATTTTGGAAAAGCAGTTTAATACTTCAGGAATGGTAGATTTGAGCTTGAAGCTATAAATTAATAAATTGCTTGACTTCAGAATGTTTTATTTTCCGTGGTTGATTTAAGGCTCACCTGCGAGCAGAAGAAGAGGAGCGGGAGAGGCAGCTGCAAGCTGAGAAACAGGCAGCTCTAGAAAAGAAGCGTGAGGAGAGAAGATTGCAAAGACAGGTCTGACTTTTAAAAGAATATTTGTAATAGCTGCTATTCAACCAACGTGCAGAGTACTGAAATTGTGTATTTTTGTATGATTTATTTAGATGTAACTGAAACATTTCCGATTAAGTGGAAAGATGTAATTTTCGTATGAATTTTCTGCGTTCACTGTGCACACATTGAAGGACTGTTAACAGTATTTTACTTTAGTCTAGACTGTATCATTTTTCATTTGTCCTCTTTGCAGGTGGGACTAAATAGTTCTGAGGCTAAAAGTGTTCATTTCATTCTCTGACTAGCAGAATTAACTAAACTGTCAGTAATAATATATAAAATTTAGTTATCTCCAAAAGTACAGAGGATTGCCACCAAACTTTTTAAATCTGGTTCCTTACTAGATAGTAATGAAACTGAACCTAGTATAAAGCACCTTGGTTTATTGCATAGAAACGTAGAAGATAGGAGTAGGAGGCGGCCATTTGGCTCTTCGATCCTGCTCTGCCATTCATTATAGTCATGGCTGATTGCCCAACTCAATAGCCTAATCCTGCTTTCTCCCCATAACCTTTGCTCTCATTCGCCCCAAGTACTTCATCTAGCCGTCTCTTGAATACAGTACATAATTCCTCAGAAGTAGTGCTGAAACTACTCTGCATTAATTCAAAGTATTAGTATGAATGACCCAAGTAAAATCCTGTGTAATTCAAAATTTTGTAAGTAAAGCAAAACACTTAAAACTTAAACTATATGCCCAGGCTTGGTCGGCAAGTTATGCTCAACTCTAATTTGGCCAAGGTGCTGTGCTTTTAATTAATGTAAGCCCAAATGCAGAATCTCCCCTGAATCAAAATAATTAAGTCGCGTAACTGAACACAATTGATATGCGACAGGAACAAGGCCAAACAGGAATTCTGAGGTACTGGGGTGAAGCACAACAACAACTTGTATCTACCTGATACCTTCAACATTTCAAGGTTCTTCACAGAGACATTATATAACAAGTATGACATCAAGCCACATATGATGATACTGGGGCAGATGACCAAAAGCTTAGTCAAGAAAGGTGATTTCAAAGAGTGTCTTAAAAGAAGAAAGAGAAATAGTGTGGCAGAGTGGTTTATGGGGATGGGGAGAGTTAAAAATTCTGGAATTTAAGCCCTAGGCAGCTAAAGACAATGTTGGAGAGTATGCTTAAGAAGCTTGAAATTAGAGGAGTGCAGACAACTTGGAAGGCTGGAGGAGATGAGAAAGGTAGGCAGCAACTAGGCCATGAAATGACTTTAAAATAGGAATAAAAGTTTCAGAATCTCAGGTAAAGAAGCGTTGTTTAACTGGGAACCAGTTTAGATTAACAAGCACTGGTTGATTTGGTGCAAGCTCTGTAAAAGGCAGTATAGAAACACAAGTCTTTACAGAGGGAAGTTTATGTGGAAAAGAAAATTCTTTAGAGAGCACAATATCTATTAAGACCTGCAGCAGAAATGTAGATCTATGGCATCAACTGACTAGTGGATTAACATGACCATGGGTGCCTTATCATGATGTACCCTCCTGAATGAACAAGGTTGGTGAAAAGTCATTTTTTTGACTAGCTCCGTGAGCAGGGACTGGTTCAGTGGTAGGGATTGTTGCATTAGCTTGAAAGGCCGTGAACACTTGAACATCACAATTATAGATGCAACAAATGCACAAATTACTTTTACACTTTTTGATTTGGTTAAGCTGTTATCTGAATGGAAGCTGCAGAATGTACAGACCATTTTAGAATAACTTTCAAAGTCTTTATAACTGAAAAATAAAAGTTTTCACTTAAATGTTAAACATTTGAAATCACAATTTCCTCGATGTTTCTAATGGAATGGAGATTCTATAACTGCAGTGTTTTGTCTCTGCAACTGGGTGGTGCTGTTTGCCCCCATTTACTGACAACTAAGAGAAAGGGAAAATAAAAGGAAGAAGGGTTAAAACTGGTATTTGTTTTATACTAGAAAGATTATTCCTTGCTTTATGCTTCAAGTGATCTTTCATGAATTTATTTTCATTGTTTGATTAAAATCTTAAAACCCCAACATTAATTACGAAACCAAACCCAGTTACGTCAATAGAAAATTTACAAATGCATAACTGATTTTTCAAATGTCTTTTACAGAGGGAAGTTGAGAAGCAGCTGAAGTTAGAAAAAGAGAGACAATTCCAGTCTGCTGCAGAAAAGCACCATCAGCATTTTCTTCTACAAAAGAGGGGCCTAGAACCCTGGAAAAAACTTGTAAAAATCTCCAGGCAAAACTCAAAGGTAACTTCTTTTATGTTTTGACAATCAAATCCAAGAAATAAAGGAAGCATTCAAGAGGCATTAATATTAAAGGACTAAAGTATGAGGGAGCATTGCAGAGACCCATTACGAAGGTGAGAAATTACAGTGGAGCCCAATGCTCTGTCCTCTGAATGGAAGCTAACAGGTAAAATGGGGAGCTCATTACTCAGCATTCACATTGGCAAAGATGATTTCTGCTTTACAATCATGGAAGGATTCGGTCTGAGATTTATCCAATTCTCTGCTGCTATGGCTGCTGAGTAAAGAGATCTCTTCCTAAAAAAAAATATTTCTTTCACTCACTGTCGCCTCACATTTATCTGTTGTTCAAGTTGTTAACAGATGTGGTACAGAAGGATATCTGAAAAACCATTGCCTTTGTTCTAACTTGCACCAATACTGTTCACCCATTAGCTCGGTGCATGCTGTCCTGCACTGTCTCCTGATTTAGTGACATACCGATTTTAAAATTCTCATCTATACCTTCAAATCCCTATCTCTGTAACCTTGTCAAGTTCTACCACCCCCCAGGATATTGGAGCTCATCTAATTTTGATCTGGCCACCCCCCATTTTAAATACCATACGACTCCTGCCTGTGTCTTCAGCTTCCTAGGCCTCAAGCTCTGGAATTCCCTTCTTAAATCTCTACACCTTTCTTGTCTGTGTTGAGACACTCCTTAAAACCTATTACATGGACCAAGCCAAACTTGGCTTCATAAGTCCCCTGTGAAACACTTTTAAAGTGTTTTATTATGTTAAAATTCACGTAAAATACAACTTGTAACTCATATAGAATGCTTATTTTGTTTCATAGCTAGCAGAAGATTATTACAACTCTTCAATCCTACACTTATGTCTACGTACCTGGCATCAGAATGTAACAGAATCATTGGCTGAGAAGAGTGTCAAAGCTGACAAAGTGTACCATGGAATTCTTCTTAAAAGGTGTTTCAACAGTTGGCGAAAGGTAAGTATAATCCAACAACAAATTTTGTGGGTGTACTGTGGTATATTTGATAATGTAATCTGTTTTTGTTTGGTAAATTAAAATTAAAGGAATATTTAAGTTTTTCATGACTTCACTAAATCTTAAATTTTTGAATTAATAATTTTAACTTTGTCGAGCTTTAAAATGATTTAATTATTTTTGAAATATATTTTAAAAATGTAATCCAGTCAATGGAAGATTGAATTTTGGGTACTTCAGATCACAAAGTAGAAGTGAACAGAAAAGAAAATCAAACCTACACGTTCCCAAGAATGTGTCAAAACATGCAGAGCAATTACTTGTATATAGTTTTAATGCACTATTAAGGTTATAAAATGCTGAATAATTCTAGAAATTTGACATACGTTAGCATGACGCAGTGACATTACAAATTAAGGTTCTGCTTAATCCAGGGAGGGAAAAGTTTTTTATTTATTGCCCAACCCTAATTGTCCTTGGTTTACTTAGGCCATTTCAAGAGGGCAGTTTACAGATGACCACATTGCTGTGGACTTGTAGGCTAGACCAGATAAGGATGATCCCTAAGGGACATTAGTGAACTAACGGTAGTTTCATGATTCCAGATTTTACACTACCTGAATTGGTGGGATTCAAACCTATGGCCCCAGAGAATTAGCCTGGACCTTTAGATTAATCAGCCAATGACAACACTATGCCACCACCTCCCCTACTGGAAAAGTTATTTAGCATCTGTGGAGAGAACATTCTAGTTTTTGGATGTGGATTCTTTACCCAAAATATCTACTTGTATGTTCTCCCCACTTTCGCTGATTGAAATACCAAGTGTTCCTAGAGGCTTTGCCTCAGATTTGCAACAACTGCAGTTGGCTTACTTTTTGTCGGAGGATGCGTAGGATTTTAACCAAGATCTGGTCATTAAGGGAATGCAGAGGACATTTAGCAGACTGGTTCTAGAGTTAAAATGAATTCAGCGACAAGATTAGGTTGGAAAACCTGGAATTGTTCTTTTTGGAACAAAGGAGAAGGTTGCCCAACCTTTAGGGGGTTAAAAATAAGGGACACTTCACCAGTGTGCTGATGAGACTGGAGGAGTATGGCGGCCAGTCTGGACTGCCCTCTTCCCTCACAATGTAATAAATAGTGATAAACAATCCAACTAGAAATAAAATTGTTTCCAACTGCAGAGATCAAAGATCCAAGTAGTGAAACAGTTTGTAAAATCAAGGAGCTCACCAAGAAAATTGAAATAAATAACTGGCAATCTGCTATGAAATTAATGTTGTTACTTTCATTAGAGATTTTTCATAAGACAAAGGGCTGATGCTCTATTGTCCTGAAGTTAAAAATGATAATTGATTAAAATTTTAGAACTTATAATAAATTATCCACCACACAGGGATGACAGAAGGTGCCAAGTGTGTGGCTCTTACTGACTCAAGTTCAGAAACTCAGTGCAAATTGGTCAAAATTTGTACAGGATATCTAACCAGAAATTCATGGAATCCCTATAGGCCATCGAGTCTGCAGATTCTGTGACAAAATATCTTACCTAGGCCCACTCCCCCTGCCCTATCCCTATTAGCCCCACACATTTACCAAGGTTAATCCATCTCTGGACACTAAGGGACAATTTAGCATCTAACCTGTGGACTGCATACTAGTTGAACTAATTTGTTAGTGAACATGACTCCATTAGAATAAGAGTGCTAAATCTGATATTTGGAGGTAAGATAATAAATTATATGAAAAGCCAATGCAATAAATTAATTCAAACTAGAAAATGGCAAAACTTCTTGGAGTAAACAATACATGGAATTAACTTGTTACTTACAAAAACAAAGCACTACAAGTCATTTAAGAAACAACTAGATTTGTGATGGGTAGATTGTGACATATTTGTGGAAAGTAAGTTGTAACACAAATGGCATTCATCTGTAATGGCAAGTAATTAATAAATAATTGCTGCAGATGTGAGTAATGGTAGGTACGCATTTATAATGCTTCTCAGCAATTACTTGAGAATTGAGAGCAAATGTTGCTAGCATGTTGCATTGCCATCACATCAAATTTAAAGGTGTATGGATTAACAGAAAAGTTTTTTAATCTCTAATTGTTCTAGCAAACAGCAATACTGCTCTTAAAATGGGTAGCTATACTTCCTTTTGAAAAAAACACAAGCCCCACAGATTACCAAAATGCAGTCTTAAATTCATTCAGGAACATTCTTAGTTTGCAAAATGAAATATTGTTTTTTTTGTTTATAATTAGAATTCAGTCTGTTTCCTGTCACATGAAGCACATTCAATGAAAAGTTATTGCATTTTAACAAAAACTTTGTTTTTCTTTCAAATCCTTATGTGAGATTAGACACTACCTGATTAATTTTGAATTCAAGATGGTTAATAAACTGTTAGAGAAATATCACTGTTAAAGATTCCCATATCTCAAGTAAATGCAAAACTTGAGTGTGTCTGTAACTTCACCCCTGCAGTTAAGCTGAACAAAGTTTCAAACCAATTTACTTGAATGTGGAAATTACTTTGTCATTAATTTTGTGGGAAAGAAACAGTATTTAACTTGGCAGCTAATAGGCTGGTGGTCTGTGCAAGGTAAAAATCTACGAAATATCAAGACCTGTTGCTATTCTGATATTTTAATATTCTGCCAAGGAATTCTGCGTGATAAATACAGTGACAAGATTCATTAGAATGACCTTGATTTTAATTCCCTGTTTTGGCTATAGCCAGAGTGCTTAAGAACCCCAAAACACTCTCTTGAACACTTTTCTTTTTTATCCTTCTTGGACTTCTCTTTGATGATTCAAAATAACCCCTTTCCTTAGGATCTTTCTTCTGTCCACTGCAACAAACATGGTTTTGTCCCCTCCCTCACAAACTATGAGTCAATTGACCAGTCACTAGGCACAAAACTAATTGATACTTTTAATCAATTTGTACTGGGTTTGACTCGTCCTGTACAGTTTCATAGCGTTACAAGCACGTGTATAGGCTAGGATTATAAAAGATTCATTTGAGTGGCAAAATTTGAATACATGGTTTGCAAAGCATGATTCTAAAATATGATTTTTGCAGTGCAAAGATTACTACAATATTATGGAAGAGAAAGCAAATCAACACTATCGGACAGCTCTAAGAAAGTCCACTTTTATTGCCTGGTTTGGTTATGTGTCAGAGGAAAAGATTGCATCGTGGGAAAAGGAGAGAATTGGAGCAGAACATAATCAAAGGTAATAGAACTCTTTGCAGCTGTAAATTAGTTATATTTGGTGAGTCTAACCTGCACAATAACAATTGAATATTTCTAAATTAATGACAATTTATGTACTGCATTTTTTCATCGCATACTGTATTCCCATATGCAGGAGGATGGTCAAGATAGCTTTCAGAGCATGGAAGAGTTTGCCAATACTCGCGAAGGAAGAGATTAAAAAGGAAGAACGCATACAGCATTTTCGGAAAAAAGTTGCCGAAATTCTACCCGATTTTCAAACATCACATTAAATTAAAGTTTGAGGAGGATCTTGGCCATGTACAGGAACAATGCATCACCCAGTTAGAAGATTCTTCAAAGCAATGAAAAGAACTCCAGTGCAGCAGGAAGATCATTCCAGCAGCAACTTCTATACTTGGTGATGGAGTCCAAAAGTTATACTGACATTAACACTAAAAAAATTTGAACAGTGAAATATTTTTATTGATGTATTTATAAACAATAAAACATTCAGCATATTAAAACAAGTTTTGCATTTTGATCTTTGGAGAATTCATGAAATAAAACAAATCCCAATTGCAAATAAATAAATAATTTAACCAAATTTTATACAATTACAAATCTGGTGAGGTTCAATAGCATAGAGGGTTACACGGATATAACTTCAAAAACTAAGCAATATTTTTGCAATATTTGCTTCTCCAACAAATGCTTCCTTAAAGCAGATTTCATGACAAGTTGTATCTTCCCACTTATAAATTGAGGAAACCATGTTTGCACCATTAAAATGCAAACAATGAATGAAGTCCCACATGAATATTTTTTGTAATAACCAACTGTCTTTAGAGAACATTTTCTTTAACGTGAAGCAAATAACCTGCCCGTAATGTACAGGAGCTTAAACATATGCTCTAATCACTTAGCAAAAGGATTCTTGATATTTCACGACAATCCACGTTTAACAAGAACCATGCTAAAGTTATTTATGTAAGAAAATTACCTGTTCATATTTTTAATCTAATTTAAAAAGAGGATCAGAAGTTAATTTTTTTAAATGATTAGAAGTAGATGTAGATCAGTGAAAGAATTCTGTAGAAAACTTAAAGTGATTTTAAAAAAAATGTTTGACATCAATTTAAAAATGGCCCTTTCCTATATATCACCATTTACACAAACATATCATTGCATGTTATTTATTGTTTAGATACTCATGGGAAACTATACTTAAGAAAGAATCTGATTTTTAAAAGATATTCAGAGTTTGATTGCTAATCTAGTTCCAATCATGTTTTGCAAAAAAATTTTCTTTCTAAAACAAATCTTGTAGGTTGATTAAGATTGTCATCTAAGTGCTACAATTTTCTAAAAGTCCCAGTTATACTAAACCTTATCAATGAATTGTACATAGTATACATATTTGACTCAAACATGTTTTCTTTATTTGAATAGGAATTGTCTAGCTCTAAAAGACTTATCTAAGGGTAAAATTAAGATCCTACATGCTATAAAACTGAAGCTGGAAGATAAATATCTTGAGCTGTGTTTTAGGTATTGCAATAGGTATCAGTTACTTTCAAAAAGTGCTCTTTGTTTTCCCTTAGTCCATCAACTGTAACTAAAGGAACATTGCATATATTGGTAAATAGATTAGATTGTCAAATTTGGGTGTGAATCATGATCACAGTGAAATTACAGCATTTGTTGCTTTATTTCTCAGTAAGATCACACACCTAATGTCCATTCCCACAAATTAAGTTTTTTTGGCTATTTTCATCAAATCAATTCTAGTTTGCTATGCTTCAAGCACTGTCCTGTGGGAATACTTGGCTGACTTAATAAATTACAACATAATGTTTTCCATAAATCACAATCAAGGTGCATAGATGTTTTACATTAACAGCAAAGTTTAACCAAAGGGTAATTCACAACACACATCAGCTAAAATTTAATGCCAGGCTCCCATACACCATAAATGTTGAGGGTTGCATCAATGGACAGCATTAACAGAGAGATAGAAAATTCATGAAATCGTATTGAGGCATATGGAAGACCAACAGGAGCACTAACTCTGTTTCTACCTGTCGAGATTATTTAAGGCATTATGCCTGCCCAAGACTAAATGTAGCATTTTTAAACTTACATTTGAGAAAACTTAATTAAAAAGTATGTTTTTGTAACTAAGCATATGAATTGTATCCAATAATTTTAAACATTTTAGCTATCATTTCATTTCAGTTAGCATTGGTTAGTGAAACATCTTCAGAAGTTACGAAATGATTAACAGCACATCATCTTTCTGGAGTGCCTCAAGTGACATTAAAATTAATTATACTAGTGCCTAATAATCAACCACACCTTTGAAGAAAATTAGTGATCCTATTTACTTAAAAGTTCTGTAAAAACATTTTTTTCTATGTTTCCCCATCACTAGAACAAATTCCAAAACATTGTAAATCTTCAAAGCAAAAAGAGATACTGCACCTATAATTGTAGCAAATTGGCTAAACAAAGGCACCAATCTGTGCTTATAGTATTTTTCCCGCTACCACGAGAGTCTGCAAAATACTCAGATACCAGCCAGTTCTAAAGGGATCATTGTCAGGAGGTCACACTACACATTGGAAAGGAGAACCAAGTAATTAGGATTGTGATGTTAATAACCTGGAACTCTCTGTGCACAGAGTGGTGAAAGCAGAGAGAAGATCAAGGAATTTTGAAAAAAATTAGATGGTGACCTGTGACAAATAACCTTGCAGGTTATTTACAGGGATAGTGCAGGGGAAATGGGCCAAACAGCCACCTTTTGTCCCATCATGACTAAATGGCAATTAAGATTTTAATGATCAGAAAAACTTTTCTAATTCACTAATTAAATTTGGAAATTTTGAGAAAGCCGCACTATTTAAACTCTTGATTTGCGATTTTACAACTTCTGACAGCTGGCAAGAATAGAATATTGCTTTTATTTTCAATATAAGTGAAATTAAACTAGTGATCACAACACTATTAATTCTACATCATAAACTTACAAAATGAAAATCTGAAACCACTATAAAATTACATAACAGACACATCTCACATAACTCGCATCAAAAAACAATTTCTTAAATTTGTAATGTTTTCCAAAAGTTGCAAACCTTTTTCAGGCTTAGCAATTATTTACAATAAGGTAGTGCACAGAATATATACTCAATCAGAAATATTGAAAGTCTCAAAAAGAGACTTTTATATTTGATCTTTTCTGAAATATTCAAGATGCTGGAAGTATTTAAAAAATAGATATTTACATCTGCTGACAAAGTGATACTAATTTGTCAATTAGTATAAACCCAGCATTGGTAGTATAATACTTAAATCAACAAAATGGCGAGAACATGGAACCAATCTTGTGTGGAGAGAGAAATAATGCTTCAGGTTGATGATTGTGTTCTGATGAAAGATCAACACAAAGTTAATTCTATCTACCTCTTCACTGTGTAATCTGTGTATTCATATCATCAGCTCCAACACAACCTCTAGAGTTATCCATTCAACCCAGTTGTTGGGAAGAGACTGATACCCAAGGTTAGCATACTCACAGCTAACTCGACAATGTGTGATTATGCAGACGAAACAGACTGTATGCAAAATACACAGTAAGAAGCCTCACAACACTAGGTTAAAGTCCAACAGGTTTATTTGGTAGTAAAAGCCACTAGCTTTTGGAGCACTGTTCCTTCGTCAGATAAGTGGAAGTTCTGTTCACAAACAGGGCATATAAAGACACAAACTCAATTTACAAAATAATGGTCGGAATGCAAATCTTTACAGGTAATCAATTCTTAAAAGGTACAGACAGTGTGAGCGGAAAACGTATTAATACACATCTCTTTAACCTGTACTTAACGTGTTCTCCACTCACATTGTCTGTACTTTCAAGACTTGACTACCTGTAAAGACTTGCATTCCAACCATTATTTTATAAATTGAGTTTGTGTCTTTATATGCTCTGTTTGTGAACAGAACTCCCACTTACCTGACGAAGGAGCAGCGCTCCGAAAGTCAGTGGTTTTTGCTACCAAATACACCTGTAGGACTTTAACCTGATGTTGTTAGACTTCTTACTGTGTTTACCCCAGTCCAATACCAGCATCCTCACGTCATGCAAAATACATCTCAGTTCTCTTCAAAATGGAGGGGGCCAACTGTAAGTACAAGTGAGGCTGCATCAATTCACTCAAGACAGCTATTAAAAGCTTTACTAATGGATACCATCCTTGGATAGGTTTACATTAATGTAGTTAAGAACATTTGATTCACAACACTATATGGAGCGTTCTGGATTACGCCAAGCCTGAGTTCACACTGTAATACAGCAAGAGTATTACTGGTTCAAGGAAAGCAAGATTTAAAGATGTTGAATTCTAAAGATGTGAAAGTCAAACAAAATATTAAAGAATTTAATCTAAAACAGTTCCCCATCTCTTACACATGAATCTAGCTGTGCAATTCTTAAAGCAATGTTATTAGAATTATAACTTCACCATAAATTTCAATTCTTTCTCCACTGGATGACAATCTTTATTTAAGTAAGTTTGCTTTCTTAAAGTACCCAATATTTTTAAAATATTGGAATCAAAAACTAGATTTTATGTGCATGTTAAAAAAGTTTCGGTTCTCTACTCAAAAGCCCTGAACCTGCCAAATTCCTTTTCACTGACTTTCCCTATATTCACCTCAGCCTAATTTTTCACCCTGACCATAGAAAATTACAGCTCAGAAACAGGCCTTTTGGCCCTTCTTGTCTGTGCCAAACCATTTTTTGCCTAGTCCCACTGACCTACACTTGGACCATATCCCTCCATACCCCTCTCATCCATGAACCCAAGTTTTTCTTAAATGTTAAAAATGACCCTGCGTTTACCACTTTATCAGGCAGCTCATTCCACACTCCCACCACTCTCTGCATGAAGAAGCCCCCCCTAATATTCCCTTTCAACTTTTCTCCTTTCACCCTTAACCTTAGCCTCAGTGGAAAAAGCCTGCTTGCATTCACTCTATCTATACCCAAAATCTTATTACCTCTATCAAATCTCCCCTCATTCTTCTACGCTCCAGGGAATAAAGTCCTAACCTATTCAATCTCTCTCTGTAACTCGGCTTCTCAAGTCCCAGCAACATTCTTGCGAACCTTCTCTGCACTCTTTCAACCTTATTTACATCCTTCCTGTAACTAGGTGACCAAAACTGTACACAATACTCTAAATTCGGACTCACCAATGCCTTATATAACCTTACCATAACACCCCAACTTTTATACTCGATACTCCGATTTATAAAGGCCAATGTACCAAACTTTATGACCCTATCCACCTGTGACATCACTTTTAGGGAATTCTGTACCTGTATTCCCAGATCCCTCTGTTCAACTGCACTCAAGTCCTACCATTTAGCCAGTATGTTCTACTTTGGTTTGGCCTTCCAAAGTGCACTACCTCCTACTTGTCTTCATTAAATTCCATTTGCCATTTTTCAGCCCATTTTTCTAGTTGGTCCAAGTCCCTCTGCAAGTTTTGAAAACCTTCATTTCTTTCGCCTTACCCCTTGCAGCATTTGAGTTCTCCCATCAATGGCAGCCTGCCTTCTGAAAATATTCCTGCCAGACTCTCCCAATCATATCACCAACACTGGAAAAACAGCCTGTTGCATAACCTGTAAAATACACATCAGCTGGTATAATACTGGGATCTTGTGCCTGTAAGATGAAAATTTGGATAAACCCCACAAATGGAAATCAATCCACATCAAAAGACATTATGGAAAATTCAATCTTTCCAATCAGAGATTTATCATCTGCTCACTTGCTATTTAAATAATTTACTTCAAAATCTGTTATTTGTTTTGGTGGAACACAACATTGCGCCAAACAGACACCCACCGAGTTACGAGGATGTGGGTAAGCCCTTAAATAAACAAATCAAAAATATTATACCAAATCTTCAATGGTTGTCTTCACACGACGGGGCTGAAGTTTGAGGAACTCTCTCCAATTGTTAATGAGCCCTCGATTATACTCATCGGTTTTTATGATTAGCCCGCCGAGGTACTTTTTTCCAGTTTTGTCTCTCAAAGCAAATCGCGTTTCTCTTTCTGTGATGTTGCAACTGATGTTGATGAGCTGGATGAGGAACAGATAGCCCATCCCTGCAGTGACTATTGTGCAATACCAGACACAGGTGAATGACAATGCGGTACTGTGAAATAAATAAAAACAGAATTTAAAACATTGTAGATACGTTGCACCTCTTCTAATAAATACCCTTGGCCAACACATTCAGAGCAGCAAGAGTGATTACTGCAACATTTCTAGCAAAAAATATTTTAAGAATTTTGGAAATAACTCAAAAATATTTAGATGTAAAATAAAAAGACAAACATGCAAATGACGTAAGTGTTCTAGGTTTAAATATATTTTCTGCACTTTGTTAAAGATCTGTGGTGTAAAACACAAACTTGCACCTTTCATAATTAAACATAGAAAATAGGAAAGTGGTTAAAACAAATGAAGCTTGACCTACCACATAAACCATTCTAGTTGTGAAAGTCCAATGAAGCGTTTTAAGATATTGAAACAAACAATTAATTGCTCACTGATTTGACAGTATTGATGCGCTCAAGTTCACCAAGAACCTGAAGGATGTTAGTGTTCATGGATAGGCAGGTAGCTGCCATTTCAGCTGGAACTATTAGATATACTGATCCATACCTAGCTAATAGCAACAAACATTATGCCAATTTGTATTTCAATCCAAGATTTTAATCACTCCACAACTGCCTACAGCTGTTCAGTTCCTCCTTAAATCTCTCTGCCATTCCAACACTCTCTTCCTTTAAGATGCTCCTTAAAAGTTAGTTTCTTAACCACATTTTTGATCATATTCCTTTAAAGCCCCTTACGTGATCTGGAGTAAAATTTAATTCGATAACACTCCCGTAAAAAGTGCCTTCGGATATTTTATTATGTTAAAAAGGCACAAGTTGATTTGTTTTAAACATTGAAACTCCAATTCACCATGCCAGGATAATACAGTAATATGAAATTCCTTATGCAATGAGATTCTAATCAAAGGAACACTGATATGGATGTCAATACTGAAAAATATTGAACAGAAGCCAAGTGTGATTTTCAGTTAGTGTATCACCAGTAGCCACTGCCTAAAGGCACTGTTCAGTTCTAATCCTGCGTTTAGTGAAACACAGGAAGGAGACAGCACTTTGTTTCAACCAGTGTAACACTGGACATTTCCAGAGGTGAGGTAGGGAGAAATCAGAGGTTTGTTATGTCAATTTCACAGTAATTGTTGTATGCATGGTTTCATAATGGATGTTATTGGTCATTCCCAGTAGCCAAGACAATAAAATCAAAGTAATTTCTTTCCAAATTTGATGAACCCTGAAAGTGCTCAATTACAAGCAGTATGCTTAATAAAAAAATCTGTAGGTTATGAAATATTCAGCAATGCAGCATATGAGTTGGGGTCACTTGTTTTAAATGCCTACTTTACTGTTATGGTTATTATACAACTTATCTTTCATGGCTTTAATACAAATACCTAAGCATCAGAGATGGCAAAGAGATTATATTCAATGAATTTGTAGAATTTATTACCATGATTCAAGGTCTACCTTACAATTTCATTACATAGAACATAGAACATAACAGCACAATTACAGGCCCTTCAGCCCTCAGTGTTGTGCCAAGCTATGTCCAATCCCAAGATCAAGCTACCCCTTCCCTATAATTCTGGAGTGCTCCATGTGCCTATCCAATAACCGCTTGAAAGTTCCTAAAGTGTCCGCCTCCTCTATCACAGCAGGCAGTCTATTCCACACCCCAACCACTGAGTAAAGAATCTACTTCCAACATCCCTCCTATATCTCCCACCATGGACCTTATAGTTTTGTCCCCTAGTAACAGCTACATCCACCTGAGGAAATAGTCTCTGCACGTCCACTCTATCAATCCCCCTCATTAATTTATAAACCTCTACTAAGTCACCTCTTATCCTCCTCCACTCCAAAGAGGAAAGCCCCAGCTCCCTCAACCTTTTCTCAAAAGACCTACTCTCCAAACCAGGCAGCATCCTGGTAAATCTCCTCTGCACTCTGTCCAATGCTTCCACATCCTTCTTATAGTGAGGTGGTCAGAACTGAACACAATATTCCAAATGTGGTCTCACCAATATCCTGTATAGTTGCAGCATAATCCCACAGCTCTTAAACTCACACCCCCTGTCAATAAACGCTAACACACTATAAGCCTTCTTCACAGCTCTATCCACTTGAGTGGCAAGACCTGTGAATACCATGTATCTTTACTAGTGGAAAGAAACTTGTGTATTGGAATAGCCTCTTATTTAAACCAGAAGTTCAAATAAAAATTGTAAAAGTACTTGTATTTAATTTGAGAGTACGATGATTGGAGATGGTGCTTTAATACTCCCCAGGGTCTTGTAGTGTGTCTTTCACATTAGTATGATGGCTGACTATCCGAAGTAAAGATCCCCCCTCTAAGCACCGGGACAACATTGCTAAACATCTATTTTCACTTACATTTCATCAGATTTGCTTGTGGAGTCAACAACTTGGGTTACAGGTCACGAGAAAGACAAGAGAAGGGCAAAAGTGAGTGAACAGATTACAGGAAAGGACAGAGCAGGTAGATAGACAACAACAACTTACATTTATAAAGCACCTTAAAAACATGCCCAAGGTGCTTCACAAAAGCATTCATAATCAAAATTTGACACCGAGCCACAGGAGGAGATACCAGGACAGACAACCAAAAATTTGTCAAAGAGTTTTTGAGGAGCATCTTAAAGAAAGAAAAAATAGAGAAATGGGGAGGCATGGGAAGGGAATTCCAGAGCTTTGGGCCGTGGCAGCTGAAGGCACAGACACCAGTGCTGAAGTGTGTAAAACCAGGGTGGTTCAGAAGATCAGAACCTGAGCAGTGCAGTGATTTTGAAGGGCTGGATAGAGGGCAGTTACAAAAATAAGAAGGGACAAGTTTAAAATGAGATTTGAAGACAAGGATTAGAATTATAAAACTGAGGCAATGTTGGACAGGGTTGTAATGTAAGTCACATGCAGAGATGAACAGGACTTGCTGAGAGTTAAAATACAAGAGGCAGACCTTTAGCTGAGCTCAAGTTTACGTCGTGTGTAAGATGGAAGAGCCAGGAGAGCGCTAGAATGGTCAAGTTCAGAGTTAACAAAACATGAATGAGCTGAGGCAGAGTCAGGTAATGTTGGAAGCATAGTGTTAACGTACGAGCACAATGCATTGTCAAATATGGCAGTTAGGGTAGGGGATAGTATAGTTTAGCCTCCAGACAGTTATCATGGAGAGAACTGGAGTCAATGTCTATGGAACAGACTTTGTGGCAATGTTTCAATCTTCCCAATATTCTACTCATCTGCTCACTGATGTTGGATAAGCAGTGTGACAAATCAGAGTAGCAGGACCAATGGGAAAATGTGAATGTGGTAAGCATGCACCTGCAATCTGGTAGGTTTGATCATGATGCCAACAAGGGGCAGCATGCAGATGAGAAATAGGATGCAAGTAGAGTGGTGGTTGTGTGTTGGTTGGTGGTGGGGGAGGGAATTAGTAGATCCTTGGGGGCTCCAAAAGTATTGGTGTGAGAGTGGGGAAAAGCCATTTAAGGTGACATTCTGTCTACAATTGGGACTAGCTGGTTGGTTAGTGCAGGGAGTTTTACGAGTTGATAGGTATGAACTGCCAATGATAAAAGATTAACATTTACTATATCTACACAAATATGTCAATGTTTTTATCTTTTTAGATGGGGAATACCCCTTTCAGTTGTGCTGCATATTTACTCAGTTGTTTTCAAGGACAGATGAAGCAGATGAATACACATGCATGGACCTTCTGTCTGTTTGAGATCATTGCTGGTTTAGTACATTGTCCCTGTGGATCTGGCAGCAGGATTTCATTGTTTGTCTACCCTCGGCCTAGCCCCATCTTTGCAATGGAATGCAGGTTGTGCAAAAGGGATTTGTACAAGTTCTAGGAAAGGGATCATTTCCATGTTCTAGGCACATATCATCTTCTATGCATAATCACTGCTCTGATTAGCATATGTCATTAGGCACTTCACCAGTTGAGAGTTGGGGTGGGGATAAGGGGAATGAGAGATCAGTGGTCGGAAGGTGATACATTTTCTCACTGCTAGAGATTTGCATTAGGCTGTGCATTTCAATTTGAGCCTTGCACTGTATCAGGCCAAGATCACAGTGGATCAGGTTTGTAGGAATCAGTTCTTTGGGGCAACCTGCATCCCTGTTCAGAATGGTTGGTTCCAGGAGCAAGACCAAAATGATGTGTAGCAGCAAGCAAACCTGATCATACTGTCACTAATTGCATCCAACAGGAAGAGACCTATTTGTAAATTTTGCACTGGGTCTGGTACGTTCAGTGTTGGACTTGATTGGTTCACACACAATCTTACGTGTTCCTCAAATTTAGAATAAAATAATAACAAATGAAGTGGTGAGAATTTTAATGTTTGCAATGGAATATGGAAATGTGAGAAAAACCGCAGTCAAGGTGATTGCTTGACAAGGTGCATGAATTAACTGATAGTCTGTTTAATTGATGAAAGCAATGCTTAAAGTAGGCAAAATAGTCTAATGCAAAACTTATCTTCAAACAAGCCAATAAGATCTTCTGATTCTCAACATCCAAACTTAAAACAGAGAAGCTAAAAAAAAAAGCAGCTTCTCTTGAAAGGGGGAAAAAAAGATCAAAGAGTAACTGAGTTCCCATCCCTTTCCCCTGGATTAGTGTCACACTTTCGATATTAAAGCATGTTGAAATCAAACTTGCCCAGAGGCGAGTTTAATTTCAATGATATTAGTTCTTTAAATCCATCAACAGTAAAAACAATGTGCATCTTGAGAAACTGCTTTTGATTTCACAGCTCTGGCCAGCGAATTCACCTATTGGTTGCCTTCTTTAAAACAAAGGGCAGAATATGTTAAACTTCCTAACCCAATGTTCTTTAAGCAAGCTTCAAACATCAATCACAATAAAGTGACCAACCCTTCGTGGGCTTCAATTTTGCATCTCTCATTTGTAGATAGACCGACTCCTTTATAATTCCAGGGAGACAGGTGAAGGTCTTTCAGTTATAGCACCGTCATTCTGGCACGGCTCACACTCGGGCTCGTCAGGCACTTCAGACAGATCGTCTTTGATATAGTTCATAAATCAACAAGATATTTCTGGAATTAAAGGGTACTGAGGTTTGGATAATCACTTTCTTTTCATGTTCAACATCAGCCTTGGTTCAGTGGTAATATTCCAGACCTTAGGTCAGAAAGTTAGGGTTTCAATGTTCCAATCAGAGATTTGAGCACACAATCTACGCAGGGACTCCCTACAGTACTGAGGGAGTGCTGGGGTAGCTGACATTTTGCATTTCAGACAGGATCCTGGTAAGATATTAAAGATCATGTCACTCTACTGGAAGAGAGAAATGAATGTTTTCCGGATGTCCTGTGCCACATTAATTCCTCAACTAAAATCCAAAACAGATAATCTAATCATTTATGGTCAATGTTTCTAGACTTTGCTTGTAAATTTAATAAAGAACAGACCCCATCACTTAAATGTCAGCCCTCAAAGTTGTGCTGAGCTATGTCTAAACCCAAGATCAAGCTCTCCCACTCTCTATAATTCTGGTGTGCTCCATGTGCCTATCCAATAACCGCTTGAAAGTTCCTGAAGTGTCCGCCTCCACTATCACAGCAGGCAGTCTATTCCACACCCCAACCACTGAGAGAAGAACCTACCTCGGACATCCCTCCTATATCTCCCACCATAAACCTTATAGTTATGTCCCCTAGTAACAGCTACATCCACCCGAGGAAATAGTCTCTGCACGTCCACTCTATCAATCCCCCTCATCATCTTATAAACTTCTATTAAGTCACCTCTCATCCTCCTCTGCTCCAAAGAATAAAGCCCCAGCTCCCTCAACCTTTTCTCAAAAGGCCTACTCTCCAAACCAGGCAGCATCCTGCTAAATCTTCTCTACATGCTCTCCAATGCTTCCACATCCTTCCTATAGCGAGGTGACCAGTACTGAACACAGTATTCCAAATGTGGTCTCACCAATGTCCGGTATAGTTGCAGCATAACCCCACAGCTCTTAACCTGAAACCCCTTGTTAACAAACGTTAACACACTATAAGCCTTCTTCACGGCTCTAGCCAACTGAGTAGCAACCTTCAGAGATCTGTGGATATGTACCTCAAGATCTCTGTTTCTCCACATTCCTCAGAACCCTGCCATTGACCCTGTAATCCACATTCAAGTTTGTCCTACCAAATTGAATCACCTCACACTTAAGAGTTAAGCTCCATCTGCCACTTTTCAGCCCAGCTCTGCAACCTATCAATGTCTCTTTGCAGCCTGCAAGAGCCCTCCAGCTCATCCACTACTCCACCAATCTTGGTGTCATCAGCGAATTTATTAACCCACCCTTCAACCCTCCTGTTCATTGATAAAAATCACAAATAGCAGAGGACCTAGCACTGACCCCTGTGGTACACCGTTGGTAACTGGCCTCCAGTCTGAAAATTTTCCTTCCACCACCACTCTCTGGATAAGTAACTGGTTGTCTCACAGAAGACAATCGGCCAAATTCCTTTCTATCCCACACCTCCTTACCTTCTTCATGAGCCAAACATGCGTTAATGCAATTACAATGTGCCTTATAGTGTTAATGCAGTTTGCCCTTTAGGCACATTGAATGGCTTAATGGAAAGCCAGTGACTCCCAAGCCTGGATAATGAATATTTGGGTATGGGGATAGTCCAGTGCTCCCACTCATGCTCCATATACCTGGACTTTGCCCAATGTGTGCAGTGCTCTCAAAGGATGGTCACGACAGCTGAGGTTCCAGCTGTTGTGAATTTGAAAAAACACAGACATGTGGACCACAGGGAAAGAATCAGCATGGGGCCTGAAATAAATGGGCATCAACAGATGAGCAGTGTCCTCAGAGAGAAGAAAGCCACAGCTGCTCCAAGTGGTGGTGTCTGAGGCCTCAAAAGGAAGGAAAGAGATCCAAGAGATGAAAAGCTAAATATTAAACAATAACATTTTCCTTCAAAATGGAAGCGCTCAACAGGCTGAAAGAGATAACTTTGAAATTGATGTTAACACAACCAATTATTTAGCTGGTATAAGTGCTTGCCCAATCTAAACACTGGGGTTTAATGTGATAGGGCCTGTTCTAGTCAATGGAGTCAGTTGGCAAAGGTAGAACAAAAGCCAATTTTTTTTTACTCAGGCTAATACTTCAGAGTGAAACATTACAAATACACACACCCCAATCTCTTTATTTCTGTACAAGTGAAAGCCCATTTATTGCCTCCACAATCATATAATTAAACACAACTGATATACAATTAACAAGGACTCTGAATTTTGGTGACACGCTCCAAAAAAAAGCAGGGTCAGATCAAGCCCAAGATGGGGTGCAATGCCTTATCTTGTCAAGTTGGATCTTGTTTGTCTTTCTTGTGGGCATTGCAAATTGGATTCAGTTGGATTTTCAATTTGGAGCAAGTAAGGAATGGATTCAGGTTTGCCCAGTTCATTCTAAACATTGGCTTTGTAACTTTAAGGATGGAGTAAAAAGTTAAAAAAAACTCCTGTTCTTAATGTCCAAATCCTCCATCTCTGCAAATGCCTTTCCAAGTGCTTTCCTGAGACACAATGATGAAATATACCTGATAACACGTTCTGACAAACCTCTACACTTTCAAATCCTTTTCCACTTTGTGTTTTTGCTTTCACTTGCCATGGGCTAATGTTTAGGATTGTTTTTTTTTTGTTAGTTTACCTAGCTAGGCTGGTAAGCTTGATTATATATAATTACATTTGTCAGCCCACTTACACTAAAACGGTAAGCAAGTAATGGTCTCATGGTAAATCGGATTATAAACACTATCGTATCAAAGCACAAATATTCTACAACTTTAAAAAAAATGAAAACGTACAAAGATAATTTTGCATTTATTTTCAATGTCCATGAATTGTAACAATCCATTGGAGCTGTGTCAGTAACGATTGACCAGATGCTAAAATTAGTGATCCTGAAGAGCTGTTATTCCCGCAAGCATTGATAAGCATGCTGGCAGTGTCTATACTTCACTAATGAACATAATGGCCCAGAAGGCATGTGTTATTTATGAGATAACATTAGAACAAAATCGTTTTACCTCACCATGTTTTAAAACAAATCTCAAGGGGCACAGGGTAGCAGGGAAGATTAAGTACTAGTCCTTCATTACTAGGGCTGCTGTTTTTCTCCCCCATCAGCTACAAGATCAATTCAAATCACTCTTTGGGTGCAACAGCCTTCTGTGAATTGAGCTCCTATTTGGAAGAATCCGACAGCATGAAACAGTAATTGACTTGCTGTCAAACAGCAATGACAGAGAGATCAGACGACATGGGGAAATGGCACACCAATAGCATCACCCACATTGATGAGTACAAATATTTCTCCCTAAACCATGACGACCAGCAATGTTGAACAGTACAAATAAATTTCTGAATTAGCTAATGTGAAATACTACAAAAATATTTAGGATAAAGCTGCTAATTGATACGAGTTTGGTTGGATGCACTCAGCGTCCAGGCTTGGAACATAGTCTCTTTTTATTGTTATTCGCTACCCCCCACCTTTCCCTTTTCACCTTTTCTTCTGAACTCAAGGTGCCAGTAACTCTTTTGTACTTTGCCCAATTATTGGGCCCCAATTTCAAAGCCCAATGCGTTCAACGCTATTCCTAATCTTCATGCTCTGTAATGGGAAGAAAGAAATGTCTGAATAACTATCAGGAGCAAGAGCCCTGGTCCTTAATCCAGGAACACAATAATTGCTAAGCAATAAAAATCTGGTTGCATGACAAAGATAATGAAGTTGTTGACTAATAATGACCATCAGTCTCTTGCCCATTAGATTTGCAACATACACTGACAGAAGGTAAGAAAAATCCCCAATGTTGGTGAACTTTCGGAAGCACAGTCTAAATTTACTCATATACTGTATCCCAAAATATTATTTTTTGAAAGAAATCTACCTAATCCAGATTTGAATAAAACAACGCTTCCTGCTTCCATCACCTCCTTACGGAAGTGGTTCCACAGATTTGGTACTTACTCAGGACACAGATGTCAACTGTAGGGGAGAACAGTTAATACAGCATAGAACCTTCCACCACCCCATTGGATGATCAGCTGAACTGTGCAATCTTGAGGCACTCTTTCCTCCTTCAGATGTCTCCTGCCGTTGAATGCATGGTATGGAGATGCCGGCATTGGACTGGGGTAAGCACAGTAAGAAGTCTCAAAACGCCAGGTTACTTCTTACTTGGCTGCATGGTCAGATGGCTAACTGATCCCTCTCCAACGTGGAACACAACAGCAGTAAGGGTCACTGCTTCCATTTTTCCCTCTCACAAAAAAAGCAACTCACCCTGTGGAAAGACTGTGTTGAGATTCGAGACTCCCCAGTTAATATTATTCGTGAAGTAATGGATTACCCTGTTAACAAAATATCAGCTAGCTGTGCTTTAACAGCTTTAGGATTCAAAATTATTTCTTAGTGTATTCCATTAGGGTGACTCAGTCACATTCTGAACAAACAGTTCAAAAAGAATTACATTTGCTGATGGACCTAAGCCAGGTTGGACTGTGGACTCAAAAGGAGGCAGTCAAATTCTGTCAAAGGGAGAGCAAGAGAATTTGCACCTGACTGATCAGAAGTAAATGAAGTTCAGTGTGATAACAGAACAAAGAGGCAGATGCATTCCCCAAGTGGGAAAGAACGTGCCAACAGCCAAGCTGGAAGAAGCACGACAATATTGACTGACATATTACTTCTGGTCTACATAACTACACAACACGAGACAACAATAAACAAAGAGACAAACAGAATATGGAGTCTGTTTCCATATAGTCGACTCTTGATGAATTCATGCTAAGCTGGTTTATGTTTGGTGAAACTATAAAGGGAAACATTCAGATGGAATGCCGAGAACCACGACAAGGTGATCCCATACATTGGGGTGAGCAATGAGGAATACTTGGCTGAAGTGGGGCTATTCAGTGAGTTGTAAGGAAAGTTTCTCCACACTGAACAGAATGAAATATAGAAAATATTTAAGAGGGTTCAAATAAACCAATACTATCGAATACATCAACACAGCAAACAAAGGTGACACAGGTTCAAGGCTGTGATGGGCAAGTCTTAGACAGAAGCCAGGAATTTTTCCCTCACACTGAAGCGGATTAGTATGAAAGGAATTAAAGGAATGAACAGATTGCCAAGTACGGTGCCCTGGCCAAAATATCTGATTAAATTAGACAAAAACTAGCTGTTGCACTGGGGAGACAGATGGAATAACATTCTGGAAAGGTGAAATCAAAATGGGTTGAAGTTGTTCACTTGAACCAATGTTCTGATATTGTGAAGCGATTGAAGTAGAGCAGGTTTCACACAATTCCACTTACAAACCACAGAAAACTTGAGGTTATACCCAAATTAGTTGTGTTAATCAAATCTAAAACAGATTTAGGCATGAAATTCTTTTTTTACCTGTGCTCCTTGTAGACTCCAGGACAGTAAAATAAAGCTGTGAAAATGCTTCGTCCCCTACATATAGTGTCCAAAGTCAGGCTGATTCCATACATGGAGGTCAGGAGGAAAACAAAGAGGGTCAGAATAAATGCACGGTGATTGGCTTCACCTACACAACTGTTAATCCTGAAAACAGAAGATAAATAAATAAAAATGGTTTGAATCAAAAATTATGCAGCCCTAGAAGAATGATTCTCCTAAAAAAAAATTCCAATTACTTAAGTGATCCTCATGGTGAAGAAACAGATTAGCTGAAATTATTAGTGAAAAAACACAGACAAAAAGTCCCAACCAGTCCATTTCCCTGAACTTTAATATTCCAGCACGTCCTACATAAAAGTCTAATAATTTGAGACATTACATTGAATCAAAAAATGCGGAAAAGTTGCAGCAGTAACCTAAAACTTTGAAGTACAATATTTTCATTCACTTCATTTTTTCACCCCAATCACACTTACATGCAAATATTTTTTACCCAAGAGATTGAACAATAGCCTCAACTTTTATAGAATTTTCCCTTTCTAAAGATGGAATCAGGGCAGAACAAGATAAATAAAGTTTTATAATTTTTGCACTCTGCAAACTGTCAACAACTTAGAATTGATGATTTATAGCACACTGTGCTCAACTGTATGGAACACAGAGCTGTGTGACATGTAGAGTGAGAGATCACAATTTCAGATCATAGGATGGGAAGGTTTGACTTTAGTACTTCAGCAGATAACAAGAATCAAAAAAAAATATAGCAGACTGAACCTGTCTATAGTTTGAAATGATCAAATAAGATTCAGCACTTTCAAAGGAATATAAAGAGTACAGAGCAGAAAATAGGTGAGATGGAATGGGGGTGGATTTGGCACAGAAATGACAATGTACCATATTTTGAACTAAAATAGGAAGAGGCAAATAGGCACCATGACAAAAGACAGCAAAAGCAGAGGATATGAACCATGATTTTGAAAGGTCATCATAATGAAAGGTAACAAAACATAATATGAAAGCAAGCTGAGCCATATAAAACAATCTGTAAAATAAATGGGCACTGAAGGTTCCACCCCCCCCACCCCCATCACCACCACACCCCACCGGTCACATCTCCACCCTGACCTCTTCCACAGATGAAGCATTTCAGTTAAATATTTAGATTCCATAACCTCGGAATGAAGTGAAACGTACTTCAAATTTAGAGCCAGTTAATCACCACAAATTGATTTTACTCTGCAGCAAAATACTAAACTGAAAAGTCAGAAAAAAGGTAGCTGCAGAAACATTTGGCTGCAAGTTATACATTTTCTCAAAAATTAAAACTGATACATCTGGAACTCTATTTCTACCATAATCATCCTTTATTAACATTCTTCCTAGCTATTTTAGGCTTTAGTCAGTTGTTACGTCTTCATTTCACATTATTTTCACTTTAGGGCAATACTGCACCCAATCAATACTAGACCTACCAAACACAATGGTGGTCCAGTCTTTGCACACAAGATGCACAAATTCGACAATGTCCTGAACGAGGTGGTCTTACAATCTTGCATTCTGCACACCAGTTCTTTTTGAATTCCTTATGTCCTGGCTGCAATTTGCCATTCTGGCCAGATTGATTCCATTTTGCGGAACTGTCCCAGTTCACCTGTTGAACTTGGTATGTGCCATTCAAACTACACGGCAAAATGTTGTTTGTCCCAGCACCTTTGATTTGAGCACTTCTGTTGTCTGTTCTGATGTAGCCTGGGTCCTTCTTGACTTGTGCTAAACATAGTAGTGTCAGTACCAAACCACAAGTCAGCACAATTAGGTGTACAAAGTTAGTGTTACCCTTGGGCATTATTTCCGTCAGGAATAGATAGTACATGTAACCCAGAGAAAACAGGCCAAGACTCAGGAAAAATAGAGTGTGCCCTTTCTTCTGATGAGTGATGTAGTAGTACCAGAGCACTAGCATTGGTAAGAATGTCAATATGATAAAGGCCAAGAGGATATGAAGGGCTGCAATGTGGAGGAAGATTGGAAGGAAAACAAGAGGTGGAAGTATTGTGATATCAATCTTCTTGGCACCAGTACCAAACAGCCATGGGATCCGCAGACGGTCAAAAATCGTGTCTCTTACTTGATCAATGGTCTGTGAACTGACAGATTTACCCTTCAAACACCTGAAAAATCAGAGCAAAAAATCGATGAATTACTCTTTATGAATGTAATGATGCTAGCCTAAATATCTAGCTGCACTGACTTATGCTCATTATTTCATAGAAATTATTTTGTTGTGACAAAAAGTCTTTGTTAATCCTGCAACTGAAAGCCTCCCTACAAAAACTGAAAAAGGAATTAGAGGCAAACTTATGAAATAATTTGGGAGGTAAGTGGCAGAAAAAGATAAATAGTATATACCCCAATTGGCAGAATATGACCAGCAATGCTCCCCACAGAACAGGGGCTGCAGCTTTTCATCCTGTATAGTAATGGTTTGAATGAAGGAATAGATTGGCGTACATCCAAACTGCAGATAACATTAAGTTACAGAATGCAGTATATTCTGTGGATGAGAGCAAGAATTTAACAAAAGGAGTGAGACAGACAATACCTGCGGGCAAAAGTTAAGCAGATGGTATTCAATGCATGGACAAATTTTAGATCCGAGAATGACAATCAAGTATTTTCTGAATAATAAGGGGCTGAGCTGTGGTGAAGCAAAGGGATTTCAGTATCCATATTCACAAACTGCTAAAAACTAGTGAACAGGTACAAATAATATTTTAAAAAGCTAATGGAATATTGGCCTTTGTCTCAAGGAATCTGGAATTCAAAAGTGAGGAAGTGATTCTTCAGTTGTACAGGATGTGTAGATGTCAGCGTTGGACTGGAGTGGGCAGAGTAAAAAGTCTCACAACACCAGGTTTATTCGGTATCACATGCTTTTGAAGCGCTGCTCCTTTACTCACCTGATGAAGGAGCAGTGCTCCAAAAGCTTGTGAAACCAAATATGCCTGTTGAACTTTAACTCAGTTGCTAAGGACATTGTTCAAGCTCCATCTCAAGTACAGCTTTGGGCACCGGAGCACAAAAGAAAAAGCAGGCTCAATCAAATGGTAACAGGCTTAAAGGATTGAATTATGAGGACAGATTGCATAAACTTGGCTTGAATCCCCCGATTTAAAAAGCTGATAGATATGTGATAGAGATATTGAAAATTAAGTGATTCAACAAAGTATAGGCAAAAAAATTTGCCTCAGAGAGAATCCAGGCTGAGAGGATATGCATGTTAAAATTAGAGCTAGACCATTTAGGAGTAAATTCAGGAAGCAATTTCCCATACAAAGGGTAGTGGAAATCTGCACTTGGCTCTCCCCAAAAAGCATATGAATTCAATTAAAATTTTAAAATCTGAGATTGATGGATTTACATTACGTAAGGATATCATAAGATATGGATCAAAGATGCAGAAACGAAACTGAGGTAATGTCCATCATGCTGCAAGTCTATGGTGAAGCAGGCTCAAAACACCAAATGTTCAATTCCTGTCTCTATTCTAACACTGGAGTTTAAAAGGTACTCTCACCAGTGGACCATATCATCTTACAATGTTGATCAGAATGTAGCAGAGGAAGGAAAAGCAATAATGTTTTATGTCCCACAGGTGGAATATCACAGATTGAACTTCCCAGCAACACATCAGCTCATGGCGCAAGACATACAAGTTGAGGATTCAAACTTAACGATGGAGTTAAGTGCTAAGCTCAGGTGGAATTCCAGCAAGTATCTTAAAAGAAATACTTAAACTCAACCTTGTTGGCCGATCATTAATGGTATCAGGGCTGTGATGATATATAATGATACCTTTGTAAAAAGAAATATATGCGCACACATGATCCTTTGCCATTTTTCACTTGGTACAATTCCAATTCTTCTTTTTATATGTCTGCACTGAAAAAAGTTCCCTAGATGTCTGGTTTGAAAATGTCTCCAGAATTTGAATGACTATAAAGCATAACCCCGTTAAAGTAACATGCAGAAGTCAGCATTAACAGGTCATATGGTAGGCACAGGGCTTCTGTATCAAAAAGCACCCTTAAATCACACTCAAGTTTAAAAGACTTCAGAAAGTTATGAATGCATCTACACAGTAGATATTTAAAAACTCTGCCTCTTGCCAGTTGAATTGTACCAAACCTAACTTTAGTTAAAATGAATAGAATACTAAGGAGTATTCTATACTTCAGAGTTATATATTCTTATGAAAAGGGTTCCGTTCCACTTCCAAGTATTCTAGCCATTTAAGAAGGAGCTACAACACCATAGTCAAGGTTTCCAGCTAAATCACTGATATTAATTTGTACAGACATTTTTAAACCAGGCTCATCCACCTCAATAGTGTAGAAGACAGGAGACAGTTATCCACAGCAGATTCTTATAACAACGCATGACTGTAACTTAACGGAAATGAGATGAAAGTTGGTCATTATTTATTAAAATGGAGATGTGGTCATCTTATTCAAGGGGGGAACGCATTATGTTATTAATATAATTACATTAAGAGACAGCAAGTCTTTAGATCCAAAATCAATGTTCACATAAACCATTTGCTTTCCTGGAATGTTACTTTGCATATATTGATAACCTAAATCTAATTTCAAAATAGAATTTGTAATTCAATTTGAATAGTGGTATCTCTGTGGACTTAAGAGTACATTAAAGTAGGATGTGCAATATTGTGGTTACATTATCAATTGCATTGAAAGTGACTTAGACAAATATAAACTGCTCAGTTTTTACACCATAAGGAGAACAAAGTCTTCAGTTACATTTTGAAGTCAAAAGCCATTTGGAAGATCATGCTGAATTATTTTTTCTTTCAACTGGGTTTTCACTCTCATTAGCCAAACATTGAGTCTAACAATAGAACTTAGTATGGTACTTGGTGGCAAAAACAAAATTAATGGATAGATTAATGAATAGACCCATCAACATTTGATGAAGAACTGTCTTGTATACAATTGGTCTAATTATCCTAAAGGAAAAACCTGCCTTCTGACATATTGAAAGAACTTTGATCACTTTGTTCTTCATGGAATTTTAGGATTAATTTATGTTTAAAGGATATATTTTACAACAAAGTGAATTTACACAAGTTTGAAAAGTCACCGAATGCAGATATTGTGGAACGCATATTGAGGCCAGCCAAGCCATTTTGAGGTACGTCTCAGAACTCTCTTACTTTAAACCTTTACAGGTACTCACTTAGCACTAACCAGGACAGTCAAATGTCAAGCAAAACATCATTGTGAAGCAAGTGTCCGACTAAAATTCACACCCATTGTCTGGATGATGATTCAATTCATGTATGCGCCTAAGAATATATTTGCGATTTAGACAAGCACAAAAGAATTACAAGATACTACTCTTAGTCCACAGCTGAAGGCAGGAAATCAGGTTGTTATCTAGAGGAAATGGTGAACTTAGGTGAGACAAGCTGAGACTTGTCAGTGAGTAAGGACATGAGCAACAGATTTTCAGATATCCTCAATTTTACGACAGTGGAAGGTCTGCCAAGAATGCATAGGGATTGTCAAGTCTAGAGAAAATCAGGCATGGACGAGGGCTTCAGCTGAAGGTGAAGTGAGCAGCAGCAGAATCGGACAGGAAGGGGGTTGGGTTGTTGTGTAGTTGTTATAGAATTAGAAATAGGTGGTCTTAGTAATGGGCCCTACTTATGATCTACAAGTCAAATATAATACTAAGATTGAGAACAGTCTGGTTCAGTTTTAATCAACTGCTTTGATGTGAGATGGCGTCAGTGGCTAGGGACTGGAGTTTGTGACAGTGAGTAAAGACAATGCCTTCACCTTATCCTATTATTAGTTTGAAGGAATTTTTACTGGATGTCTAATAAGCAGTTTGCCATGCTAAAGAACATGAGGGGTTGCGTCATTTACATACATGCATACCACCATTGTATTTTCAGATTATAGCACCACGAGGCAGCACATAGATGTGAAAGAGGACAGAGGGCAGCATAGCTTGTTTTCTACTTTAGTATCTGAGTGTTGTGGACTAAAAATGATGGTGCAAGGAAATATATGACAGTGATAAAGTCAAGCATTGATGATTAAGGTGTAACTTTAGGGTTTCAGGAAATGAACAGATACTTGGATCCATGAACAATAGTGTAGGAAGATAACGGTTAATAAGCCGACTTTTCAAAGGATCTAACAATACGTAAGGAAGCTTGTTTGAAGAATATAAAGAACTATATGTGTAAATATCAGTCATGACTTCTTTTGACATTCTTTGAGTAGGCAAATAATAATCAATGAAGGAGCTTGGATTTCAGTAGTTTTTCAGAGAGCTTGAAAGATACACAAAACTGCAAGTTTTTCCTACGTCTAGTTGAACTGATCATGCAAATTTGGTATCAATAAAGTCTGTTCCAAAATGTCTTGTGCTTACCTGAACCCTGCTCTTGTGAACCATAGTAGGAAGTTGAATGCTAACAAACTATCATATAATTGGACATGGATACAAAGAGCACTCTGCTGAACATGAGAGAGTTAATCCACTGAAGCACCACGATACTCAAGAATACCAAAGGCTGGCTTGAAATGGCCAAGAGGAAGGCTCCATCAACCACAGCTCAGTGGATAGCGCCTCTCCTCTGAATCACAAGGTTCCAAGTTCAAGACCCACTCCAGAGCTTTAGCAGAAAATTCTATCTTGACACTTCAGTGCAGAGTGCTCCACAATTGGAGATGCTACCTTTTGGATAAGATGGTAAACTGAGGCCCCATCTGCCTGCACGGCTGGGCACAAGAAAAATATCTTGGGGCACTGTATTGAGGTTGAGCAAAAGGAGGTATCCCTTGCATCCTGCCAATATTATTCCCCAATCAACAGTACAAAAAAGAAAGATTATCTAGTCATCATCACCTTGATGTTTGTTGTGGGAAAATTGGCTGATGGCTTTCCAGCACATTACACCAGTGACTACCTGTCAAAAATACTTTTCTGACTGAAACATTTTGAGACATCGGTAGTGATAACTAGTGCTTTACAAACACAAAAGTTTTTTTTTTCCTTGAATGAGGATTTTATTTTATGCTCAGTATTCAATTTTACAGCTCGTAATTGTATGCTGGTTAAATCACTGAAGCTATCTCAATTCCAAAAAAAGCCATTTTTAGTTGTGAACTCAATATAATTCTCAAAGGATGAAACTGATATTAAATAAACAATATTCTATGGCTTTGTAAAAAGTGCCCCTAGACATAGGCCCATACTTTACACACCTTCAAATATTTAGAACAATGAATTTTAAGCAAATTTTAATTCAGATTTCCAAACAGAACATAGAGGAGAAATGGCAAGTGATCTTATTGCACTACTAACCTACCCAGTTTGTTATCAGGTGCCTTTACTTAAAAACCCTTGTACGTGCTAATTCTGCTGATTCAAGTTGTTCATTTAAAATCTATTTAGGACTGGATTCAATGAGACAAGACAAATTAACTAAATAATTTACCATATTTGTAATCCACCCTCATCAGCCTTCTCATAACTTTCTTCAAAGGTGAAATGATGAGATGTGAGATGCTTGCTTTAGCTCAGTGTAATCAAATTGTGACTTTTAAATACATGAATAGGATGGGAATAGAGGGATACAGTTCCCAAAAGGGTAGGGGGTTTTAGTTCAGTCAAGCAGCTTGTTCGGTGCAGGCTTGCAGGGCTGAAGGGCCTGTTCCTGTGCTGTAATTTTCTTTGTTCTTTCTTCAATCAGCTAATATTAAAAGCTGACAGCTATAACTGACCTGTCACAAGCCTCGTCCAGATCTGTACAGTCGCAGCAGCTGGCCAGTATGTGAGTTTTCTCTCCATGCTGATTAATGTACTCACAGCAGCAGAGAGTGCCATCTTCATCATATGTCTTAGAGCGTTTCTTCATCATCCTGTCTTTGCTGGCACTCCTAAAATCAAGAAAAACAATGCTAAGAAATACGTAATGAGTGATTCTCATTATTGGGATGTGGGCGTCACTGGCTGGGCCATTATTTATTACCCATTCGTAATCACCCTCGAGAAGGTGATGGTGAGCTGCCTTCTTGAACCACTGCAATCTACATGGAGTAGGTGCTGTTAGGGAAGGAGTTCCAGCACTTTGACCCAGCAACAGTGAAGGAACAATGATATATTTCCAAGTCAGGAAGGTGAATGGCTTGGAGGAGAACTTCCAGGTTGCAGTGTTCCCAAGTGTCCGCTACCTGTGTCCTTCTAGATGGCAATGGTCTTAGATTTGGAAGGTGCTGTGTGAGGAGCTTGGTCAGTTACCCCAACTAATCTGATTAAAACTGGAAAATATGTTCCATTATGGCATACACCGGCTCACCTTAAGGAAATTAGACTCAGGCTCATACCACAAATGGTGCATGTTCCTTTCACTGGGTGGGAGCTATTTGATTTTGTTCATTTAGCATTTTTTTTTAAAACAACAACCACTGCATAAACAAAAAGCATTATTTCTCAGGCTACAGGACATTACAGAATGCAAGCTTCACTGCAAATCACCTATTTCTTAGTTCATATAATAAAGATTTAGCATTGCTCTTAACACTTGACAGTGTTAAAATTGTCATGGTTATTTAGGGGAGGAATTAAAATGCTGGGAACTTATGGGACCCTTTCATCCACAAAGGGTGGGAAAGCTTTGTACGTGGAAGGAGGAATACTGTAGAATACACAGTTCGATCACAGAAACAATTCTGACAAAATAAAGAGAATAAAGACAGATGAAGCCAAAGTAACCTTCATTAATTTCACTCCTGCTGGTTTTCCCACATTTTACCCTCCCATATATTTGTCACCCAATTTTTGTTACCCAAAATTCTAGTGCCTGTCTTTTAATTTGCAGCACATCCTCCTATCACCTCTGTGCTTACTGATCTACACTGACTCCCATACAAGAACATGTTGATTTTACAAAATCTCAACCTTTTTCAAATCTTTCCGTGGCCTTGCCTCTCCCAATCTCCAATTTCTTTCAGCTACAACCCTCCAACATATCTGCTGTGTATCCCCAGTCAAATCATTCCACTAGTGACGGATGTATCTTCAGTTGCCTAGGCCCTATGCTCTGGGATACCCTCCCTAAACCTCTCGCTTCTCAACCTCACTTTCCTCTTTAAGGCACTTCTTAATATCTAACTCTTTGACAAAGCTTTTGGCCATTTGGCCTAATAACGTGGCTCAATGTCAGACTTTGTTTTATAATGAAGCACCTTGGGAAGTTTCATCACATTAAAGTTGCTATGTAAATACATTTTGTTGTTGTTGCAAATAAAGCAAAATTACCCACTTCTATTATGGCCCTCCATTTTCTCCAATGTAGTTTACCCTCAAACTATCTTGAGAAAAAGACTGTAGTCCCATGACAGAAACAATATTTGGCAAAGCAGAGGGAGTTGTGGGGAATAGACTAGGACACAAGAGGTGGAATATATTCAAAGGAGGAAAGAAAATGTGTCAACTAAAACTAAATAATTATTCATCATTCATATATAATACTTTTTTCAAAACATGGTGACGCAAAGGTGACCTCCTCAGCCAATGATCTAGGTCAGACATGATACTACGCTATTTTATGTTTCCATAGAATGTTTTGAGGATCAATATTTTCTTACAAGGAGTCAGTATATCTGGAAGGAATGCAGCTCAGATGCTGAGAAAGCAGGATAATTACTAATTTCAATTATGTAGTGCTTACTTAGCAGATGTCTATTTTCAGGGAGGACCCCAGGGGTTTTTTGATTAAATAACAGAAGGTGAGTTTAGGTATACAAAGTCATATGATCATGAGATTGATGGGAGGAGTTAGTTTTGTTACAGAGAAACAGGTTTCAGTTCAGAGGCTGATTAAAAACAGAGGTCCGCTTGCTCACTCTCTTTGCGAAGTTTCTTTTTGCAAGTCTCACTGTCAGCTTCAGGACTTTAAAGCAAGTATGCCCAGGTTTGTCAACCATATTTAAAGTGGATTTAAGTCTATAGAAAGACGGTTGCTTACTTGGAACTGAAATAGTGATGTTAGAAATGAGAGTTTTTTTGTATTTAAAGATTGTTTGACTATTAACAGTAACACTTTTTTTAAAATTCATAATTGTTGTGAATAAAGCTTGTTTTGATAATAGATCCTTAAATTGTCAGTAGAATTACTCCTAGAGCAAAGCACTCTATCCTCACATTTATGCCAAAAATGAAAAAAACGTTCGGATCTAGTCTGACTTCATGATATACCTTGGGCTTCTGGCCTGGAATCCTAACAGTGGTATGGTCGTAATACTTTATAGTTGGATGCAAGAATATTCAGTATTTTTAGGAAATCAATGTACTTTCCAAATCTAGCAGAAGACATCCACCTACAGGCCTCAGGAAGTTAATGAATGCTCAATTGAGCCACCCCAAAATAATTCTCAAATAGCATACTGAATTTATGAATCTAGCTCGACATGATGAAATTGAGAAAAATGATCAACCTACAAAGACCCACACAACATGAAACATGTCTTTCACTAAATTTAGAAAGATCGAAATGTGTAGCTCTACATATGAAGGTTTCAGCGACCATACACAAATCTCTGATTAACACTGTGACATTTATTTTGACAACTATTTCATAAAAACTGGTATTACTAAGGCAATAAATACTCACAATCCGCCACTGCCCATTGATTTTAGTAATCAAACACTTTACCGATCAAAATAACAGACATTGGTTGATAATTATGGCACCATTAACACTCTCCTTTGTCTTATGTTTTCATTTGTCAATACCTCCTTTGCCCCACTTATCCCTTTACTTCTATTCTGCCCCACCTCCTCTACTATATAACTCATTACATTTCTACCTTTCTTCAGTTCTCTAGAAGGATCATTTGGACTGGAAACTGTGTTTCTCTCCACAAATACTGTCAGACCTGTTGAGTTTATCCAGCAATTTCTGTTTTAATTATACTGTCGCAAACTGAAAGGACAGGCTCAAAATCAATATGGTTCTTGCTTCATAAAATCTTCTTAACCCAAGACAATTAACTACCTTGAATTCACATTACAGAATTCAAATTTGTACAATTCATCGCTGGTGTGTGACATGAAGTCATTTCCACACCTGGGCCATGATTCTCCCATCCCACTGCACTAATTCTTTGGCATAACGGGTGGGAAGATTCTCACGTTGATTCGTGCGCACGCTTGCATCTCCCAGCTCTGGATTTCCACCGGTGCTTCACAAAGACCATTTGCATGGTCCTTTTAATATAATTTAAATATGATTAGTGGGCCAGGGACTGAAGTCTTCAGGCCCACTAGCATCTCCCAGCCCGCCAGGATATTTCACTCCTGCGGGTTTAGACTAGCTCCCCACTTTCAGGGGGCCAACAGCCTGGCCCCACAGGACAGAAGGGGTCGGAGTCAACTGTAGGCCCCAGAGGGTCAGGCAGCAGGGTGGGGATTGCACCCTGGTAGTGCCAGCCCATGCCCCTGACACTGCTCAAGACAGTGCCAATGCCCAGGGTGGTGCCCATCGGGCATATGACAGCTCTGGAAATGACTTCATGTCACACACCAGCGATGAATTGTACTAATTTGAATTCTGTAATGTGAATTCAAGGTAGTTAATTGTCTTGGGTTTAGAAGATTTTATGAAGCAAGAACCATATTGATTTTGAGCCTGTCCTTTCAGTTTGCGACAGTATAATTAAAACAGAAATTGCTGGATAAACTCAACAGGTCTGACAGTGTTTGTGGAGAGAAACACAGTTTCCAGTCCAAATGATCCTTCTAGAGAACTGAAGAAAGGTAGAAATGTAATGAGTTATATAGTAGAGGAGGTGGGGCAGAATAGAAGTAAAGGGATAAGTGGGGCAAAGGAGGTATTGACAAATGAAAACATAAGACAAAGGAGAGTGTTAATGGTGCCATAATTATCTATCATAATTATCATATAGGGGGCAATAAGTGGGGGTGGGGGGGGGTCCTGCTACCACTCTACTGACAGGATTGGTGGGGGAAACAGGGAGGACAGCAACTGGGACAGGCAGCTGTTTGGAGAGGGGCGGGGGTGGTTGGGACTGCGGACAAGGGAGTCAGTGGGGGGCGGGGTGGAAGCTAGTAATCAAGTCACAGGGGCGGAGAGCCAGCAATGCGGTGATCGCGGAGTTGGCCAGCAATCGGGAGACCATCAGTGCGGGGGCCACCACACTTGTGCAGTAGCCCACTCAGCACTTGTTGATTTCAGCCTCTCCAGCGGAAATAGGTCCCACCCTCTGAAGTTTAATGATAAATTAACTTATCCCAGGGGGACTCTGCAATGCACAAGTGTGGGAGATTCTTCTCCGAACTTTCACTGAAACAAAAGCGTGAATTACTCCAGTTTTCACGCAAATTTGACACTTGGAATTTTTTGGGGCGAATTCCACACCAGTCTCATTAGAAATGATGTGGAGATACCGGCGTTGGACTGGGGTAAACACAGTAAGTCTCACAACACCAGGTTAAAGTCCAACAGGTTTATTTGGTAGCAAAAGCCACTAGCTTTCGGAGCATTTGCTGTTCCTTTCGCAGCAAGCGCTCCGAAGGCTAGTGGCTTTTGCTACCAAATAAACCTGTTGGACTTTAACCTGGTGTTGTGAGACTTCTTACTCATTAGAAATGACATAGGATGGATAACAAATAATACAGAACCAAAATTTACAAGATGTCAGAGAAAACCTGCAGTACAATTGATAAAGATAAACCTAAACAAAAAACACAATTAAAAATTGTAATATTTATTTCAAATGTAACTTTTTGTTGAAGATGCTTGAACAAACCCAGTAAATGCAGGATGTTTTTTTTGTAGTTTTATATATCCAGTCTAAATTTAGAGACAAGAATGATACCAAATGTCAGCCAAGCTGACAGCTAAGTTGAAAGACGAGATATCAACAAGTGCCTGTGCTCAGCAAGTTTCAAAATATCTAGTTTTAGTTTAATTTTAATCAACTTTTGTATCACCTGCCATTGCTCCATTCTGATTCAGATGGAGTTTAATAACAGCATTGATCAATGTTTAGTTATTAGTTCTGTTGCAACAAGAAATAATCTTTTGATTGGTGACAGTCCTTACCTAGTCCCTATTACACAAGCATCTTGGCAAACCACCAGAGGAGCCATATTACTGGCTGGTAATATTAAGTGTGTGCAGTTAAACATTGAAAATGCTATTGAAATAATTAGTTGCTTAAACTACTTTTTTTTCAAGGAATATATAGCTCAAACAACTAAGACCACTTTTTATTGACAACGTCAAACAAAGCAGGCAAAATAACATGTGCCCAGTATAGAACATAATGGTGGTTAATCCCAGAGAATATGTAATAAACGTTTTAAAAAGATATTGATAAGAGCAACCAATAAATCAAAATATACACGATTTCCATAAATCTTTTATTATAGACCATTCTTCCTGTGGAGTTTTTATTACTGGATATGTGCCATCCAAAAAAAAACTTCCAAATAACTTCACATCCCTTTAAATAGATCCACCACTAGCCTTACTGAAAGGTCACATTCAGCTGGACAGATTAAACCCAGAAAGTGATTTTCTACGAAACTGAGCAAAATTAAGTTGCATAATAATCAGCTATTAGTAACATCTAAAGTTTAAAGAGGCAAGGATCTTATTCTCAAACTGTTACAATTCATACATTAGAGTGATGTGAAGCCAGTTCCACCTCCAGTCTTAAGAAGCAATCTGGGATGGTGAATAAAAATAAAGTTTAAAAGACATCAGAGAAAAAGCTTGATTACCAAACTTGCAATTCATAAATCTAATTGAAATTTGTTATTTAAAGGTCCTTTTAACAGTTTTAAAAGATCTCAATTTATCTTATTGTGGCAAATGCATGAATCCAGTCTAAGATAGAGACTAGAATGATCCCTAAGCTGTAAGTTAATTGAGAAACAAGATATTAGCTTTCCTAGAGCAAAAACAATAAGAAGTCAAAGCAAATCATAAAGTATCCCCTCTTTGGGCACTTACCAAACTATACTCAACCTTTTAGATAACTCACAGTTTCTGAATGATTCTTCAAGTACTACGAAAATCAGTGCATTTCAAAGATGGAAAATACCGTGCTGCTGATCTGCAAGGTAACAGTAATCCTCTAAATGTCCAAGCAAGTAGCCTCGTGGTGTCAGATTTGTGTTAGAGCCAGTTGTACTCTCGGAAGTTCAAACATGATTCTCCTTCATGGCCAGACATCTGTGCTATCATTGAGAGCTGAAGCTTGCCAAGGATTTACTATATTTACAATGGAACACAGCTTCAATGAGGCACATACAAGTCAAATCTCACAACTACCCATTTGAAAATGGGAAAACAAGGATCGCATCACCCCATGAGAAAATACGAGATTTCATAAAAAGTTATTTGTTTGAGTACAG
Organism: Carcharhinus amblyrhynchos; assembly: GCF_965287045.1. Classification (NCBI taxonomy): domain Eukaryota; kingdom Metazoa; phylum Chordata; class Chondrichthyes; order Carcharhiniformes; family Carcharhinidae; genus Carcharhinus; species Carcharhinus amblyrhynchos. Next base: position 56,679,985 of record NC_137338.1, read on the forward strand.
TGTGTTAAAGAATCTCAATAAGCCTGTGACAAACTACATTTTTATACAAGTAGTTTATACAAGTAGCTTTCGTCCCCTCTTTCCCCACTTCACTGCATTCCATACTAATCCAAGAAGATAGAGTTCTATTTATGTAGTTCTATTCTATTCTTCTGGGGTTCCATCACAAACTCTACATCTAACAGATCAGAAGATAAAGCTGCCTGATCTCCCTTCTTTCATTGGTCTCTGCTCATGTCTCACTGCAGCATGGCTGAAACTAATCACTCACTGAGTGGGAGAAGGTAACAGTCCAGGATTTGGGTTCCATTATTTCATTGAACACCCCTACACGGTCACACATCCTGCTCTCGGACAAGATACTTTTATACATAGAATGCAATTTTTGTCATCCAACAAGCCTCCTTACATCCCTATTCATTCAACAAAATCTGCCATTCCTTTCTCCCTGCATATCTCACTTCCCCTTGAATACATCTATGCTATTTACCCAAACTATTCCTTGTTGTCTTGAGCTCCATGCACAAATCATTGAGTAGATAAGTTTCTCCTGAATTCCCTATTGGTTGTAATAACTATTCAGTGTTCATAGCTAGCTTGAATCCCCCCACAATTGGGAACAACTCATCTACATATATCTGATCGAGGCCTTCCAGACAATGGCACTATTTAGGCAAAGGGATACCCAGCCAATATTTATCCATCAATCGACATCACAAACAAGCAGCTCATATGGCCATTATCACACTGCTGTTTGTGGGAGTTTGCAGAATAATTGCTCTGTTTCCAACATGTGATTACATTTCAAAAAAATATTTTGCTGACTACTTAACACTTTAGGGCATCTGGTGGTCATGAACAGTACTATATAAATGCAGGTCTCTCACCTCTTTTATACCTTAAATGCCTCAAACAGGCCACCCTTTAGCATGCTCTGTTCTTCTTCTGATATGGAAGCCAACCTGAGGCCCTGAGAAGAATAAAAAAAAACACATGTGACAACTATGACATATGGCTGCCCATCAAAAGTAAATACAACTCGTGTTCCAAACACCAACTAGATAAAGAAAGTGCCTGCTGGTCTATCACCAAAGCCACAAGGAACAGGAAGCTTCAGTTTCAACTCAGTGGTAATTCCAGTAGGCATGGGTAAAGAAATTGGGCAGGGTGCTATTCTGCTGGATCATAAAGAAGCCTACAACTATTTCAGTCTTGTATTAAGAACTAACAATAGCAACATTTAAGAGGCATCTTAACAGATACATGAATAAGCTGGGAATGGGGAATACAGACTGCTAGATGCAAAAGATCTTTAACTTAGAAAAGCATCATGTGTTGGCGTAGGCTTGGTGGGCAAAAGGGCTTGCCCTCATGCTACACTGTTCTTTGTTCTTCTTTGTAAATCAAATATGTTCCTCCCTTTACGTAGTTCTGCCTTGGTATTGCTGATATTTTGGCCTCTTCCTCTACTATGAAAATGGAACTAAAGTGTTAATTTGTTCATTAATGGTTCAACTGAATCAGGCAATGTATATAATCTTATTTACATAACTGATGTGAGAAACACCAGGTCCTTCATGAAGAGTACAAATTGCTCATTCGTCTTGCAAAAAGATAACAGGTTGGACTGCCAAAACTTAAACACTAACACATTGCAGTGTACAAATACACTGAATACTGTCAGCTTCCCTCGTTTTATCAAGAAGCTCTAATAATTGTACACCTTTCATTTTCAGATAACTTGCACTAAAGCATTCTGTGGACTAAATATTTGCTTTCATTTTCCATAAATTCACATATGCTGATTTACTTTCATCATATTTACCAACTGTAGTAAGGAGCTAAATGTTCCAAAGTAAGAAATGGCTTCCAATCGCTTGTTACAAGGAAATAATTCAATCTCAAGGTTCACATCTCTCTCTCACTCGTATGGGTTTTCTTCAGAAAATCTAATTGTATTGCAATGTAATATACAAAGTAATCAATACTAATCCTGGAAAAATGAATTCTGGCTGCCATGAAAACTAGCAGAGGGTCGTTCAAAAATTAAATATCAAAGGAAAATAAATTCAAGTAGTCTCCAGAAATTTCCCTAAAGTTACAGACAGTGTGCGTATGGACTGTTTTAAATCTCCCTGTATTTTAAACGTGCCACACCACACAATACAGTGGCTAAAATTGAGTGCACCTTTTAACTGAAGATAACAATTCGAAGCCTGCAGAGCTTACATACTTCTCGGAAACAAACGTCGGTCACAATATTTACCACAAACTACATCGGGAAAGAATTGTCCTTCACAAAATTAAGCTTGCAATAAAACTGTTGGCAGCGACTTGTTGAAGTTGAATTTGCGGCGTGCCTGTCAAGTGGAAGAGAGTTTTGTAAAGGTTAACACCGAATTACAGAACGTCCTTCCACTGGGTGCCCTTCAGTCAGTGCCCAGCCCGTGTACCTGTGTACAGCCGCCTCTTCTCAGCACCCACTTCATTCAGTCTGCATTTGCCCAACAGGTCTCCCGCTCACTTCCGCGTCTCTGCTGTTTGTGGAAGCGCTTAACGCTGCAAGGCGTCTCTCGCTTCGGTGCCGGGGCGTAGGATCCACCCTCCCTCGCACGCGCGTCCCCGAATCCCCGAGCGCGCGCCTCTGTAATCCCCGCGCGCTTTCGACCACTTCCTGCTCCGGTGCCATCTAACGTGTAGCAGTTGTTGCACCTTGGCAGTGAGTGTATCAAGGCGCCTCTGAACCGTGTCTCTCTTAAAAAGTTGCTAAGTTTCTGATCCATTTAATGCAGGGGGTAGAGTGGCCCCTCTCTTTCCCCACACCCCCTTTGATGACAAGTTATTTTAATAATAGACTTGTCAATTCACTTACTGTTTAACTACCATGACTGTAAAAGGGTGAAGACAGATTTCCTTGTCAGGTTGTAAAATTAAAAGAGAATACTACTTATTGAAACACATGATTTTAATAAATATGATCAAACTGTTGCAAACACACAAGCAAAGTAATTTACAAATGGGAAGATCAATTAAATAGTTTGTTTATAGTCCAATAAAAGTCAATGTTATTGGATGTTTTACATTGATGACTTGGATGGGTTTAGGCCAGACTGGATGCCCCTTGTAGATTCTGTGTCAAGATGATTTAAAGCGGTTGACAGATGGTTATTTTCTCTTCGGGTTTCAGGTCCAGAGGAAAATGGCTACTTAAGACACAAAAGAGAGCAAGTTGGTTCACCACATAACTCCCTCTCACCAACTGATTCAAACAGGGTAATTGAAAGTTGATTTCAAATCCATAGTTTAGCCTTGGTTAGTGATTGGAAAAGTTCTTTTCTCGGCCAGAGTTCATCATCCAAAGTGATTATGTCTATTTGCTTGTTACTCACATAGTTAAATACACAGGTGCTGTCTGGATATTTTGTGAAAGGGTCAGGAGATCTAGTTATTCACATTCCTGTATGATGATCGTCTTTGATTGATTGGTCTAGACAGCCTGACTTCATTTTAATAGTTTTGGAATTCGTAAGGTACAGTTATGTAAGTCTTTGGCCTCCTTAGAAGCTATCACTGAAAATCTTTTAAAACTCTACCAGTGGTTCAGCCCAAAAAATTAAGGTATTTTGGCTTTAAAACACATTGTTATTGCCATAATTTTTAAAGTGCAAAATAAAGGGGAGCCAATGACTTCATCTTTGGAGGGATAGAAGGAGAGGAATTGTGTTAAACTTGTATCAAACATTGCTCAGTCTTAAGAGTACATCAAAATTTATTTCTAATATCTTTCTAAGATGTATGGCTAAATGCTATATTTGCTTGTTCCCGGGTGAGGAAGAACCCCATTTTGCTGGTGTGGGTTAAATACTCTGTGCTGAAAGCCAGTTTCACAGATAATATGGTTGCCATGGCATTAAGGAATGTTAATCCGTCAACTGCAAAGGTATCAGCATTGATATCAACTAAAATATGTGCTGATAACTAACTACATAATGTAATTATTTTCATTTGAATTGATTATGAAGTCTGCTGTAGCTGGCTAACTGACGCAAAGGGTTCTGATGTTTTTAGTTTCATTTGGCTGATCCAGTGTTTACAATTCTGATAGGAAAATTAGACAACCTTCCGCAGTTCATCAATTCTTTTCACACTGTTTTTGTGGGGTAACACGTACAGAATCCACAGTGGGTAGATGATACATTGCACACCCTCCATAAATTTTATCATTGGGTTTATATCAATGGTCTTGGTTTGTATTATGAGAATAAATGAAAGGTTTCAATTTTGTAAAGACAAGGAGATTTAAATTAATCATTATCTGCAATGAATTTTGTCATATTTACAATACTGTTTAACTTCTATTTTTAACGTTGGTTTTTTTTTTAAACTTATGTTATAGGTGATACATAAACGTAAGTTGATATTAAATGTGACTTGTAGCTTGTAGCCAAAAGCTGGTATCTTAATTTCTCTTTGCTACCTTCAGATCAGAAGAACTTGAAAGGACTTGTTGACTCAAAGCTATTACAGTAAGAGAAGTTTTCTTCAAATCTGGGGGATTGGTACAAGTCAGACATAGTGAGTAAAAAGTTACATTCTGACCATAGGAATCAAAAATTTGGTCTGAGACATTAAACTCAAGTTTAGCTGTTGTGAGTTGTGAACATAGCCCAGTCTATCACACAAACCAGCCACCCATCCATTAACTCTGTCTACACTTTTCGCTGCCTCGGAAAAGCAGCTAGCGTAATCAAGGGCCCCATGCACCTTGGGCATATTTTCTTCCACCTTCTTCTGCCAGAAAAATGATGCAAAAGTCTGAAATCACATACCAGCCGACTCAAGAACAGCATCTTCCCTGCTGCCAACAGATTTTTGAATGGACCTACCTTACATTACTTTGATGTTCCTGTGTATCCCAGCTATGACTATAATACTTCATTCTGCACTCTCTCCTTTCCTTCTCCCCTATGTACTCTATGATTGGTATGTTTTGTTTGTTATAGCACGCAAGAAACAATACTTTTCACCAAGATGTGACAATAATATATCAAATCAAAAATCATATCAAGCAAGAGAAATATTTCAGTAAAAGCTTGACATACGAAAGATTTATATTCAGGGTATATATAGGTATGACTACCAATTAAATATGCTATCTACTGCAAGTAAAATAATGCATTCACTTTTTGTAACAAGGAGTGAGAAGTATGAGCCTATGACTCCACAATTATTCTCGTATTACATACCATTGTCAAATATCACTCACTTGTTTCAAATGCACAATTAGCTTAATGTTTCTGTGAGATTGGGTCTGAATTTGTTAATCAACAAAGCTGAAATCTAAAAGAGTTTTCTCTCTTTTCCCAATTCCTCCTGGCATGGCAGTAACATGCTGCACATTTGGGGTGCTGCTTCAAGAAGCATAAATAAAGATCAAAGCGCATTTTAAGTCAGTGTATTAATGCTTAAAAGTGGCCTTTTGCACCCCAAGCTCCTGATATATTTGGGATTCTGCACAATAAATTTTCAGCGGGTCCATACCATATACTCATTGCAGAACCAAAATCACTTCTGAAGAGACACTGCAGATGTTAGTCCATCATTAGCAATCCTTGCTAAAATCCTCATCCCCAAATACCATACATGTTCAATCTAAATAAAAATGAAAAAACACAAATGAAAACAAGAAATGGAAAAACATAGCAACAATGTGATGGAATGTGAAGCCTTCCATTGTTCAGCCTCACAAAGAAAGTATGCTTAATTTTTGAGGAGCTTTGAGACAGAAACCTGTAAGAACGCTAGCCAATTGGATGCTCATTCTGCAAACTATTGGATTTGTGAAGGGCTTAAAGAACAACCATTCACAATACAATATCACCAAAAGAGGAGGAAGACATGGGGATCATAATTTGTGGGGAATGATAAGTCGAATAGAATCCTTTAATTGAAACAATGTGCAAGGATACGGGGAAAAGGCATTAAACCATAATATTCATTTGGCGAGCTGGTGCAGACACAATGGGCCAAATGGCTTCCTGCACCATAACAATTCTGTAATTGTGTGAATCAAAACAAAATGTAATAATTGAAGCACTGAAATTCACCCCAATAATCAGGGAAGGAGGTAAAGCCATGCATTGGTTTGCAAAAGAAAGTAATGATTTTGTTTTCAATTCTTTAAGAGGTGCCAGTTGACATCATCAAGGAGTGAGTCCTAGTGTAAGACAAGATACAGGCGATAAAAGTTTTGGATGAGAAGGAATTTAGGGCTTCCAATTCATGTGTAGAGCAGCCAGTCACACATCAAAGTTTCCACTCTGGAGAAGTCATTTTTTGACTCAAAATGATAACTCTGTGTCTCTCTCCACAATTGCTGCAGCCCTATTCAGTATCTGTGCAAGACCAACAAGTGCAGCATTAGTGAAATAAAGCCTGGAGGCAATGGACATGTGTGCAAAAGTGTTAGTGTCAATATTGCAATGTAAGAGGAACAATATTTTTCATTGTACTGGGTTGTGTAATCAGCTGTATGATGAAACTTTTCCTTTGCACATTTTAGAAATGGTGGATGGAATCAGAAAATATTAAATGATTGATTAGTAAACTTTTAAACAATAATTAAAAGTCATAATAATGGACCATTTCATGCGCCCCCATCCATTAACATCAAGTTCATGTGTAGAGCAGCCTGTCACAAATTAAACCGATATGGAATTTTCTTATACTCACCTGACAGTATCACATATAGTAAAATTACTGTCTGTTTATTTATTTGCTTCAGTCAGGGAGGATCCATTGTCTGGCGGATTTTTACTGCTTGGAACAGAACTCCAGTGCCTGGACTTCAGTCACCTTCTTGACAGCATTAGTTCATAGATTTTCAACATACTTTGACAAAAGGACCACATGAAGATTTTTGATTCCCTCTTGGTAACCTACTAACTGAATTCCCAGGTTTCACCCTTTCTTGACAAATCTTGATAGCCCTCAACCATTTGAGGATCAGCCAGGGAAGATATGGCCACTTGTGTGAGGAACACCTCAAATTGTGACTGTGGTCATCCAAGTTAGATCATTGCCTACATATTGAACTGCAGCCCTGAAGGACACATTCCTGGTGGAATCCCAACTGTGTCAACTAAAGCTGTTGAATAAATTGTTAACCTCAACGTCAAATGTTAACTATTTCCTCAGCCTTATGAGCAAAGAAAATTCAAGGAGGGTTGAAACTTATATCCTAAGTGAGGTGATTGTAGTGTTGTCTCGTGGACCGAAAGTTTCCAGGTCAAAATCACTTCATCAGAGCACTCATTGCTCATTGTAAAACATCCATTCCTTATCACAGAAACTACAAGCTATGGACAATACAAAATTTGGATGTAATGTGAGCTGTAAAGAGAATAGTGTCGAACTTCAAAACAAGTGGCAAATGAAATTCAGTGCAGAGAAGTGTGAAATGATTCATTTTGGAAGAATATAGAGAAATAATATAAAGAATATAAAAGTGGTTGCAGGTGCAGAGGGACTTGGGTGTATATGTTCATTAGTCATCAAAGGTAACAGTTCCTTAAGTTTACAATATCCTAGGCTTTGTAAATAGGGGCATGGAGTACAACAGCAAGGTGGTTAGATTAAACTTGTATAAAACATTGGTTCAGCCTCAACTGGAGTATTGTATCCAGCCCAGTTCTGGGCATCACACTTCAGGAAGGATGTGAAGGTATTAAAGAGGCTTCAGCAAAGATTCCCAAGAATGGTTCTAAGGATGAGGAACTTCAGTTATGTAGAAAAAAAGGAGAATTTGGAACTGTTCTTCTAAGAGAAAAGAAGGTTGTGAGGAAACTTGATAGGAGGTATTCAAAATCATGAATTTTGGATGGCACACTGGCACAATGGTTAGCACTACTGCCCCATAGTGCCAGGGACCCAGGTTCAATTCCAGTCTTAGGTAACTGTGTGGAGTTTGCACATTCTCCCCATGTTTGCATGGGTTTCCTCCACATGCTCTGGTTTCCTCCCATAGTCCAAAGATGTAATGAATGGGTGAATTGGCTATGCTAAATTGCCCCTTAGTGTCAGGGGGATTAGCAGGGTAAATACATAGGGTTACAGGGACAGGATAGGATTGTTGTCAGTGCAGGCTCGATGGGCCAACTGGCCTGTATAATTCTCTGAGAGGTCTGGATAGAAGAGATAGGGAGAAACTATTCCATTGGTGAAAGGATCGAAAATGAAAGGACACTAGTTTAAGTTAATTGGTAAAATAATCAATGGTGACATGAGGAAAAAGTTTTGAATACAGCAGTTAATTGGGGGTCTTGAATATACTACCTGAGTGTGTGATGGCAACAGATTTAATTGAGGCATTCAAGTGGTATTTACAGCATTATGTGGAAAGGGGGAATGAGCAGATACAGAGAGAAGGCTGGGGAGCAGCACTAGGTGAATTTATCCTTTGGAGATCCAGCACAGACATAGCAGGCCTAATGGCATCCTTCTGTTTGATAACAAAACTGTGATTTTATTGCTAATGTCCCAAAAATTGATGAGCAAAAATATCTGTAAAATGTGATAAATTTACCTAACTGTAAAGTATCATGAGGTAAAACTCACTGTACAAATATATACATCAATTTGATCACCAAAAACATTGGGTGGAATTCTCCTGTTTTCAGGCTAAGTGCACATGCTGACAGGAAAACAGGAGTGTTGCCCACTGGTGCTGGAAGCATCTGTGAGGTGGAATAACTCGCCTGAAAGCTGTTAATGAGCACAGCCTGATTGTCAGCCTGTGATTTCTTCAAAATAATTGTGGTTTGCAAAAGAGGAAGTTAGATCATAGACTGTCAATCAAACTTATAGTCTTCTGTCAACATTGTGGTTAGGATCAGTGAGGTATTTGAGGTGCATTTAAAAGTGAAGAGAAATTAAACACAGTTGGCTGGAGCATAATAGAATCCATTGAGCTGTCAATGGAGTCTTTCTCAATGCAATGCACGATGAATTTAATAGAGATCAAAGATTTCCAGTGGAATGGAGAGGGTTTCAAAGATTTTAGCTGGCTAGAAGGCTGCAGAAACCGTAAATCAAAGCTGTGTGCATACTTTGGGGCTGAGTGCGCAGCTGTGCAGACTGCAACCCACCCCCATCCACCCCATCCTCCTGTGAAATTGACATTTGTCAGAGGACTTAAAATGGGTCTTCTCCATGTTTGCCTTCTGTCAGGGAGAAAGTAAAATCTCTGCTCCAGGATGAGGTGCTGCAGTGACTCAACATCCTACCAGGTGATTGGAGGGCATGGAGGTTAAAGTGACCTGGTCATTTCAGAATTTTCAGATGTTGATCACAGGGCTGAAACCCAGGGGTGACCTTCAGGTCTGCCAAGGGCTAGAAGGAGCAGTCCAACCATTACAGCCTCATCCTGGGAGAGAGTGGCGAGTTCAACCTCTTGCCCTGGACCCAAGCCCAACCAATCCCCAGTACCGTTGAGGAACCCTTCCTTTGGCCACTGGATCTATATCCTTAACCTCTCCCCCCCCACCACCCCCCCCCTCTTCAAACGCTCAGGACCTAAGGTGCCAGGCCAGGGTGCCAGGGGGCAGTGTACTGTTGGCACTGCCAAGGCACATAGTCTGAAGAGGGGCTGAGTTGGGGAGGGGGGGGGGCGGGTGGTTTGAGTGTGCAATCTGGGGGGTGGGGATTCTGTGGGGAGATCTAAGACGGAGGAGAATGAGGGTGGGTTGGTGCCTGTGGACGGTGGGGGTGACCCATGATGTGAGTGGTGGGGGGAGGATGCCCTTCTTTTCTCCGGGGTTAGTGGTGTTCCCCGGATTCCCAGGGTGCAGCATCCCAAGTCCCTGCTTGTGGCTCGCAGCTGTAAAGCCCAGCCTGTGCCATTCCCGCTGGCGGTCTGGCTGAATGCGGCATCCGCTATCGACATTCACATTTGCAATAATAATCGGGTTGCCACCCACTCTGGGCGGGAACCCGATCGGAGCTGATGGGTCGGGTGAATCCTGAGAGCCCTCACACTCGTCGGGAATCACGATCTTTTGTTGATGGTCCATTCATCGGATTCCCGTCCGAGTGTATTATTTTGAGTAGCATCAGCTTTTTAAGAACAAGCATTTCGGAAACTATTTATAAGTTGTCTGTTTACTAAGGGATTTAGGCAACATTTTTATTTAAAAACTGATGAGAGTTAAATTAACGATACATTAGTAAATAATTTATAAGATTCTCAGCATCTATAATGCCTGCCTCAGAGTGGAGTGGTTGGTGCAGTAGCAAATCAGTACATAAGAGTAAAAGCAAGTTGAAATGAGTTATAAATCGGCAGACGTTTTTATAACTATTTTTACATAATCATTTCAAGAACGTTTTTGTCATTTAGAAACTTGCTGTTTTGATAGCTGTCGTTAAGCTCACCGTGGATGTGTAAAGTGTAACAAAATTGGATTGTTCTATGTCTATTATGCGTCCAAATTTCGCAGTGGCAGAGCACCACCTTGTGATTAACTCAAGGTTTTATATGTATCAATGGGGTGCTGATTCCGTAAGTTAGCGAAATATTTCATTCGCAAGTTCTGAAACATAGTACATAGAACCCTACAGTGCAGAAAGAGGCCCTTCGGCCCATCGAGTCTGCACTGAACACAATCCCACCCAGGCCCTACCCCCATATCCCTACATATTATACCCACTAATCCCTCTATGCATCCCTAGACACTAAAGGGCAATTTCTTAACATGGCCAATCAACCTAACCCATACATCTTTGGACTGTGGGAGGAAACCGTGGGGAGAGGGCGGGAAAGTGGAACTGAGCCACGACAAATCAGCCATGATCTTATTGAATGGCGGGGCAGGCTCGAAGGGCCAGATGGCCTACTCCTGCTCCTATTTCTTATGTTCTTATGTAAACCAGAGTACCTGGAGGAAACCTACGCAGACATGAGGAGAACGTGCAAACTCCACACAGACAGTGACCCAAGCTGGGAAATCAAACCCAGGACCCTGGAGCTGTGAAGTAGCAGTGCTAACCACTGTGCTACCATGCCACCCACAACTTTGCCAATATCATCTTCCCCAATCTTTATTTCCTGGCTGTGCCCTCAATTAAAAGCTGTAAAATCTCTAACACCTTTGAGGAATTTCTTGTTTCTCCTCACAAATGCTGCCGCGTGTATCCAGCATTACATGGTGCATTTTTGTTTCAGATCTGCAGCTTTTTCTTTTGTTCTTTAATGGCTGATTTTGTTGGGTTTTCAGTGATGTTTGAGTGTCACAGGGTTGGCTTGTTCCTTTCGTCTGATGGATTTGTTTAGTTTGGATTCTAAAAGGAGCGACAGCAACAGTAATACCTGACTGTCACAAATAATTCCATGAAGAACTGGTATAATGCCAACTATCACAACTATTGTATCATTGGCCCAGGAATTAATTTGGTTTAAGACTGTGTGAACAACCAACTATGCTAAAGTGGATAACACCATCCTGGAATGCATTGTGATATCACTGGTCAGTGTTTGCAACATTTGTCATCACCACACAAACTGCTAATATAATTACATAGTTCAAATCTAATGCTTCTCATACCATCCGGCTAATGTTGCTTAGTAGTCAGGAATAAATAAATTAGCTCAAGTACCAACCTTGAAGAGGAGATCTTCCTCCCTCTGGAAAATAGTTACATCAGGATGTTTCACATATTTACACAGTCCCAGTAATTTGAAAACAAGTGCTACCATTATGTAAAAACAAATCAACAGCTGTAGTGTAAATCTGGTGTGTAATGTAGTCCTGTTCTAAGTGCTTTCAGGTGGCACGGTGGTCAGCATTGCTGCTTCACAGCTCCAGGGACCCGACTTCAATTCTAGCCTCAGGTGACTGTGTGGAGTTTTCACATTCTACTCCTGTCTGCATGGGTTTCCTCCATGTGCTCCGGTTTGCTCCCACAGTCCAAAGCTGTGCAGTTTAGGTGGATTGGCCATGCCAAATTGCTCCTAAATTAAGGGGATTAGCAGAGTAAACATATGGAGTTATGGGATAAGGCCTGGGTGGGATTGTTGTCGGTATGGGCTCGATAGGCCGAATGACCTCTTTCTGCACTGTAGTGATTCTTAATGCTATTGGAGCTTTAGGGAGGTCACCCTTAGAGAGGACAGCCAAGACAGGCATAATGCCAAAATCTCTTTCAGAGACATTAAAAAAGATAGTGCCTCAAAGGAGCAGGGGAAGAGGTGGAGGGGGTGGGGGTGGTAACATGATGCTGGAATTTGCAGATGATATTAAATTGTAGTGGTTAGAGCAAATAGAATGGAAGATTGCACCAACATTGAGAAAGACAAAGAGGCTTTCAGATTCACTGGATAAATAGCAACATTTGATGTAGCGAAAATGTGAGGTTTCTCATTTTTGGTAAGCTGAAAAGTCACTTATTTCATGGGAGGCAAGAAACTAAATGGGGTAGAATAAAGAGATTTAGGAATACAGATGCATACATTGTTAACAACAGCATAAAAATTGCTTAGGCCATTCAAATGTAAACAAAGCATTAGGGTTCATTTCATGGAATTCCTACAGTGCAGGAAGGAGGCCATTCGGCCTATTGAGACTGCATCAAAAACAATCCCACCTAGGCCCTACACCCACAACCCAACACATTTACCCCACTAATCCCTCTAACGTCCCGGGATACCAACGGGCAATTTTATCATGACCAAATCAACCTAACCTGCATATCGTTCGACTGAGGGAGGAAACCGGAACACCCAGTGAAAACACATGCAGACGCAGGGAGAATGTGCAACCTCCACACAGTGACCCAAGCTGGGAATCAGACCTGCGTCCATGGTACTGTGAAGCACCATGCCATCCCATACAAAATGTATCCACACTTCTTCTACACAAAAATATTACAAAAGCAAGGAGGCAATATTATTTAGAACCTCCTCTCACTTGAAGTATCATTTGAAGCAGTTCTAGACCCCAGAGTGCAGAAAGGATATTGTAGTGTAGGAGAAAATGCAGAATCGAGAGGCTGCAATCAACAGGAAAGATTTCTCTCTTTTCTCTGAAGAGAGGAGTTTGATAAGGTGGACATAAGAAAACTATTTCCACATATTGAATTATTTCCTCGTGGTTGGGTCTGGAATAAAGACAGGCACAAATATAAGATAGCCAATAATAAATCAAATAAGGAATTTAGGAGAAAATCTTTACGCAAAGAATCATAAGAATGGGGAACCCAATATCACATGGAGTGGTTGAAGTAGATAGCTTAGTGTGTAAAGGAAGGGTTAGGTACCCAAAAGGGAATAAAGAATAGAGGGATACAATGGCAAGCTGAGATTAGAGCAGGTGAAGTCTTGTGTGGAATATAAGGGCAGTAGGGCTGAATGGCATGCTCTGCACTATAGATCCTAGGTAGCTGGTTCTCTGAGGACATATTCATATCTTAACTTACACTTAAGTTTCTAATAAATACAATCATGGTAGTTTACCATATAAAATCTGGTGATATGCATAGACAGTATGAACTGTATATTATTTACTCAGATTCACATCCATCCTCTATTTGGCAACTGTTTCCCAGTTTTCCACATCTAGCCCAAGTTTAAAATATTGGCTCCGCAATCCAATGGATTTTTAAGTCATGCGCTGTGTATGATCCAGAGATAAATACAAGCCATGCAATACCAAACTTTTCACATTGTAAAAGCAGAAATATGGGGATTTTCAATTGAATAAATATTGGTTAGCATTCTTACTGTGTATCTGTTCCTTTCAAATAGAAGAATTTTAAAAACACAAATAGTCAGCCGGTAAATTACAATTAAAGTTCACTTATTGTTACAAGAATCATATTTCTAGATTACAGAATACAGAGTCAAATTTGCTCTTAGGTGGTTTGATCAGGCTACTTTTGGATCAGCATTTCTTCCCGCAGGAGCAGCAGCTAAAGTAAGTAGTTTAATAGCTTTTATTGAGAGATTCAAGTACACCAGCTTTCAGGAGCGCAAGATTCTTTCCCCAGGTCTGAAATAACAAATTATTCCACATGTCATTCTACAGAAAAAGGAAAAGATGCATCTTGGGCTGGTTGGTATTCTGTTGATTTGGTAAGAATATTACGTCTTCTAAAAGCACAATGACTGAACATAACCCCAGGGCGCAAATCTCATAACTCCGTTCCTGGTTGCACTTTAGACAGTTGGCTGTGGGTGTAATTTAAAACCTTTTAAAGGATGAAAGTTAGTCATTTTCACAGAAGCTTCCTTAAAGTCAACATCAACGAGATCAAAAATTCTGTTCTCACCTAAAACTTTGCATACTAGTTTTATCTCTCTGCCTCTGCTTGGTGCTTAGTAATGATGAGACATTCTCCCTAAGCTCTTCAGTACTGTTATTCCTCACTCCTTCAACAGTCCCTTTAAAATATCTTTAATGCCACCTTTAAAAAACACTCCTAAACTCTCATTCTGTCACCATTTGTCGTAATGTTCTCTTTGTTTCTGAGTGTTTTAGCATTGTATAGTACAAATTATTGTGTTACCTTCCACAATCAGCTGTTAAGGCATTTAAAAGTCCAATCCTTTAAAACCTTTGAAAAATTACCTGGAGTGTTAACCAAAATTATTTGCTATTTCTCTCTATCTGTTGACATGTGCTTGAAGGCTTCCATGCCTGAATTTGTGCAGCATGACTTATTTCACAACCAGCCATTGTCACAGTAGAGTACTTTTCATTTCAAAGTTTGATTGCAAACTCTTTGATGTGGGACTGAATTCCAATGTTTGTTGTTATAAGGGATTGTGCACGTGAATGATTTTCTTTGTTACAACGCTTTATACAGTTGAAGAAATGTAAATATATAAATGCTTTTTTAAGATTGAGAATTTGCAATAGACATTTAGAAATTTGTTACATTTTTATTTTATTATAGAGGGCTATGGGGAAATAGCACAGAAAAGGAGTTGAGGCCAGCATAGATCAGCCATGATCATATTGAATGGCAGGGTAAGTTTCAAGAGCCTGGTGGGTTACTCCTACTTCCATTTCTTCTGTTCATTTCTGCATATGTTCTGTAGTCTGTCTATAGTGCATCCTAGGTGAGTTGGCATATGGGCGTAAGTAAAAAGGGTGTTGTGTTGGGGGCATGGGCATGCATTGAGTCAGTACTAAGTTGGCATAGAGACTAATAAAGGTGATTGGGTGGTGGAAGCACATACGAGCTATAAAGGGCCATAAAAAGTGGATACAGGGGAATGCGTTGGCACAGATGAGAGATTTGAGGCGAGTACAAGGGTATATGTTGTCAGGGGCTATAAGGGACCATGGGGAGTGCTACAGGGCATGAAATGGCATGGTCTGGCTTTGATGGGGCATAGGGAGTGTGTTTGTGAAGGTGAGGGCAGGTTGCGGGGGGGGTGGGTGTGAGAGCTAGGGAAAAAAAAACAAAGAACAAATAATTTTAAAAAGTACAACACACAAACAGGCCCTTCAGCCCTCCAGGCCTGTGATGATCATGATGTCCTAACTAAACTAAAAAAAAAACCTTCTGTCCTTACTTGGTCCATCTCTCTCTATTCATGTATCCATCTAGATGCCTTTTAAATGTTGCTAACATGCCTGCTTCCACCACCTCCTCTGGCAGCACATTCCAGGTGCCCATCACTCAGTGAAAAATTTCCCCTGCATAGTTCCCTTAAACTTTCCCCTCTCACCTTGAGCCTGTGCCCTCTTCCACCCTTGCAAAAAAGCCTATGACTATCTACCCTGTCAATGCCTCTCATAATTTTGTAGGCCTCTATCAGGTTTCCCCTCATCCTCCATCTTTCCAGTGAAAACAATCCTAATTTATTCAATCTTTCCTCATAGCCAACACTCTCGAGACCAGGCAACATCCTGGTGAACCTTCTTTGCACTCTCTTCAAAGCTTCCATATCTTTCTGGTAGTGTGAGGACGCAATATTCCAAATGTGGCTTAACAAAGCTTTTATATTGCTACAACATAATTTCCCAACTCTTGTACTCAATGCCCCAGCTGATGAAGGCAATCATGCCATATGCTTTCTTAATCACCTTGGCCATCTGTGTTGCCACATTTAGGGAATTGTGGATCTGCACACTCAGATCCCTCTGTATGTTAATGTTCCTAAGGGTTCTGCCATTTATAGTATAATTCACAACTAAATTTGATTCTCCAAAATGTATTACCTCTCATTTGTCTGGATTAAACTCCATCTGCCATTTCTATGACTAAATCTCCAATCTATCTTTATTTTGTTGTATCCTTTGACAATCCCCGGCACCATTAGCAACTCCAACAATCTTCACATCACCTGCAAACTTACTAATCAAACCCGCCACATTTTCCTCCAGATCATTTATATATACTGCAAACAACAGACATCCCAGCACTGATTTCTGTGGAACACCACTAGCTACAGATCTCCATTCTGAAAAACACCCTTCCCCTGCTACTCTTTCTCCTATAACCAAACCAATTCTGTATCCATCTAGCCAACCCACCCCAAATCCCACGTGATTTTAGTTTTTGTACCAACCTGCCATGGGGGACCTTGTCAAATGCCTTACTAAAGTCCATATAAAGCTACATCCACAGTTCTTCCCTCACCAATTATCTTTGTTACCTCTTGAAAAAATTCAATCAAGTTGGTGAGACATGATCTACCCTGTAAAAAAAATATGCTGCCTGTCACTAACTAGGTCATTTTCTTCCAAACGTGCATATATCTTGTCCCTCAGTATCTTCTCCAAAAGCTTCCCCACCACCAATGTGAGGGTCACTGGCCTATAATTTCCTGGATTATCCCTGCTTCCTTTCTTAAACAAGGGAACAACATTGGCTATTCTCCAGTCTTCTGGAACCTTGCCTATGGTCAAAGAGGATGTGAAGATATCTGTTAAGGCACCAGCACTTCCTTCCTTTGCCTCCCGCAGTAACCTGGGATAGAGCCCATCCGGCCCCAGGGACTTGTCCACCTTAATGCAATTTAGGATACTCAACACTTCTCCTTCGATATATTGATGTTCATTAGTGCATTCACACATCTATCTCTGACCTCAACATCTGTCATGTCTTTCTGCTTAAATGAATACCGATACAAAGTACTCGTTAAGGATCTCTCACTTTCTGTGGCTCTATGCATAACTTCCTTCCATTGTCCTTGAGTGGGCCTACTCTCTCTCTTGCTTTTAATATTGACATAAAAAGCCATGGGATTCTCCTTGACCCGGTTTATTAAAGACATTTCATGACCCTTTTTGCCCTCCTAATTCCACATTTAAGTTCCTTCCTATTTTCAGTATACTCCTCAAGGGCTTCATCAGTTTTTAGATGCCTAGACCTATCCTATGCTTCTTTTTCATTTTGATTAAGCTTACAATTTCCCTTGTCATCCACAGTTCCCGAATCCTGCCATTTCTATCCTTCATTTTTGCGGGGACATACCTGTCCTGCACTTCAATCGACTGGCCTTTAAAAGCCTCTTACATGCCAGATGTGGATTTGGCCTCAAATGGCCGCTCCCAATCCACATTCCCCCGTTCATGTCTAATTTGGATGCAATTAGTCCTCGCCCAATTAAGCACCTTCACCTGAACACCAATCTTGTCCTTAGCAATAGCTTCCCAAAATCTTATGGAACTATGGTCGCAAAGCTCAAAATGCTCCTCACTGAAACACTAATCACCTGTCCCGTCTCATTCCCCAAGACCAAGTTTAGTATGGCCCTCCCCGATTGGGTTGTCAACATGCTGTATCAAAAAGGCCTCCCAGACACATCTAACAAATTGCTCTGCACCTGAGCCCCTGGCTGTAAGGGAGCCCCAGTCAATATGGGGGAAGCTACTATCTGTGGGATTATGACTGAACGCCTCAACTACCATAACTACCCTGCTTTTTCCACACCTTTTCAGTATCTGAGTACACAACTGCTCCTCTGTCTCCTATGGGCTGTTGGGAGGTCTATACTCCCAGCATTGTGATTTTGCCCTTCTTATTCCTGAGCTCCACCCAGAATGCTTCACTACAAGACTCCTCCAATATCTCCTCCCTCAACACAGCTGTGATGTGCTCCCAAATCGGCTATGCAATTCCCCCAACCGTTTTGTCTCCTCTTCTGTCCCGTCTAAAACAATAAAATCCCAGAATGTTAAGTTGCCAGTCCTGCCCCTCCTTTAACCATGTGTGATAGGGGTTTCCTTTTGAGGCTATTTATTGCTAAACTTAAGCCAAATACAGAGACTCATGAAACTCAGTGTACTGATTTTAAGATGCAACTTTATTACTCAAACGATTGAATAAGCGAATGATATAAAGTAGCCCAACACTCCACATAGAGAATGCAAGCAGCCCAATATCAGTCTGAAAAACAAGGCCTGATGAGGGCAATTATACATTTTCAAAATCATACTTCCTACATTTCCAGTATATATTAGTCAATAAGCATTAATACAAATCAGTCAATAATCATCCATGTCACTAACACCATCCAATAAAAATTATATCCTGGCCTCATGGGATCAGTGAAATGGGAGAATGATTACCACAGACTCAAACCAATGTGACATTTGTCTGACCCTGAGAAAATCTTTGTCTGCCTTGCATCTGTGTTATCAGTTTTAAGCTGTATAGTTTTATTCATCAAACTGGCATTGCTAACAATCTTGTTCTTGACAACTGTTGATAAAGTAGCCGCATTCAGTAAAACTGTTGTCCCTTGGAACGCAGACTACATCTGCTAACTCATCTCATCAAACACTGCTGCATCTTGCTGTTGGCTAAAGTTTCACAAAAAGTGCATTCAAAAAGCAAACTGCATCCATTTTATACACAGTCACTTCCAGCTTCCAACAGGTTCACAACTCTGTTTCCCTGAGTCATAATGTCCAGTGACTATTGATGTTCTCTTCCCTCAGTCACCTGAGAATCCCAAAATCGACTTTCAGCAGCAAGACTCACTCTTGCAATTCCTTCCCTGGCTTCACCAGGGAGAATCTTCCATTGTCCTTAAATTGCTGTAGGTTTCTTCTGTTTAACTAATAGATGAGCTTTCCCCAGCATTCTGACTGGTAGCTAACACAGTTTAGAGCTTCTTCTCTCTGCTAACTGCAACAATTGCTGTCCCCATTCTCTTAGTCTTCAAAGTCCCCAAGACAGAAAGTCTACAGTAACAAGGACATTTGTTTCTGACTTTCTTTTCAGTTGTTAAAACCAGGTACATGCATTTCAATAACACATAATTTGGGCCTCTAAATGCCATGGTAACCAAGTGAAACAAATGTATTATTGGACAGCACTAATAGAAGATCATATGACCAACTTCTTTACCACATCTTATCTTAGTTAAAGTGTAATCCTCTTACAACACTTGTAATTTGTAACACTTATCACCAATCAGAAAGGCAAAGCACCCAGTGCCCATCTCATGCTCACTCCCAAAGCCAAAGATCAGAAGATCATTCAACCCTTCAGACCTGTTCATCATTCGATCATATCAAGGCTGATCTGTATCTTAACATTATTTGCTCACCATAACTCATTGTCTCTTGATACTGATCCTAATTATATTTTATCCACTTTGGTCTTCAACTTTCTAATTGACTCCCACAGCTTTTTGAGGGGTAGATTTCCAGAATTCCAATACCATTTGTGTGCAGAAATGTTTCTAGACATCATCCCTTAATTGCCAAATTCTAATTTTAATTTTGATCTGGGCTCCATCAGCAGAGGAAATAATTACTCTCTTTCTACTTTATCAGATGCTTAAGATCATTTTGGACACTGCAACTAGATCATCCTTTAAGCTTAAGAGGTAAAGAAGGACTTGTAGTTTTCACAATCACAGGAAGCCCCTAGTACTTTACAGCCAATTAAATACATTGAAATGCAGTCACTGTTGTAGTGTAAGATACACGGCAGACAATTTGTACACAGCAAGGTCTCACAAACAGTATTGTGATCATCATCTGTATTGGTGAATGTCGATGGAGAAATAAATAATAGACACCAGGGATAAATCTCCTAATTGTCTTTGAAATAACAGGATCATTTACATTCACCTGAGAATGTGGCAGGACTTCAGTTTCACTTTTCACCCTCAATTTTGACAGCAACTCAAACACCACAGCACTACACAGGGATGTCAACCTTGAGTTTTATAGTTCAAGTCTGGGTGTAGGACTTGAACCGAAAATCTTCTGACGCAGATGAGAATGTTAGCAACTGGGCCACCCTTCCAAATTCAGCAAATACAAGCCTAGTCTGTGCAACCTTTACTCATAATTTTATCCTTTTTGCTCTGATCACTTTGTTGAATCTGCACTGCACCCCTCCAAAGCTAATATATCTTTCCTGAAGTCCGATGTCCAGAACTGAAAGGGGTACTCTAAATTCGGTCCGCAGTATTATAGAATGATAACATAACTGTTAGCTGTTCTTTTCCTGATATCTTGAGATAATGGCTAACCTACACTCACCAGCTTCATTGATTCCAGTGCTCTTCTTACCAGGAGTCCACTGTTGTACTTGGCTTTCCTCAAATCGCATGTAAGCCACTTAACTCCCACTCAAAATGCAGAAACTGAGATCAGATCAATAAGTTGATTAGGTGGATAGTCACAGCATGAGATTCAGCAGTCACTCATTTACACCACAGCACCTTCTGACATGCCATTTTTAGTATCCTAGGGATCTGCCAAGGAACAAGTAGTATTTAAGAACATTACAGTGTGACTGAAAAGCAGATGGCATACCATATGAAGCAGATGCTGCAGAGGAGTAGCATGCTACCAGGATACAAACTCTTGGAAAAATATCAAGGAATGGGGAAGGCTGTAGCAGCCAAAGTTAATGCTAAAATGCATCAAGGCATATTTTGATCAAAGAAGTTTCAGAAACTAAAAGAAGTTCAGAAGGATTTATTTAGTTGGAGAAAGCAGCTTTAAGATTGAGTATTTTGCATTTATTGTTTGTTTCTGAATGTAATTCAGTCACTACAGTACTCTTGTGATATTTTAATGAGGCCTGTACAGCTTGCAATGATATCAGTAAAGTTAAATCTCACTGCTTACTACAATTAATGATATTTCAGCAAGGTTCAATATTTAAAATGAATGAGATTTGTCAGTGCTCAAATTTAAATATCTTCATTAAAAAAAGTTTCTCTTCATAATTAACTCCACGTCCTTGCCTATCATTTTACAATCAAGGGTCAGTTACATTGTAGAATACCTCTGCCAGTTCTTCAAGTGTCCACCAGGAGATGTGAGAGTTGGGGTAGACATCACATCCTCCTCCATCTCAAAGTGAAATTTGATTGATGCTTCTCTGTTTTAATATGTTTATATGTTTAAGGGTGACAATTGTCTTTGATTGGTTCCTGCATTCTGATAGCCAAAGCACCCAAGCAGTTCCTAAGCATATATATATGCTTTATCTATGTTCTCAAACACTGAGGATCCATTGTGGAATATGTCTCTGGGAGAATCACTGCTCCAAGGTTGTCCTATATTCGTATACATCTTGATCATATCCACCCCACTCTGGCACTTCGGTAGTTGCTTATGCTGCACTCCAAAGAATTATTATGCACCCAAAATTTGTTACTCTCAATTTGAAGGCACCTGCCCTGAGTTTTCTAGCTCTTAGCAACAGTGGGATGGCAGCAAATCATAAAAGGTATTCACCATTAGACTTATTTCCCTCTCTGAGGCCTTAGACAGATGTAAATTCTGTATTTGTGCTATGATACCATCACCAGTGAAGGATAATGCTGTTTGGGAACGGAGGTGTTTGCACTGCTAGGACTAAGAGAATGGTCTATGCAAGATGCTGTGGCTCATCATTGCCTTTGCCGGGGCAATTAGGGATAAGCAATAAATGCTAGTCTAGCAGCAATGCTCCCATCCCATGAATGAATTAAATAAAGATATGTGATCATCTGGATGTGGGAGTTTTCCATTCTTCTCCCTTTTTCTGATATTCTTTGTACATGTGATGCCATTTCCACCATCTTATCATACATTTCCCATCACAGTGGCAATTGCAGATGGGACACCTGCATCAGGAGTCACAGAAAACAGATGTGGATGATGGTGTTCTGTTTGTATAAAAAGCTTCAAGCTCACAGAGTATGTAATCAATCCGTGGTACAGTAGTGAGATTCAGTGTGAACTTTTATCTACTTATGGACTGAATGGGAGTTTTCTGCAAAGTGGTAATCTGGACTGTTCATGGTCTTCCCAATGTGGAGTAGATCACATCATGAGCAGTTTGTAAATTGAAAGAAGCACAAGTAAATCACTGTTTCACTTAGAAGCAATGTTTCGGGCTTTCGAAGAAACGTTTGAGGCCTTGGATGATGAAAAGGGAGAAGGCAAAATACTATTGCTTTTTCAGTGCTTGCATAGAAAGGTGTCATAAGAAATTACTTGGAACATTTTTTTTCTGTTAATGCAGACATTTAGGACAGCTGAAACGGTAAGAAAAATTCTGATGAGCATTGATATATAATAATACTCCTCCAATCTAAATAGACAATAAGAAGTGCTGTCAATTTGCAGCTCATGTTTGACAAAACTCTTGGGATATAAATATTAATGAAATGTTGTTGCAAAGTTATCAACAAATAGCTCACCTCATGAACACAGAAAATGGTGGAAAGCACTCAAATCAGAATTGATGAAAGGTCATCCATCTAAATCATAAACTCTTGGTTCTCTCCACAGATATTGCCTGAATATTTTCCCGCAACTTATCTTTCAGATTTCCAGCAACTGTGGTATTTTTCTTTTATCTCTTCTTGTGAAAATACTGGTGCTCTGGTTGTTGAATAACATCACCACGGTTCACAAAAATTTGCTAGGAGCAAAACAATACAATGCAGTAATCGTTGAAGCCTGGGTGAAATTGGGTGTCTGTCAGAGTACAAAGGCTCTGAAAAATTCTGAGACATGAATTGTACATCTCACCAGAGGCTTAGGGAATCAGAAATGGTTGTTTGCACTAGCTCAACTGTTGCATTTGAAAGAATTAGAAATGAGGAACATTTATTGTTTCCAGCCTGTGAACACAGTAGAATTCTGTTACATGCAATGCTTTCAAATGGAGAAGAAAAATTTTGTTTCAACAAATATGCTTAAAGCAGAAACTTTGGATTTGACAGAAGCGACTACCCATTCAACAATAGCAGTGTGTTTCATTGTACACTGTAGACACAAACTAAAGGACCAGTGAAGATGTTGGGTTATTTCGTCGTTCTCTATTTTTGAGACACAAAAATACAGATGGCAGATTTATCTCTTATTCCTAGTACAAAGTATGTTAGAATGATGGCTTCAATGGGCATCTCAGTCCACAAGCACAGGTGACTAGAGGTGGCACAGTGGTTGGCACTGCTGCCTCACAGTGTCAGGGGCCCAGGTTCGATTCCCAGCTTGAGTCACCATCTGTGTGGATTCTGCATGTTCTCACTTTGTCTGTATGGGTTTCCTCTGGGTGTTCCAGTTTCCTCCCACAGTCCAAAAGAAGTGCTGGTTAGATGCAGTAGCTGTGCTAAATTCTCGAATATCCAAACAGGTGTTGGAGTGTGGCGACTAGGGCATTTTCACAATAACTTTGTTGCAGTATTAATGTAAGCCTGCTTGTGACACTAATAAATAAACTTACTTTGATGCTTACAAAACCACATCACTTCCACAAAGATCTCTAACTCCTGTTATCACAGATATAATTGAAGACTGTTTGGCTCACCATTCAAATGTTTTGGAGCCATCCACCGAAACCAAATTTCTCTTTTCAGCTCTGACGAAGGGTCATCCTGACCTGAAATGTTAGCTCTATTCTTTCTCCACAGATGCTGAGATTTTCCAGCATTTTCTGGTTTTGTTACAGATTCCAGCATCCACATGATTTTGCTTTTCTCTTTCCATGTATGCTTTTATACCCTTCTTTTTGAATACGTAACCAATTTCCTTTTCAATAGTAGTTATGGGGGAAAATAAAGTGCATTCACTTGCTATGTTATCTTGCACAATGATAACCTTGTGTCTGTGTCCTCATCAACCAGTGGAAATGGTTTATAACAGGGCTATGATGAAGAGTCACAATAGACTCAAAATGTTAACTCTCTCTGTCCAGAGATGCTGCCAGACCTGCTGAGGTTTTCCAGCATTTTCTGTTTTTATTTCAAATTTTTAGCATCCACAATAGTTCGGTTTTAATTGAAACCGATAAAAACCGATTATCAAAACTTTGGCAGAAATAATAGTAGGAGGGATTACTATTTAAAGGGCGAAAAACTACAGCATGCTGTGGTGCAGAGGGACCTGGGGGTCCTTGTGCACGATTCGCAAAAACCCAGTCTGCAGGTGCAGCAGGTGATCAAGAAGGCAAATGGTATGCTGGCCTTTATAGCGAGGGGGATAGAATATAAAAGCAGGGAGGTCTTGCTGCAACTGTACAGGGTACTGGTGAGGCCGCAGCTGGATTACTGCGTGCAGTTTTGTTCGCCGCACTTGCGCAAGGATATTTTGGCCTTGGAGGGAGTGCAGAGGAAGTTCACTAGGCTGATACCGGAGATGAGGGGGGATCTTATAGAGACGTATAAGATAATGAAAGGGATGGATAGAGTAGAGGTAGAGAGATTCTTCCCGCTCAGAAAGGATAGCGGGACTAGAGGGCACAGCCTCAAGATAAGGGGGGGCAGTTTAGATCAGAGTTGAGGAGGAACTTCTTCACTCAAATGGTGGCGAATCTCTGGAATTCTCTGCCCGTTGAAGTGGTGGATGCTACCTCGCTTAATATATTTAAGTCACAGGTAGATAGGTTTTTGACAGACAAGGGAATTAAGGGTTATGGGGAGAAAGCGGGAAAGTGGAACTGATCCGCTTCAGATCAGCCACGATCTTATTGAATGGCAAGGCAGGCTCAAAGGGCTAGATGCCCTACTCCTGCTCCTATTTCTTATGAAACAGTTTTATTACTTCTTTAGATTCTGACAGCTAAATTTCTATGTGGCCATTTTTCCTTTATTACCACATATCTTCATTTTCTTAACAAACCCTAGATGTGACATCCTATCAAATGCCTTCTGAAAATCCTTATATATAGCATCAAATAATTCCCTGCAATTCTATAAGGGCCCAACTTAATATCAAATGTCAGTCAGTTTGGCAAACATATCTTCTGGGATTGCTTCACCATGTTAGTATGGTATGGCATCAGTAGAACATCTCTGCTTTCACCAAATTGCTAATTAACCGCAATGGAAGCATTCTTTGCAATGCTATTCTGGGAAGGCAGGACTGTCATTAAATATCCTATGAAAAAAACATCAGTGAGAGTTAATGATGTACATTAACTCGAGTGCTGGCCACAGCTCAGTTGTGTAATACTGTCACCTCTAAGTCAGAAGGTTGTGGGTTCAAGTTCCATTCTAAATACCTAAACAAAACATAGGTTGACATTCCTGTAAAGCTCTGAAGAAGCGCTGCAATATTCAAGGTTCCATCAGCTCAGCCATTAGACCAAGGCCCTGTTTCCCCTCACTAGTCAATGAAACAGTTACTGAAAATCAGAGACCTTCCCGGTGTCCTTGCTAATATTTGTCCCTCAACCAACATCCCCAGGGCCTTGTGTGCAACCTGGTTACTATGTTCCACGCATTACAATAGTGACTACACATTGAAAGTGCTACATTGCTCTGAAGGACTCTGGGGCATCCTGTGAAAGGGCTATATAAATGCAAGCTTTTCTTTTGTTGATAGGACTTTGTTTTCAAGGGGCACAATTTAACGAGTCCCAGGTTTACATATGCCTGACCCGGCAGCATGTAAAGTAGCATGTGATGACATCAAGTGTGTATCCCGACACCATTCCACACTCATGCAACAGTTTGGTCGGCAGGTACAGGCATGGATCTGCAGTATGAGCACCGACAATTAATGGGCCAATTTAGAGAATGATCTGCCCTCTTGCCTGGAATACTACATTTCCCGTGCAATTTTTAGGTTGTCACACAGGCAAGACGAGTAGGCGGGCAGGCTGTTTTCCAGGCAGGAACGGGGGGAGCGGGCTGCCTCAATCTGCAGGCCCCTTCAGGTTCAGAGACCCTTCCCCTCTTGGACTGGATGCTAAAAATTCTATCTAAGATGTTACATCAACATGAGAAAGAGGATGGGGAGTTTAATTTGAAGAAAATCCTTTCCTAAATAAATTTTGAATAGTGTAATATTTTGTGGCTGAACAGTTTTCACTTCATGAACAGGATAAAGGTTTCTTAGATTACATATCTTTGGATTTTCCCAATCACAAATTGTGATTGCTTTGAGGAGATCCTGTATAGGTCTTCTGCCACCAGGTGGGGATGTTGCAATGTCTATAGTAGTTAGTTTAAATATAGGAAAACCATAACATGAGTACAGGAAAAACAGGCTCCATGTTTAAGAAATCTAAAGAACCATGCTTTTGCTTCTTTCAAAAAAGTCAAGAAGTTTATATTGTGATTGTCAAAAGGAAAGCCATGCTTGTTTTAACAAAGCAAAACACAAATCCCTCCGTAAGTTAAAGAAAAACACCAGACCAATGAATTTCAATTTGCTTTTTCCAGCAGTAGGCATAGAAACCAAAGGAAAATAATGAAATAGAGATAAAGTAGCCAATAACTGCCTCACGTAATAAGAACTTAAATCTTAAGACTATGTACATTGATTGATGATGCTATGATGATGCCACGAAGAAATGTTTTAGAGATTTTAACCTCACTTTAGTATCACAAAGAAGTATGATACAAGGTTTCACATTTTAAGGTTAACAAATAAATAAAAACACTTTTTGCAGGCAACCCATATTTTAATATCACAAGGAATCCTTATTAACCCAACTACATACATTTCATGGGTTCCTTTACAGTGATGTCCAATTTTCCCAGAATCAATCCAAAGTGATTCTTACCTCATGAAGGTTTATCCATCTTATTTTCTTTGCTCAGCCTTGTAACTTACAATCTTAGAACTTTACAGCAAGGTTTTTGTTGCTGGAGACTATCCCTTTAGCCCAACTCTTTCAGCCATAATTCAAGCACAAGTTTACATCTACATTGTAGCATGGCAAACAGTAGAGACTTTTGTGGTCTCCATCTGTTCTCTCTCTCACACTCAGGTAAACTTAAACACACTTGTCAATATTCCCAAAAAACCTATAATCTGATCTCTACAATTTTTCACCTGCATCCTTCTCCATGGCAACATGAGTCAGTAGAGCCATGTTTCTACCTGGATACATTAATTAGCTATTCTTAAGAGACTAATTATCTTTCATCTTGGAGCTAAATTAACAGTTTAAAACACAACTGTTTATAAGTGACATTTTCAACCCTTTTCTGGGACATTGGAGGCTCACAGTCTTCACTTTTAATCCACAGGCTTCTGCCATTGGCACCAAACCCAAATACTTTACACCCTTTTCCCAGTAAAATAATTTAAGCCTTCCTTTGATTTCTAATAATCAAACTTCCCAGGCTTACTGCCAGACTTCAAAACTGGTCACTAGGTCCCCTTCTATTTACCTAATATTTGAAGCTACAGTCCCCAAAGTATAATGTAAGGTTTTCATTGGGAAAACTGAGGAGAAGCTGTGGTTGGAATCTTGATGAATTGAATCTGCACACAATGGTCAGTAGCAGGGCACTTTATTTTGTACTCTTCATCCTTTTGCACTCAAATATATTGCATCCTCCAATCACTCTGGATGTTAGCCATCAGGTGATTGGTATAAATAGCATTTAAGAGGATGAAGGGGTTTGAATGGAATGGTTGGCTAATAGATAGTTAACTGCAATTAATCATGCTTGTGAAGTGCTACAAGGTTTCTGATTAAGCAAAGTGTGCCTGAATGAGTCTGTCACAAGGCTCTTGGCAGCCAGGTATATGGCTGCAGGCACCATGGCCACAACTAGTTCCTCCTCCTACACATCTCAGAGAAAGATGTAGGTCGCTCTGAATTCCTTGCTGCAGCTAACTTCTTTCTGCAGCATGATATTCTGAATGGCACATCAGTCCACAATCATTCTAGAGACCCTATGGGCCAGGCTGAAGAGAGCTTCAAGGTCTGTTGAGGCACCTGAAGTAACCCAATACTTGCTCCATTACTGCCCTTTTGGTGATATGGCTCACATTGTACCCTATCTCTGGGCTACGGGTTAGGTTCCTTACAGGAGCCATCAGTAATGAAGTGATAAAGGCACAAAAACCTATACACCGCACCATCCAACCCTCCCATTCCCCACTCTATCCCCTTAACTTTGCAAGTTTATTTCCCTCAGGTGTCCACACAATTTTCTTGAAAAACATGCAACATCTCCAATTCCACCATTCTCATTGGAAACAAGTTCCAGGTCATTAGCGCTCACTGCATAAACAAATTATTCCTCACGTCCCCTGCATCTCCTACACAAAACCTTGGATCTGTCCCCTCTGGGCCTAGTTCCATCAGCTAATGAGACAGCTTTCCTTTATCTACCTTATCTAAACCCGTCAGAATCTTGTGCACCCCCATCAATCTCCTGTCAATCGCCCCTGCTCCAGGAAGAACATCGTACTTCTCCAATCTAATCTTATAGACTCATCCTTGACATCATTCTAATCAATCTTCCCAGCATCCTTGTAAGGGCCCTCTCATCCTTCCTGAAACATGGTGACCCAAACTAGATGCAATATTCTAGATGTGGCCTAACCAGAGCTTTATAAAGGTTGAACATAACTTACCTGCTTTGTACTCAGTACCTCTATTTGTGAAGCTCAAATTTCCATATGCTTTGCTAACTACGCTCTCAATATTTCATGCCATCTTAATGCACATGATCCTTATGGCTCCTGTTCCTGCCCCCGCCCCCCCCACTTTTAAAGCTGTGCCATTTAGTTTGCATTGTCTTTCCCCATTCAGTCTTCCAAAATGCATCATCTCACAGCTCTGTTTTAAATTCCATCTGCCACTTGTCTTCCCATTCTGCTAGCTTATCTATGTCATGTAGTCAATTGTTGTCACTCTTGGTGTCTGCCACATCTTCAAGGTATCACCAACAAGCTTGCAGCACACCACCATTTATCATCCACCAGTATGAAAACAACTATTTACCATGATGTACCATTTTCAATCCATAAACCAATTCTTGATTCCAGCTGTCATTGACTCCTTTATTTCAAGAGTTTCAATCTTATTAATCAGTCTTCCATGTACTTTATGAAATGCAATTTAAAATTCATACAGACAACATCCATTGCTTTCTCTTCATCAACCTTTTCTGTGACTTCTCCTGGAGTGACTCAAATCTTTACCATGCTGTCTCTTTTTTAATGACAACAAGAGGTTCAAATAGGGAGCTCACAGCTGTATTCAAAATTCTGAGAAATGTTTGTAAATAGACAAAAATATTTCTGCTAGCCTGTGAGCTGATAAGCAGAGGGCAAAAATTTAAGAGCAGTACAAAAAAAGAGGTTAAGAGAATTCTGATTTTTTTAATGAAGAGTTTTTTTTCAAACATGGGGTTCCCTACCAGAAACAGCAGTGAAGTAGACCCAGAAAATAAGTGGGATTCTCCCAAAAAAATTCAATGAGTTGAATTCACTTAAAAACTGGAGTAATCATGCTGGTTTTTTTTCAGCAAGATTTTCAAAGTGAATCTCGCACACTCTGTGCACTGCAGAGAGCCTGAGTGTGAATAACGTGAAAAATCAGGGTGCAGATCTTAATTCAGCTAGAGAGGTCGGCAGCATAGTGCTGAATGGGCCACGACACGTGCCTATCTGTCAGCGCCGAGATTGGCGCATACACAGTAACCGAATACTGCCGGCCCTCTGATAGCTGCCTGGCGATTGCCTGATGAAGAAGCAGCACTCCAAAAGCTAGTGGCTTTTGCTACCAAATAAACCTGTTGAACTTTAACCTGGTGCTGTGAGACTTCTTACTGTGTTTACCCCAGTCCAATGCCAGCATCTCCACATCACTTCTGATAGCTGGCCAGTCCTGCGACCCTGCAACACTGCCCCACAGATACACCCATGGCCCGATCACTGGTCTTCTGGACATGGTGTGGAGATGCTGGCATTGGATTGGGATAACCACAGTAAGAAGTCTCATAACACCAGGTTAAAGTTCAACAGGTTTCTTTGGTAGCACACTGTCTAACTTCTGGACATGTCCAGGCCAGCCTCAACCTCTCCCCTTCCCACCAATCTCCACCCCCACCAACATCCCCCCCACCCTCCCCCCACCCCAGCAGCCCCCACTCCTCCCACCCGGATCACTGACTTCCCTCCTTCTGTCAACAAGCCCAAGTGCAGAGTGGCAGTGGGACTCCCAACCCCCACCGAACATCTACAGAGGCTTCACCTCCCCTCCCATTAGGCCCTGTCCCCTTGGCACTGCTCAGTGTGTGGTGGGCGGTACTAAGGTACCCCCAAGCATTGCCACTTTGTCCCTTGGGCAGTGCCAGGAAGTCAGGCTGGCACTGCCAAGCTGGAAATTGCCAGGGCAGCTGCCTTATCCCTGACCCTCTGGGGGCTTCCATTGCCCCCCTTTCACTCCAGTGGGGTCAGGCCATCAGGTCTGCACTAGTGGGAACTATTGTAAATCCTGCTGGAGTGAAACACTACTGGAGGAGGGGTGGGGGAGAGGATAGCAGGCCCGGGCCCGCTAATGAATGTAAATTACATTAAAAGGAGTACTAATATAATTTATTCTGCTCTGCACCAATTTCTGGCAAAAGCAGCACAGCGTGCTGGAAGAATTGCCCCCAGTCTTTTTAAACAGAGGGAAGTGGCTGATTTTTTTTTAGCATATTGATCTTTAGAGAAAAAGCACTGGTGTAATAGGCCAACAAGTCTCCTTTATTGTATTTCATCAGGTGAGTGAAGGAGCAATTCTCTGAAAACTCGTGCTACCAAATAAACCTGTTGGATTTTAACCTGTTGTGAGACTTCTTACTGTGCCTACCCCAGTCCAACGCCGGCATTTCCACATCATTGTTTTTTTAAGTCCTATGAACCAATGGTATAAAGTGAAAAAAAAATGAATTTCATTAACACATTTTTCTTTTATTCAGAGCCAAAATATGATGACTGGCATCAATGCAGGTTTAGCAGTACATTTGTAACTAGTATATTAACTTCTCCTGTTTAGCTGGCAAATATTTCAATGCTTCACATGTATCTTATTGGAAAATGTTATGTCACCCTACATAGAAATGCTAATACAAAAATGTGTGATACAGTTTCAGCTACACATAAATGTACTGCAGTTTACAGAGTCTCAAGATTTGTAGGCAAATTTGATTTTTATGGTACTATATATTAAAATAATACGTATAAAAAGATCAAGCAAATCAGAGATACAAGAGACCTTATTTTTTCTGTGATTCAAACTATGTTGAATCAACAACATAAATGCACAACATTCGGTCCAATTGATCTATGTCAGGGTTTATATATAAACATCCTCCCAGTCTAATTACTGCTTCTCACTTTCACCCTCTCCCTGCCCCATGAATTAATCTTTCCCTTCCTCCCTCATGTACGCATTAAACCTTTTCTTAGATCCATGAGCTATCTGCTTCAATCATTCATCTGGCATCGGCTTCCACATCTCATTACTTTCTGCATAAAGAAATTCTCCCTAAATTCTTTATTTGATCTTAGCAGCTATCTCGTTTTCTTGACATATCGATACACAATTTATCCACATGCACTCTATTGAACCCTTCATCATTTTAAAGATTTCTAGAAGATCTCCTCAGTTTCTTTTCCAAAGAGTCTCAGATACTTGCATCCACTCAACCCTGCTTATATCTTTAGAATTCTTTCTTGCACAGATTCCAATACTTAAATATCATCCTTACAGAATGGAGACTAGCATTATTCACAGTAGTAAGTTTAGCCTAACCAAAGGTCTGTATAAATTTAACATCACATCCCTGCTTTTGTATTCTGCATTTCTGAAAATAGATCTCAGTATCAATGACCTGACCTGTGGTGTGCGCCACATGGTTTCTAAATCAGCGAATGACACAAAGAATGTCAACTGTGATGAGGATAGACTTGAACTTCAAAAGGACATAAACGTATTGGTAGATAGGGTAGACAAGTGGTAGATGAATTTCAATGCAGAAAAGTGTGAGGTGGTTCATTATGGCAGGAAAAATATGGAGGGGCAATGTATAAAAAAGGGAGAAACTCTAAAGGAGATGCAGGAACAAAAGGACCTCCATGTATATGTAAATAAGTCATAGAAGGTGGCAGGGAATGTTGAGAGAACAGTTAACATATAGTATCTTAGGTCTTATTAATAGGGACATTGAATACAAGAGTAAAGAGATCAAGATTATATAGTCTTGTATAAGACTATTTAGGCCTCATCTGGACATTGTGCCCAGTTCTGGGCACCATACTTGAGGAAGGTTGTGAAGCCTTTGGAGAGAGTAGAGTACAATGATTCCAAGGATAAGCAACAGGAATTATGAGGATCAACTGAAAGGTTAGGTCTGTTTTCCTTGAAGAGAAGGTGAAAGGAGACTCAACTAAGCTTTCAAGATCCTGAGCGGTATGGACAATAAAGAGTGAGAAACTATTCCCACTCAACAGCATCAAAAATTAGAGGCTACAGATTCAAAATAATGGGCAAAAGTAGTAAAGGTGATGTCAGGATTTTTTTTCACCCAGAAGGTGATTAAAGTCTGGAACGAACCTGCGTCCACCACCTAAGAGGTTCGATCAAGGTATTCAAAAGACAATTGGATTGCTATCAGAAAGAATGTGCAGGGTCACGGGAATAAGACAGGGGAGTGGGATTGGGTAGAATGCTTTCTCAGGGAGTCAGTGCAGACTAGATAGGCCAGGTGGCCTCCATCAGCAAGATCCCACAAGCCACAATATGATAATGACAAGAAAGTCTATTTTTGGAATGTAGTCACCATTGTAATGTAGCATTTGATAATATGTCACATAAGAAACTCTTGGTCAAGGCATGTGTACAGGACATCATTTCCACATGATGGCTCCGGAAGAATGTGACAAAGGATGTCCTGCAGAGAAACGTTTTGACCAGCATTAGGTGTCTCTTATGCCACATATTACCAAATGCCTACATTACAATCATGACCACATTTGAAAAATAGATTTTCTTGTAATTATCTTATTGTGGGATCTCATTGCAGAATTTCCTTCATCATACTTAACTACATTTCAAATGTATTTAATTGCTTTTATAGAATTTTGGGACAGCATGTGGTTGCAAAAAGCAATATAAAAATGTGAGTTTTTCTTTCTGTTTAACCCACCATGTTATTTCTGATATGAAAATAAGAAATCAAAACTATTCTTTGTTGCTATCTTCATAATTGACTTCTGCTGATCCACAAATAACTGTCACAGGTCACATGGCTCACGAGATTGGCCATCAGGAAGGTTCCCACAGAGACTACAAGAACAAGAGTTCCACTCCATCCTTGTGGAATCTTACACCCCATCGTAAGACCACATTAACTGTCACAGAACTGGACAACTGTCAGACAAACTGATTCTCTCAGCTGGGATGATAACAAAGACAATAACATTTAAACTTTTATGCCTGAAGAAGCATTAACATCGACCTCTGCCAACCCAGAAACAGCTTGTGAGCTGGGGGAGGAGGGGGGGATGTGGTGG
This sequence comes from Carcharhinus amblyrhynchos, assembly GCF_965287045.1. Classification (NCBI taxonomy): domain Eukaryota; kingdom Metazoa; phylum Chordata; class Chondrichthyes; order Carcharhiniformes; family Carcharhinidae; genus Carcharhinus; species Carcharhinus amblyrhynchos. Next base: position 56,713,713 of record NC_137338.1, read on the forward strand.
GCAGGGCAATGAACACATTAATGGGCAATGGCACATGGCTCCATGTTTCTAGCCTTTTGGATCATTTTAATAATACGTTTCCAACCTCACAGCTAAAGCTGCTGTTTTAACAAAAATGGAAAGAACTCTAGCAACCTGAGTAACAAAGCAGCTGGCCACCATCTCTCAACTCGTGAAAGCCTTATTTTAAACGTCTTTGATCAATGCCTTCCAAGTGATCTAAACACAGAAAACCTATCATGTTATTTCTGTTATAATAAGAAATCAAAACTATTCTTTCTTGCATTCTAAACACAGAAAACTGCTGCAGCATCATTTGTTTCAATGATTTTTGTTTTGTCTCCAACCAAAAATTCATCTTGACTGAACTCCGCCACAAAGGAAACACCCTCTAAACTTTGACTCTTTGGATTCTATTCAGATAGTGTGAACTGTCTAACACTGGGAGGTTCTGAAAAACAAGGGGACCTTGGCATGTTTTCCATAGAGCTCTGAGGCAGTAAGGCAGGTTAATAGGGCGTTGAAAAAGGCACATGACACACTTGGCTTTATCAATTGGAGCATAGATCACAAAAGCAGAGAGTTTGTGATGGAGTTGCATAGACGTTTGGTGAGACCACAGCTGGAGTACTGTGTGCAGTTCAGATCGCCACATTATAGGGAGGATGTGATAGCACTGTGAGAGGTGCAGAGGAGATTCACCAGAATGTTGCCTGGAAGTAACATTTAAGTTATAAAAAGAGGTTGAATAGGTTTGGGTTGTTTTCTCTGGAGCAGAGAAGACTGAGGGGAGACCTGATTGAGGTGTTCAAGATTATGAGGGGCATAGACAGAATGGATAGAGAACAGATGTTCCCCTTAGTTGAAAGGTCAGTTTTTGAGGGGACACAAGTTAAAAGTGAGGAGGAGTGGGATGTTTAGGGGGGATTTGAGGAAAAACTTTTAACCAGAGAGTGGTGGCGGTCTGAAATGCACTTCCTGGGAGGGTGGTGGAGGCAGGGTGTGTCACATCCTTTAAGAAGTACCTGAATAAGTACTTGGCATGCCATAACAATAAAGGCTTTGGCCAAGTGCTGGCAGGTGGGATTAGGTTTCAGGTCATGACCTTTCATGCGTTGGTGCAGACTCGATGGGTCGAAGGGCCTCTTCCACACTTTAGTATTTGGTGATACTGGAAATCACATGAACAGCTATTCATTTCTGAGGTTCTTTTACTGTTGTTGGCAGAGGTTGTAAACCTTCTTTTCTATCCTCCTCTAATAAATATATTTATTTGAATTTGAATGTAAATAAACTAATTCTGTGTTAGGCATAATGAGAGTTTGATGCAAGTTATTAAATTGGATCACACAAACTGAGGGTTTGGGGAGACACTACACAGCCTTTTTTAAACCAACTTTTAAAAACTCCTCTGTTTATGTTCAGACAGGGAGAGACTAAAAAAGCTAAGTTTTTTTCTCTCCTGTCTGTAACACTGAAACTTGACCATTATCTGATTCTGGGTGATTGGACCTGTCTCCTTTCATTTCTTTATGTTAAGCATCATTGTTTGGGTGACCAGCGCTAGTACCACACTTTGACAAAAGAGTTTGCTAGTCATTTAAGTAACAGGTTACCACTGTCCCATGCATTGTTTTGTTGCTTAGAAGATCCAGTTCTGTGTACAAATCCAACATTTTGAAATATCTCATGCTGTCCGATTATGAACATCATTGCCATTTTAACTGATGAATGGTTGAATGCAGTCAACAGCAGCAGGTCCGTTTTGGGGATGAAATAATTACTAATCCATAAATAAACCACAGTTTTTTGATGCATTCACAGGCTTTCAGCATTCGTTTCATTAAAACCATAACCTGACGTTATGATCCCTAGCATAAAGCCAAAAGTACCATTCAAATTTTGTTACATCTGTCAGGAGGCAACACACACGCTAAGCCATTATAGGTGACAGCACAAACTGCTCACTGTTGAGCTTCCTACAGTTGTTCACTTTTTTTTTTATATATGTTTACGGGATGTGGGCATCACGACCAAGGACAGAATTTTTGCTTCTCTCTAATTGCCCTCGAGAAAGTGGCAGAGAGCCACTTTCTGTAATGTGTGCAGTGTTTTACTTTGGGTGGGGCTGCTTTTTTGTTTTCATTGATGTTTTCAATTCATTACTGCACAAAGTCAAGATCAATCCGATTCGTCTTATAAACACAGTGGTGAATCAACTTAATAAAAGCAGATCGTCAGTTAATGTAACCTGCTTGGGGTTCTGTACTTGGAATCTTGTTAGATCTGGTCAAGTTTTCAATGGGTTTCATCATAAATCTTAGTAAATTAAGACTGTTATCTAGTCGTGGACAATGTCTTGTCAGTTTGCTATCTCATGCCCACTGCAAAGATGAGGAAACACCATGAGCAATTTTCACTCCTGTTTTTATTAAGTTTCAATTGAAACTAGCACTCATTGTTGGATTGTAACCATATTTATCTTGATTAATATATAAAACAATAATGTTTTTACCAACTCCTATAAGAAACAAAAACATGAGATGGAATATACTGCAGCTGTAAAGTTGAAGTAAATGTTTGGCTGATCAGCTAAGGAAAACAGAATATTCAAAAGATAACGAATGCAACCTCTTTTGCTGCTGTCACTTTCAGGTTATCCTCATGTATGCAAGGAGAGACAAACCAGGATAATTCTGAAAAATGTCAGTTAAAATAACATGATAACCATAAAAAAAACTATTAGTTGCAAAGATGCTTTACCATATTCAGCATTTGAATAACCTTATTTTACATTTGAATGTATTGAGTGCATTAAAAAAAATTCTGCCACTGGAAGTACATGTCTTTCTCTGTGTGAACACACTTACTTGATGCATATTAAAAGGCAATTTGTTGGGAAAAAAGCTTTCAACATTTCAGCTGTTTGAATTCTTTAAAAGTATTTTACAAAAATATGCCACAAAGGAGTTTGAATAATTATAACAGAATGAGGTTCTTGTAAGTCAATTTAGGGACAATACCAACTGATGTTACCTAAATATCAATCAAAACTAGACCTATTTTCTAAACAGAATGTATTCAGTCTGCACAGATATTACACAAAAAGAGATTCTATTATATCTCATGAATAAGCAATAATTAGGTCAAACTTCATATGGCCTTTTAATTTCCATGTAGTCTCCATCCATGAATCAGTACAATAAAAATCAGCATTTGATATTGTAGACTCAAAGTGCTGTCCTGAAATTGATTTTCATGTCTTTGTAGAATTTCCCATTGATCTTAAAGAACTGGAATTATGCTCATTAATCTGAAGACTCCCAGTTGTGTGAGCTATGAAGCATCTCAGAAGGTGAATCCCAGAATAGTTCAAAGAACTGTAGGGACAAATAACACAGCATTATTTTAAATATTATTTCCTTAAATTTTGTAAGCTGCCAGAGAAATCTGCATAAGACAAGTTCTGAAGGTTTTAGACTGAAGCTTGATATTATGGGTTTCAAACCTGCAGTTTACATTAGCTATATATGGATGACACACTAACCAGCCAAATCACTAATGCTCCAATGATCTTTGGTATGTTTTTAGCCACATACCAAACTCCCAAATCCAAACCACTCTCCGTGGGGAGGAACTGATTAATGACCAGATAATTTCCCACTGATATGATTTGATTTATTAAAGTATTTTTTCTTGCTAGCTGTTACAGACAAAACATACCATTCATAGAGTACATTGAAGAGACAGAAAGGAGGTTAGGACAGAAAGGAGAATATAGTCTTGCAGTTACAGATAGGGTAGAGAAAGATTAGTTTAATATATGACGATAGGTCCATTCAAAAGTCTGATGGCAGCAGGGAAGAAGCTGTTCTTGAGTCAGCTGGTACACGTTCTCAGACTTTTGTTGTCTTTGTCCCGACAAAAGAAGGTGAGAGACAGTATGTCCGGGGACATTGATTATGCTGACTTTTTCCAAGCCAGCGGGAAATGTAGACTGAATAAATGGGTGGAAGGCTGGTTTGCTTGATGGACTGGGCTACATTCACAGCCCTTTGTAGTTTCTTGTGGTCTTGGTCAGAGCAGAAGCCACATGAAGCTGTGTCACATCTGAAAGGATGCTTTCTATGATGCATCTGTAAAAACTCGTGTGAGTCGTAATGGACATGTGAATTTTCTTAGCCCCCTAAGAAAGTACAGGCGTTGGTGGGCTCACTTAACTATAGTGTCGATGTGGAAGGAACAGGACACTACACACAGCAGTGGCTGACTGGATGTTATCATCTGGGTTTCTGTGCCTCTTCACCACGGCTTTGATCCTGATACCAACTATTCAGGTTGAATTGGTTTCTCGATGACATCTCGAGGCTGAGGCTAATCTTGAACAAAAAGAAGTATTTCCCTTTGTGTTAGGTGTGACTTGGCCAGGGGAGAGTTTTCCTCCCAATTCCCATTGACCTTAATTTTGATAGAACTCCCAAGGTCAACGGCAGGCACTTTCATTTCACCTCCGTTTTTTAATTCATGTTTGGAGCAAGATCTGCTGTCTAATAGTCATAACAAAACCTAGAAAACCTGCAGCAGTGCAGATATATGATAACCAAAGTAGTTTGTCACTCCAAAGAATTTGTGTTCTTACGTAATCTGTATGTGAATATTATCCTGATCTTTTAAAGGAATCTAACTCATATGAATAGTGAAGACATTGTGGCAAATCTTTCTATAAAAATAATGGTGCACTAACACTGTACACCATTATTAATTTATAAATCAGCAAAGTTAAGTTCCTTAATGAAGAGATATGCTGTGAATTGTGTATATCCAGAACATGCTGATTGATTTATGCCATTTGGGTAATACAAATAGGTCTCACTCGAGCTTCTGTATTATAAGAAATTGCTGGATTTACATATTAATTATGCTTTAAACTTACCACAGGTAGTTATGGCACATAGTTAATAATATAACTGTTATTATAATTCCAATCAACTGTCCAGCACAAAAAGGAAACATTTTAAGTTGTTGGAATTTATTTCTGAATTTAATAACTTGAGGTTTTAAATACTTAAGTTCAGTTTGTTTTGGGATGTTTGGTTTGGGATGCTGGCCTTCATCGCGAGGGAGATTGAATATAAAAGTAGGGAGGTCTTGCTGCGGCTGTATAGGGCGTTGGTGAGGCCGCAGCTGGAGTACTGTGTGCAGTTTTGGGCGCTGTACTTACGCAAGGATATTTTAGCCTTGGAGGGAGTGCAGAGGAGGTTTACTAGGCTGATGCCGGAGTTGAGGGGGTTGAGCTATGAGGAGAGGCTGAATAGATTGGGCTTGTACTCGTTGGAGTTTAGAAGAATGAGGGGAGATCTCATTGAGACGTATAAGATGATGAATGGGATGGATAGGATAGAGGTGGAGAGACTCTTCCCGCTCAGAAAGGATAGTAGGACTAGGGGGCATAGCATCAAGATAAAGGGGCGGCGGTTTAGAACAGAGTTGAGGAGGAACTTCTTCACTCAAAGGGTGGTGAATCTCTGGAATTCTCTGCCCGTTGAAGTGGTAGAGGCTGCCTCGCTAAATATTTTTAAGACGCGGGTTGATGGGTTTTTGATGAGAGAGGGGATTAAGGGTTATTGGGAGAGGGCGGGAATGTGGAACTGAGCCACGACAGATCAGCCATGATCTTATTGAATGGCGGGGCAGGCTCGAAGGGCTAGTTGGCCCACTCCTGCTCCTATTTCTTATGTTCTTATGTTTTCCTACTTTTCCTTTGATATTTTTTCTCTCACTTAATCCAATCTTTCCTTCATTCTTTTAAACCTGATTTGTTTCTTATTCACCAACTATAATTTACCTGCCTTTCTGTTCATCTGGTTCTTCCCCAATTCTTAAATCTGATAGGCAGGAGGAAAGAGGGGGTGGCGTAGCTCTGCTGATTAAGGATAGTATCAAGGTGGTAGCAAGGGATGATATCGGAGCCAAAGAGCAGAACGTGGAATCGTTGTGGGTGGAGATTAGGAACAGCAAAGGGAGGAAGACGCTGGTGGGTGTCGTCTATAGGCCCCCGAATAATGATCTGGAGGTGGGGCGGGCTGTTAACACGCAAATAAGTGCGGCGTGCAGGAATGGGACGGCAGTAGTTATGGGAGATTTCAATCTGCATATTGATTGGTCGACCCATGTTGGACGAGGTGGGCTCGAGGAGGAGTTCTTGGAATGCTGCCGGGATAATTTCCTTGAACAGTGTGTGTTGGAGCCGACAAGGGAGCGAGCTATCTTGGATCTGGTGCTATGTAATGAGGCGGGTAGAATTAGGGACCTTGCGGTGAAGGATCCTCTTGGAGAGAGTGATCATTGTATGGTGGAGTTTCAGGTGCAGATGGAGGACGAGAAAGTGGGTTCCCGGACACGCGTCCTTTGTTTGAATAGAGGGGAGTATGGTAGGATGAGAGAAGAATTGGCAAATGTGGACTGGGGGAGTGCATTGGAAGGTAGGTCTGCTGAGGAACAGTGGAGGATCTTTAAGGAGATCTTTCTTGGTGCTCAGCAGAAATTTATTCCGATGGTTAAAAAGGACAGTAGGAAGAGAGGTAATAAGCCGTGGATAACGAAGGAGGTGAAGGAAAGTGTTAAATTAAAAGCGGAGGAATTTAGAGTAGCTAAGAGCAGTGGGCGAGAAGAGGATTGGGAAAGGTTTAAATGTCAACAAAGATTGACAAAGAAGTTGATAAAGGAGGGTAGGAGAAGCTATGAGGCTGGGCTAGCACTTAATATAAAAAAGGATAGCAAGAGTTTTTATAAATATATAAAAAGGAAGAGGCTGGCTAGGGTGAACGTTGGTCCTTTAGAGGATGAGAAAGGGGAGCTAGTGGTAGGGGATGGGGATATGGCTAAGGTCTTGAATAACTTTTTTGTTTCTGTCTTCACGGAGGAGGACGTGAATAATTTGCCGGGTGTTAGCGATGGAAAGGTGGTAGGAATGGAGGGTCTTAATGACATTACTGTCACTAGAGAGGTGGTGCTCGACAGACTGGAGGGGCTGATTGTGGACAAGTCCCCAGGACCGGATGGAATGCATCCGAGGGTTCTGAAAGAAATGGCGGAGGTTATAGTGGATGCCTTGGTGGTTATTTTCCAGACGTCGCTGGATTCCGGGAAAGTGCCGGAAGATTGGAAAACGGCTAATGTTACGCCGTTGTTTAAGAAGGGTGCCAGGCAAAAGGCGGGGAATTATAGGCCGGTTAGTTTAACGTCTGTGGTAGGTAAAATGTTAGAATCCGTCATTAAGGAGGAAATTGCGAGGCATCTTGAAGGGAATTGCTTGATAGGGCGGACGCAACACGGTTTCATTAAAGGGAAGTCGTGTCTGACAAATTTACTGGAGTTCTATGAGGATGTGTCTAGGGCAGTGGATAGAGGAGAGCCGGTGGATGTGGTCTTTCTGGATTTTCAGAAGGCGTTTGACAAGGTACCTCACAAGAGGTTATTGCAGAAGGTCAGGGGACATGGAGTTGGGGGTAGGGTGTTAGCGTGGATAGAGGATTGGTTGTCAAATAGGAGGCAGAGAGTGGGGGTCAATGGGTGCTATTCGGATTGGCGGTTGGTGACTAGTGGGGTGCCCCAGGGGTCGGTGCTGGGGCCTCAGCTATTTACCATTTATATAGATGATCTGGAGGAGGGAACCGAGTGCAGGGTGTCGAAATTTGCTGATGACACCAAGATTGGGGGAAAGGCAAATTGTGCGGAGGGTGTGGAGAGTCTGCAGAAGGATCTAGATAGGCTGGGCGAATGGGCCAGGAAATGGCAAATGGAATTTAATGTTGGCAAGTGTGAGGTGGTCCACTTTGGTAGGAAGAATGGTAGGAAGGACTATTACTTACGTGGCGAAAAACTGCAGCAGGCGACGGTGCAGAGGGACCTCGGGGTCCTTGTGCATGAGTCGCAAAAACCCAGCTTGCAGGTGCAGCAGGTGGTCAGGAAGGCGAATGGGATGCTGGCCTTCATAGCGAGGGGGATTGAATATAAAAGTAGGGAGGTCTTGCTGCAGCTGTATAGGGCATTGGTGAGGCCGCAGCTGGAGTACTGTGTGCAGTTTTGGGCGCCGCACCTGCGCAAGGATATTTTGGCCCTGGAGGGAGTGCAGAGGAGGTTTACTAGGCTGATACCGGAGTTGAGGGGATTGAGCTATGAGGAGAGGCTGAATAAACTAGGCTTGTACTCGTTAGAGTTTAGAAGAATGAGGGGAGATCTCATTGAGACGTATAAGATGATGAATGGGATGGATAGGATAGAGGTGGAGAGACTCTTCCCGCTCAAAAAAGACAGTAGGACTAGGGGGCACAGCCTCAAGATAAAGGGGAGGCGGTTTAGAACGGAGTTGAGGAGGAACTTCTTCACTCAAAGGGTGGTGAATCTCTGGAATTCTCTGCCCGTTGAAGTGGTGGAGGCTGCCTCGCTAAATATTTTTAAGAAGCAGGTTGATGGGTTCTTGATAAGAGAGGGGATTAAGGGTTATTGGGAGAGGGCGGGAAAGTGGAACTGAGCCACAACAGATCAGCCATGATCTTATTGAATGGCGGGGCAGGCTCGAAGGGCTAGATGGCCTACTCCTGCTCCTATTTCTTATGTTCTTATGATTGAATAAGGGGACACACTGTTGGTTCAATTATTTGTCAAGGCCTGAGGTGCTCTCTTGTCCTCCATGTCATTTCAGCTTGCACTTCCAGCAAGTTCTGGTGAAAATTATATTCAAGTAGGAAGATTCAGGAAAAGTCTAACTGCAGTGTACACCATGAGATGCCCCACTTTTGACCCTGTATTGCTTTTGAAAATGGCAGAAGAGAAATGGTTCATCATTCTCCAACTTTAACACCTATATTTAAGATTCCAGAGACCTTGATAAGTTTATTTTAAAGAATGAATAACTGAAGAGCTTAATTATCTTTTTAAGCCAAATTCTATACTTCCTCCCCAACTGTCAATGAGTGTAATGAAACCATCTGTAAATTAAATATTTAGTCCAAAATTACATGCTAGTTCTCATAATTTATCAATTAAAGAATATTATAAACACATCTGTTTGATCTATCCCTGGTCAACAGCATAGAAAATTCACGTAATCAATGTTTTGAATTTTACGTTCGGAAGTTTAACAGAATAAAGTGCACTTCTCAGAGGCAAACAAGTCAAAGTTTAGACTTTCACTAAATTTAACAGCCCCAGTGGTCTCTATCCAATTGATCCAAGTTGGTTTCAATGAGCAAAGAATGGTGATTCTTGGTATTTTATTCATACGAATACATTTCTCCTATAAGCCACAGAGCTCAATCCCTCATCTCAGCCTCAGCAACAACTTGTAGTTATTTAGCTCCTTTAACAAAGTAGAACGTTCCAAAGTGCTTCACAGGGACATCAAACAAAATCTGATACACAGCCATGTAAGGCAATATAATGGCAGATGACCAAAAGCTTGGCCAATGATTTTGATTTTAAGGATCATCCTTTGGAAGAAGAAGTGGAGAAGGATAGGGAGGGAAAATTCCAGAACCTCAAGTCATAGTAGCTGAAGAAAAGGCCATCAGCATTGAACTAATTAATATAAAGGATGCCCAAGGGACCAGAATTGAAGGAGCGCAAGTATACTGGAAGCATCTAGAAATTGGAATAGATTGCAGAGATAGGAAGCAAAATGATAAGGTTAGATTTGAAAGTAAGATGGAAATTTTAAAGTTGAGACATTGCTTAAGCTGGAGCCAATGTAGGTCAGCAAGCACAGGGTGATAGGTGAACAGGACTGAGTGCACAATAAATCATGAGCAGCAGAGATTTAGATGATTTATGTTTACAGCAGGTAAAACATAAGTCGGACAGGGATAAATCAGAATAATTCAGCCCAGAGGTAACAATGGCAAAAATGAGTAGAAAAGCCAGGCCAGGAGTAGAGTTGGGAAATGCCATGGAGATGGAAATAGACATTTGTCACGGTGGCTTGAATGTGTGTGGGGTCAAATATAACAGCGAAGGTTGCAAATAGTCTGTTTCAGCTTTAGTTTGTCAGGGAGAGGGATGGAGTCACTGGTTAAGGAACAGATGCTGTGGTCACAACTGAAGACAATGCCTTCAGTCTTCTTAATATTGAGTTGGAGGAAATTTTTGCTCCTCAGTGATGAGATAAGCAGTCTGACAAGTTAGAGACAATGGAAGGGTTGAGGAAGACAGTAATAAGGTACAGCACACAATATAGAAACTTGTTATAGAAACTTTGAGATGTCGCTGAGTGGTTGAGTCTCTAGCTATAAATGCCTTGCTTGTGAACCCACTTCTCCACTCACCTGATGAAGGAACAGCACTCCAAATGCTCAGGATTCCAAATAAACCTGTTGGACTTTAATCTGGTGTTGTAAGACTTTTTGTTTATTTCTGTACCCCAATTTCTTCCCTCCAAAAGATCTTAGCAACTTTCCCATGGAGTTTGAAAAGATAACTTACCTCACAAGGAAGGGCTGAGGAAAGCAGCCTGAAGTCTGTTTTTCTATCACTTCTTGAACCTCAAGAATTATCTTCAGCAGATTGCCCTGCTGAGATCTGTCAATCTTTGTTAATACAAGCTGTAGATAACATAATAGAGGTAGGCAATTACTGATTACTCTGAGGATGCAATTTTACCAGCTCTATCATTATTATTTCACATGATGTGCAAAATGATTTCTTGAAGTGCCCATCAGTCTGCCAATTTGTCTATTTTAATGACTTCCTGCAAAACAAGTCTGCAATTTTATAGCACAAGTAAAAACAAATCTGCATTTTTATGTTGCTTGTCAAATTCAGAAAGCATATTGACAGCTGGTGTTTACATGTTCAGACTTCATCCACAAACAATGTCATTGAGACATATTGACTGTTCAATTTCCTATCTTCAATGGCCCTTAACAGTGACAATGGAACTCTTAATTGAACTGCAGAGCAATAAGAAGCTGTACTTAAATTTTATTCATTTTTAATTAGCTTTTCTTTTTAAACAATTCATTCACTTGTATGTCTTTATACATGATTTGACTTATGTGTAAAGAATTCAGACAATGATTCAAAACTAAATTGAGTTTCAAAGTTTAGAATCTATTTGGTTTCAATAGATTATGCAAATCAACAGTGGTCTTCATAACCAGAGATCTTAACAAAAGCTCAGAGCAAGGATTATGGCTATTGATTAAAATTTAACCCTATGCATAGGTGTGATGACAGTATAAATATTTGTTAGCAACATCAGAACATCTAAAAGGGCCTAACTAGAATCACAGCATGGTTACAGCACAGAGGAAGCTGCTAAGCCTCTAGCATCCATGCTGGCTTTCAAGAGCAATTTAGCTAATCTCACTCTCTTGCCCTTTCTCAATAGCACTGCAATTTTTTTCCTCTTCAGTTGTCTCCACCACACTCAGGCATTGCACTCCAGATCCTAACTACTTGTTGCATCAAAATGTTTTTCCTCATGTCAGCTTTGGCTCTTTTGCCATTCATCTTAAATCTGTGTCATCGGGTTCTAGACCATTCTATCAGCGGGAACAATTTATTTCTATCTACTTTGTCTAGACACCTCATGACGTTGAACAAAAAATTTCAGATCTTGTCTGAACCTTCTCATCTCTAGGTCCCATCTTCACCAAACTATCCACGTAACTGCAAATCCCCCATATCTTGCATCATCTTGTAAATCTTTTTTGCAACCTCTGTAAAGCCTTTACAACCTTCCCAAAGTCCAGTGCTCTGATTTGGACATAATACTGAAGTTCAGGCAAAACCTCAGTTTGAGAGTCAGATGTAATGGTATTACAATTAAATAAAGGTAACTATAAAGACATGAGGGGAGAGCTGGCCAGGGTTGATTGGAAAGGGAGCCTAGCAGGGAAGACAGTGGAACAGCAATGGCAGGAGTTTTTGAGAGTTATTCAGGAGGCACAACAGAAACTCATCCCAAGAAGGAGGTAAGATGCTAAGAGGAGGGCAAGGCATCCATGGCTGACAAAGGAAGTTAAGGACAGCATAAAAGCAAAAGAAAAAGCATACAAAGTGGCAAGGATTAGTGGGAACCAGAGGATTGGGAAGCCTTTAAAAGCAAGCAGAGACAACTAAAAAAGCAATGGGCGGGGCAGGGAAGAAGATGAAGTATGAGTCTAAGCTAGCTAGTAATATAAAAGAAGATACGAAGAGTTTATTTCAATATATAAACGATAAGAGAGGGGCAAAACTAGCCATTGAACCAGAGGAAAATGAGACTGGGGAAGTAATAATAGGAAACAAAGCAATGGCTGAGGAACTGAATAGTTACTGTGCATCAGTCTTACAGTGGAAGACACCAATAGGATGCCAGAGCTCTAGGATAGTCAGGGGGCACAGGCAAGTGTAGTGGCTATCACTAAGGAGAAGGTTCTGGAGAAACTGAAAAGGTCTGAAAGTGGATAAATCACCTGGACTGGATGAACTACATCCCAGGTTCTAAAAGAGATAGCTGAGGAAATTGTGGAGGCATTGGCAGTGATCTTTCAGGAATCACTGGAGGCAGGGAGGGTCATGATGTGGGTATGCCGGCGTTGGACTGGCGTAAACACAGTAAAAAGTCTGACAACACCAGGTTTTAGTCCAACCTATTTATTTGATAATATACTCACCAATATATTATATGTGAGTATATTATCAAATAAATAGGTTGGACTAAAACCTGGTGTTGTCAGACTTTTTACGGCAGGGAGGGTACCAGAGGACTGGAAAATAGCAAATGTAACTCTGCTATTTGAGATGGGAGGGAGGCAGCAGACGGGAAATTATAGGCCGGTTAGCCTGACTTCGGTCATTGGCAAGATTTTAGAGTCCATTATTTAAAAAAATCAGATCACAGAATACTTGCAAGTGCATGATAAAATAGGACTGAGTCAGCACGGCTTTGTCAAGGGAAGGTCATGTCTGGCAAACCTGTTAGAGTTCTTTGAGGAGATAACAAGGAAGTCAGATAAAGGAGAAGCAGCGGACATGATTTATTTAAATTTCTAGAGGCCTGTGACAAGGTGCTGCATAGGAGACTGTTAAATAACTTAAGTGCCCATAGTGTTAAAGGTAAGATTCTGGCATGGATAGAGGATTGGTTGACTGGCAGAAGATACGGAGTGGGGAAAAAAGGGTCTCTCAGGATGGCAGCCAGTGACTAGTCGTGTACCTCAGGGGTCAGTGCTCGGATCACAACTTTTCACAATATACGTTAACGATTTGGAGGAAGATACTATTGCCAAGTTTGCAGATGATACAAAGATATGTAGAGGGACAGGTGGTATTGAGGAAGCAGAGGGGCTGCAGAAGGACTTGTACAGGTTAGGAGAGTGGGCAAAGAAGTGGCAAATGGAATACAATGTGGAAAAGTGTGAGGTTTTGCACTTTAGAAGAAGGAATTGAGACATAGACTATTTTCTACATGGGAAAATGTTCAGGAAATCAGAAACACAAAGGGACTTGGAAGTCATTGTTCAAGATTCTCTTCAGGTTAACATGCAGGTTCAGTCAGCAGTTAGGAAGGCAAATGCAGCATGAGCATTCATGTTGAGAGGACTAGAATACAAGAGTACGGATGTATTTCTGAGGTTGTATAAGGCTCTGGTCAGATCCCATTTGGAGTACTGTGAGCAGTTTTGGACCCCATATCTAAGGAAGGATGTGCTGGCCTTGGAAAGGGTCCACAGGAGGTTCATAAGAATGATCCCTGGAATGAAGAGCTTGTTGTATGAGGGATAATTGAGGACTCTAGATTGGTACTTGCTGGAGTTTAGAAGGATGAGGGGGATCTTATTGAACCTCACAGGATACTGTGAGGCCTGGACACAGTGAACGTGGAGAGGATGTTTCTACTGGTAGAAAAAACTACAACGAGAGAGCACAATCCTTTAAAACAGTAATGAGGAGGAATTTCTTCAGCCAGAGTGTGATGAATCTTGGCTGTAGAAGACTGTGGAGGCCAGGTCATTGAGTGTCTTTAAGACAGAGATAGATAGGTTCTTGATTAATGAGGGAATCTGGAGTTCTGGGGAAAAGGCAGGAGAATGGGGATGAGAAAAGTATCAGTCATGATTGAGTGGTGGAGCAGACTCAATGGACTGGATGGCCTAATTCTGCTCCTATATCTTATGGTCTTATAAATGTAGGTGGTTGTGACATTGAGATAAGTTAATGCTACTGATGCCAAAATTGCTATGAAACCTTTTGTCCTAATTTCTTCAAGGAAGAATCTGAAGTAATTGGATTGTTGGAGGATGACAATGAAATACCCTGCTGCCATAATTGAATGGCAGAGCAGACTCGTTGGGCTGAGTGTCCTAATTCTTATGGTCTTACAAAACCTGTGTTTTTGTACTTTCTGGGTGGGATTTTCCAGCCACGAAACCAGAAAATTCTGCCCAAGGTCATCCGACCTTTCCATGGTCCGCCCTTTGCCCTCTACAATTCCCATGGTGAGCAGATTGGGAAAATAGGCCTCTATGTCCCTTCTATAAAGCCCGGACCCCTCAGCTTTTTTAACCACTTCTCGCAACCTGCCCTATCACTTTCAATGGTTTTTGCAAATATCCCCAGGTCTCGCTGTTCTGAAACCCCTTGAATTGTACCTTTCATATTGCTTTTGTTCTTCCTATCAAATGTATTATTCCACAATTGTTTACATTGAATTTTATCTTCCACATGTGTGCCCATTCCACAAGCCTGTCAACATCCTCTTGAAGTCTATCACTATCTTCCTTAAGGTTCACAATGTTTCCAAGTTTTGTGTTATTTGTAAATTTTGACATTGATCCGTGTGAATCGAGGTGATCATATACATCAAGAAAAGCACTGGTCCTAGTACCAGCACCTGGGGAACACCAATATATACCTCCTTCCAGTCCAAAAAAAACAATTAGCCACTTCTTTTTCTGTCAGTCAGACAACTTTGTATCCATATTGCCACTATCCTTTTTCTTCCATGGCCTTGAACTGTGTTGGCAATTCTCCCATGTTCCACTTCAACAAACACCTTCTCGAAATTCATATCAACCCTCTCCATTACCTTATCAAAAAACTCAATCTAGTCAGTCAAAAACCATTTGCCTTTAACCAATTCGTAGAGACCTTGCTAGGAATCAATTATTTAAACATAGTTGGCATCTGAACAGGCAATGACTAATTCACTTATTAAGCTATTTTCAGCACTATTTTAATTTAAAAACATTTGTTTTGCTCCTGATTGAATGAGTATTTTTGTAATTTTAAAATACTTTTTGGATCACTGAAAATTTTATTGCAATAATGTTTGTTTGTAATGAAATCTTTTATAACCAAAAAAAATGTAAGGGATGATTTTGACCCAACACTCTCCGTCTGTGGGAATGGCAGCACATGCTTACAATCCAGAGAGCGCGATTTGTGTCAGCGAGTTTTTGAATTCCAATGTTACCGCCCCTCACTGGTGGAGTGACATGAACATGCTGCGAGACCGCAGGAAGCTCATTTTAATACATTAGCAAGCATTCTCTCCAGCACTTTCTCTTCATGGGATAGTCAGAAGGTGCTGGCATGCCATCACGCCAGGTCCATTTACAACAGTCCACCCGGATGTGAACCTGTCATGAGAGTCTCCTTAGGATAGGTGCCTCATGGGGGAAAGATTCATTTAGATGTGGTGATGGTCGGGGGGTGGACTGTTGATGGAGAGGGAGTGGAGAAGGGGAGACTAGAGAAATGCTGACTCCCAGCGGGATGGGGAGGGAAGCCCCTGAGTCCTCCATAGTGTGCTTGGGTGCTGGTGAGGTTTTTTCAAGTTCTGATTGGGGCACCCTTTAAAAATGGAGCAGCAAAATTTTGTCAGTGTGTTGAGGCCCACTCCTGTAAGATGGTATGGAACAAGCCCCCTTGATTTTTTTTTGGCAGAGTGTCGTAAGATCTGGAGACAAACACGCAATTTTCCCGCCAGAAACACTCTGCCGATTTTTGGTAAGGTTTCACCCACAGAATTTTATTCTCCTGCTTTTTGCATTGAACGGCATGGTGGCACAATGGTTAACACTGCTGCCTCACAGTACCAGGGACCTGGGTTCAATTTCAGCTTTGGGTGACTGTTTGTGTGCAGTTTGCACATTGTCTCATGTTTGTGTGGTTTCCACCGGATGCTCCAATTTCCTCCACAGTTCAAAGATGCGCATGTTAGGTGGATTGGCCATGCTAAATTGTCCTTTTGTTTCCAAAGATGTCTAGATTAGATGGATTATCCATGGTAAATGTGTTGGCTTATGGGAATAGGGTGCTGGAGAAGGCCTGGGTATGATACTCTGTCAGAGAGTTGGTGCAGACTAGAATGGGCTGAATGAACTCCTTCTGCACTGTAGGGATTCTATGATGTGATGGTGACATGATATGAGAGCACTGGTTTCCAAATTGTAAATAAGGCAATGGAGACCCATTGTATCATGCATTGTAGGCATGGTTTTCCAAGGCTGCCACAATAAACACAGTCAAATTTGCAACTAATATGGGCTCAAACCCATCGCTCAGATTTAACTAACACAGGGAAGTTGTCTCTTGATACTGCTTTCTAAAATTATGATTGTAGCATGGCCATGGTACGTCAAGATACACAGGTATCCCAAAAAAGCTGACATTGGGTTGCATCTGGAACTCCCTCAGGATGAGAATGCTTATGGCATAACCCTTGGATCATGTTAATGAACCAAGACATATAGATGTGGTGCATATCCACTGCTGTAGCATTGTGGCTGGCTGTTTGAAAATATGAAATGAATGAATTTTGTATCAAACACATGTAAATACGTAGGGTTGAACTTCACATTAAATTGAGATAAATGTTTTTGGCATCTCAACAGCCCTGCATAGTGAGATTCCATTGCACTCCCTCCTCCCAAGGAAGGGACAGACACTTGATAAAACATCAGTCCAGGTTGGATTTGAGTTCCAAAGGTGACATGACAACCTACTAAGTTATTGAGACACCCAATTGAGTAACATTTCCCAATAATTGTCAGGCATGCCAAATCCATTTCAGGAGATTAAGAATGGAGGTTTAACAATAAAAGGAAGGGTTTAATTGCGGAGGGAAAGCCAACTTGCAGCACTTGTAATCAACTAGTAGCCATTTCAAACTGATCTGTTCTTGCGTTAAGTAAATGCCATGTGATGAAATTCAATGGGGAGAGAAGTGAGAAAAACAATCAGTATAATTAGACAACAGGGATATGTTACTTACAACATAAGGAATGCCAAACTCCTCACACATCTCAATTGCTATTTGATCTGCTTCTTGGATTCCTACTGAAGCATCCAATAGTAAAAAAGTTCTCTTTAAACTATGGAAGAAACAAATAATCTATTCAATTTTTCACACTTCAATAATTTATTTTAGATGCTGGAACATGGAACATTCTTTTCCACTTCTGTTAAAAACAAACATTTCCTCATCTTAGGTAGCTGAAGAGTAAAACTAACAAGAACACAAGATAAGAAACGCCAGCCTAATTTAATTCATCCAACCAAAGAGATTTTACTAGCTCTGCACCGCACCAACTGATTGTTTCTCAGTCAATTCATGGGTTTACTTCCAAAAACACTAAGCAGTTATTTATTGCATGGGTATGAATGATATTGATCACCCTTTGGTTAAAAAAGTTCAATACTTCCTACCTTCCAACCAATTTCTTACTCATGGGTATCAGCCTTTACTCATTGGGAGCATTCTCCCTTCAAATTCTATTCCATTCTCCCAGTTCATCTTCTTTGATCACATCTGTTCTTCTTCACTGCGATTGACTAGCCTATCATGTTACCCCTTACCCTCCCTCCTGTAACCATGACAAGGTTCCCCTTATCCTCACCATCCACACCACCAGCCTCCACATTCAGAGGGTTAACCTTCATTGGTGTCACCTCCATTGCAGTGCGATCACAAAACACATCTTCCCCTCCCCTTTCAGATTTCTAAAGGGACCATTTCCATTGCAAAATTCTCATCCACTCTTGAATCACCACTAATATTTCCTCCCTATCCTATGGGACAGTCCAATGCAAAGGTAGGAGATGCAATGCCAGCCCTTTCAGCTCTTCCCTTCCCATCATCCATAGTCTTAAACACTCCTTCCAGATGAAATAACAATTTACTCCTTTCAATTTGGTATCATGTATTGACTGCTCACAATGTGGTAGCCTTTACGTTAGTGAGATGAAATGCAAACTAAATGATCACTTGGTGGAATACCTCCATATAATCAAGTGTAATCCAGAGATTCTAGTTGATAGTCATTTTAATTGTCTGCCCCACTCCTGCACTACTGATGGATAAAGATAAGTGTAGCCTTCAAATTAAGATGCTAAATTGGGGGAAGGCTAATTACAACAATATTAGGCAGGAACTGAAGAATGTAGATTGGACGCAGATGCTTGAGGGCAAATCAACATTTGGCATGCGGGAGGCTTTCACGTGCAAGTTGATAGGGATTCAGAACCGGCACATTCCTGTAAAGATGAAGGATATGTATGGCAAGGTTTGGGAACATTGGATAACAAGACATATTATGAGCCAAGTCAAAGAGAAAAAGGAAGCATTTGTCAAAACTAGGAGGCTGGGAAAACACAAAGCAAGTGGGCAATACAAGGAAAGTAGAAAGAAACTTAAGCAAGTAGTAAGAAGAGCTGAAAGAGGTCATGAAAAAGCATTGGCCAGCAGGATTAAGGAAAATCCCAAGGCTTTTTACACATATATAACAAGCAAGAGGGTAGCCAGGGAGAGGGGTGGCCCACTCGAGAACAAGGGAGGGAATCTATGTGTGGAGCCAGAGGAAATGGACATGGTAGTAAATGAGTACTTTGCGTCAGTATTCACCAGAGAAGGACTTGGTGGATGATGAGTCTGGGAAAGGATGTATAGATAGCTTGAGTCATGTTGAGATCAAAAAGAATGTACTGGGGGTCTTGAGAAACATCGAAGTAGGCAAGTCTCAAGGGCCTGATGGAATATACCCCAGAACACAGAGGCAAAGGAGGAAATTGCTGGGGCCTCAAGAGAAATCTTTGTATCCTCACTGGCTACAGGGGAGGTCCCAGAGAATTGGAGAATAGTCAATGTTGTTCCTTTGTTTAAGAAGGATAGCAAGAATATTCCAGGTAATTACAGGCTGGTGAGCCTTACATCAGTGGTAGGTAAATTATTGGAGAGGATTCTTTGAGACAGCATTTATTCCCACCTGGAAAGAAATGGACATATTAGTGAGAGGCAACATGGTTTTGTGAAGGAGGTCATATCTCACAAACTTGATAGAGTTTTTCGAGGAAGTGATGAAGATGATTGATGAGGGTAGGGCAGTGGATATTGTCCACATGGACTTTGACAAGGTCCCTCATGGCAGACTGGTCAGAAAGTGAAGTCACATGGGATCAGAGGTGAACTAGCAAGGTGGATACAAAACTGGCTCTGTCAAAGAAGACAGACGGTAGCAGTGGAAAGATGCGTTTCTGAAAGGAGGGCTGTGACAAGTGGTGCTCATGATGTGGAGATGCCGATGTTGGACTGGGGTAAATTCTGCATTCACCTGACGAAGGGGCAAACCCCAAAAGCTTGTGAGTTTACTGTCAAATAAATTGGTTGGACTTTAACCAGGTGTTGTGAGACCTCTTACAAGTGGTGCTCCACAGGGATCAGTGCTGGGACCTTTGCTGTTTGAAATATATATAAACGATTGGAGGAAAATGTAACTGGATTGATTAGTAAGTTTGCAGATGACACAAAGGTTGGTGGATTTGCGGATAGCGATCAGGACCATCAGAGGACACAGCCGGATATAGATCAGTTGGGAACTTGGGCAGAGAGATGGCAGATGGAGTTTAATCCGGACAAATGTGAGGTAATGCATTTTGGAAGGTTTAATACAGATAGGAAATATACAGTAAATGACAGAACCCTTAGGAGTATTGATAGGCAAAGGGATCTGGGTGTACAGGTACACAGGTCACTGAAAGTGGCAATGCAGGTGGAGAAGATGGTCAAGAAGGCATAGGGCAGGCTTGCCTTCATCAGCCAGGGTACTGAGTTTAAAAATTGACAAGTCATGTTGACGCTTTATAGAACCTTTGTGAGGCCACACTTCGAATATAGTGTTCCATTCTGGATGCCACACTACCAGAAGAATGTGGAGGCCTTGGAGAAGGTATAGAAAAGATTTACCAGAATGTTGCCTGGTATGAAGGGCATTAGCTATGAGGAGAGGCTGGAGAAACTTGGTTTGTTCTCACTGGAGCGACGGAGGTTGATGGGAGACCTGATAGAAGTCTATAAGATTATGAGAAGCATGGACTGAGTGGATAGTCAGAAGCTTTTCCCAGGGTGGAAGAGTCAATTACTAGGAGGCATAGGTTTAAGGTGCGAGGGGCAAGTTTTAAAAGAAAAATACGAGGCAGATTTTTTACATGGAGAGTGGTGGGTGCCTGGAACTCGTTGCTGGGGGAGGTAGTGGAAGCGGATACAGTAGTGAGTTTTAAGGGACGTCTTGACAAGTACAAGAATGAGATGGGAATAGAGGGATATGGTCCCTGGAAGCGTAGGAGGTTTTAGTTAAGTCTGGCAGCTTGGTCGGTGCAGGCTTGGAGGGCCAAAGGGCCTGTTCCTGTGCTGTAATTTTCTTTGTTGTTTGCACTCTAATGAAGTTCAGCATAACCGTGTGGAACAGCACCTCATTCATCAATCTGGTGCTTCACTGCCTTCTGAACTCAACACTAACTTCAAAAATGTTAGATCACTGTTAATCACCGTTCCCATTTTGTTCAGTAAGAAGTCTCACAACACCAGGTTGCAGTCCAAAAGGTTTATTTGGTAGTAAACACCACTAGCTTTCGGAACATTGTTTCTTCGTCAGGTGTGTGGAGAGTTCTGATCCCAAACAGGGCATTTAAAGGCACACACACAGTTTACAGAATACTGATTAGAATGCAATCTTTACAGCTAATCTGCTATTCAAGTCTTAAAGACTCGCATTCTAATCAGTATTCTGTAAACTGCGTGTGTCTTTATATGCCCTGTTTGGGATCGGAACTCCCCACTCACCTGATGAAGGAACAGTGTTCCAAAAGCTAGTGGCGTGTACTACCAAATAAAGCTGTTGGACTTTAACCTGATGTTGTGAGATTTCTTACTGTGTTTACCCCAGTCCAACGCTGGCATCTCCACATCATGACTACCATTTTGTTCAGACAGGAATTGTCAGCAATGCAATTCCTATTTACACCCTTTTGGACTAACTTTGTTTTTTACTTGTCCCATCACCCCATCCTCCTTTGCCTCCACCATCATCTTGTTTACCATTTAATCTCTTGTGCCTTTTACCCAATCGTAGGTTTATATTTTCAATTTTTTCCTCTATTCTGACACCTGTCCCACCCAACCTTTCTCTTCGCTCTATAATTGGTTAGAATTTTTATCACCAATTTCTATTCTGATATAAAAATTCCATTTGGAATTGTGTTGTCTCGGCAGGGGGGGGGGGAAAACAGGACAGGGACAGACCGCAGGTTGCCCTGTCGGGTTTTCCCACCTAATTTTCAAACACTTCAAAAAAATGAAAGAGTAAGGTGCCAGATGAGCCTGCCCCCATCAGGAAGGGGGCTTTGATTTTTTAAAACTCTCCCACATTAATATCCCCCACACCACAATCATGGGAGCCCCCTTCCTTCCTCCCTGCCCCCCCCAACCCCACAGACATGGAACCCCCTCACCAAACACCTCCCCTTGTCACTCCAGGGACTGTGCCAGGTATGGCCCTCTCACCACTGGGGATGGTACACACCTGTGTGACTCGAGCGGGTTCTGTTTGCCAGGTGGGAGGTGGTGGGGTAATCTGTTACGATGCCATGTCAGCATGTTCTCACGCTGACGTGAATTGACATTCCAACATGGTTTGGCGGCGGGGGGGCAACCAGGCATAAAGGCCTGATAATGAGATTCAAATTGATGTGAATAGCGATCCGAACTTTTCCTATTATGTCACTGGTGAGGAAGCTGGGAAAGTCCAATGGGAAAATCTCACCACTGTAAAATCCTTTTTAGGATTCCCACTTGATTCTCCACCCTCTTCGCTGTTCTCAACTCCCAGAAATGGGGCAGAAAATTCCAGCCTCACAAATTCTCCCTGACATGCTAAGTGTTTTCTACACTTACTGTTTTATTTCAAGAAATAAAGGATCTGTTACATCTGACAACATGAACACATCTGAGGGACCCATTATCTACACATTATTTGGAACCTGGCTTACAATTTGTAATTACTGAAATATTGAACAATTGTACAAAATTTAGAGGAAAAGAAAATTTGTAAAACTGAGACTATTTGGCACTTACTTCTGCCTTGCCTGGAGATAGCTCTCTACCATTTCCACAAAATCAGAAGGTGCTCTGTATCCATAACCAGGCATGTCAACGACAGTAAATGCTTTACCTACTTTAAAGAAATTCATCTTCTTTGTGTGTCCCTAAAATAAGATAATACGGAGAGAAGCTAATTCATGAATCGATGGAAGCTCCGTTACTGCAGTGATGCATTATTTGGGGCTCATTGTTTTTCTTACAGATTACAAATGTAGTCAAGAGTCAGCAACAAGTTCTATTTGTTTTTAAATATTATCATTCTGCTTCATGGTGTTGTTCTAATTAGCAAAAAGAAAAATCATTTCTAGTTCCTTCAAACAATAAAAAAAAACATAAATAAATGTTGTGCCAAATTGTAAGTTACCTATCAAATAAATTGGATGTTTCAATAATTGATCACAAAGCATATGAAGGCATTTGTCACCGGAATGAATCCGAAGCCCATCAGCAGCGGAAATGAAAATGTTATCAGGCCAGAATTTAATGGAGTGGGGCATCCCGCAGCATGCTCTGTGATTTGAACATTTATCTCTACTGTTCCAGTCAAAGTTCTAGCATTTTGCAGTACAAGTTGATAATAATGCAGAGGTCAACAGAGTACTTTGGACCCTGCTGAGTGATGGGACTAACAGTCCAACTCCTTAACCAATTACATTTAAGAATAGAGGAAGAAATAGAGGAAAATAGAGAAGAAAATCAGGGTCTGTTAGAGTCAAGTTATAAACAGAATGAGAAGAGCAAAACTATTTTCTCAAAAGACAAAAAAAGACCAAGGAGGAAAATTTTAAAAATTTGAAACAATTTTAATTTTTAAAAACTTTAAGAAAAAAATTACAGGTAATTTCGAGGGGTAATGGTAGCTTCCCTGTCTTTGAGCTCCGTGTTCAAGTCTGACTCTGGGATTTGATGGTCAAGGAAGGTCTGTTCATAATGTGGTCAAATAGGTTGAGTGTCAATTTGCAAATCTTTCCGTGAATGGCAGATGGCAAGAGTGGGAGAGAATCTCACTCAGCCACGTGATGGAAAGAAATTGGAGCTTCTACCATTACTGTCCATTATTCCAGGCTACAACATGTAAGTAAACTCTGGGCTGCTGGGGTGAACCAGATTGATGCCAACAACAGAGAATTCAATTCCCATCCAGAGTGGGGTAGATTTGGGACCTGCCTCCTTTTCCTACATGTAGTAAAGATCGCTGCACTGTGGGTCAAATTTACCTTTTGGCAAATAACACGAGAAGAAACAATTTACCATCCGTAAATTGAAACTTCAGTTTCAATTGTTATCTTCCTGAGCCTGCAAAACTAAGTGGCATTGTAGGAACGTAAATCTCATAATTAAAAGGGTGATTATACTTTTTAAGTGTTAGCTCCAACTTTGTGCTTTTATAAGACAAATTCAGCAAATTCTTGAAATTCATGAGGAAAACTGATGGTGAATTCCAATTTTTCTGAGGCTAAAGGCAGAGTGCCACAAATCATTCAACAATTCAGGGTGATATACAATTCTCTCACGCTAAAGATTATTTGATTTTGTATGCTCTAATAAGGTCAAGTTTGTGGCAGAAGCCATTACTTTCCCAGAAAATTATGTGCACTAAAATTAGAACTAACGTGTGGAAACCATTGAACAGTTCACCACTGAATAAATAAAATGTCCTTAACATTTGTTTTACTTGCTCAGATCTTTGCTACTTTTTCTCTCTGAAATTCAAGATTTCTCTTCCTAATTTTTCTATTTCTCTCTACTGAACATTCCGGTTCCTGTTCTTTGGAATTCAGGTTCAAGTTTTCATGTTTTGGTTTCTTTTTCAAATTCACAATTTATTTTCTCCCAATTTCATTTGTTTTATTTGCAACTGAATCTTAGTCACTTCAACCTGAATGCTCTATGGCTTACTTCTTTCTTTCCCAAGGTTCAGGGTATTGTGCCAACTCTGCCTATGTAGCACCTACTTTTAAATGTATTTCTAATTCTTATTATTAATCTTTGTTAACTAAAGTTAGGCACTCACAGACAGGTCCTCCCTTTCAAGAAACACTTCAGTAATTGAAGTAGCTAATTATAGCTTTTTACTGAACACAGCAAACATAACTTTGCAATCTTGTTTGCTTAAACTCTGACAAATTCCAGTGTATTCATCCCAGACTATTGATTTGTATTCAGCCAAAGCCCCCATTTGTTACAATCCCCATGGAGATCAATATATTTTAAAAAGTCATTTGAAATCAAAGCAATTGATTTAAAAGGAATTGCATGACAAGATTTCAAGTTAAGACTTTTGCTCTAACAAACTAAAAGCAACATTGACTAAATATTACATAGTAGGCAACTAATATCCTAAACTACAGAAAAGACAGCCTTTATTTAATGTCTTAATATGACTAATAACACCATGCCCATGTAATAAAAACATGTATATACTTCGCAGCATGCTTTGTCAGAAGAGTTTTCTTTTCAGGAAACAGTCTGCAGTAACTCACAGCTTTCAGTGGGTTCACTTCTCCCCATTTCATTGATCATAATGTCTGACAACTGTCGAAGATCCTTCCCCTCAGTCCCCTGAAAATTTCCAAATCAACTTTCAACAATAAAGCCCAATCCAGTAATTTCTTCTCCTCACTTCACTGGGGCAATCCTTTCAGTGTCTTTAAATCACTGTAGATCCCTTTCTTTTGACCAATGGAGCAGCTCCCCCCAGCATTCTGCCTAGTAGCTGGCAGCAAAAACAGTCTTTTCTCCCTACAGACACAACAACTGCTGTTCTTTATCTCTATCTTTCTCTTTGTTCAAAGACTCTGAGACAGATGATTCAATAATGGCAATGTCACTATAGGAGCAGCAGGCCAGATGATGAAAGAGAGGCCACCCAAAGGCCCAGGCTAATGCTCTTAGGACATGAGTTCAAACCACACCACAGTAGCTGTTAATAAACTCTAGAATTAAAAAGCGAGTAACTGTGAGCATGAAACTATCAATTGTCGTAAAACCCCATATGGTTCATTAATGTCCTTCAGGGAAAGAAATCTGCCTTTCTTACCTGATCTGGCCTACATGTCACTCCAGACCCACAGCATTGTGGTTGATTCTAAACTGCCTTCTGAAATGGCCTAGCAAGCTACTGAGTTCCAGGGCAAAAATGAATGGGCAATAAATATTGGCCTAGCCAGTAACAACCACATTGATGAAAGAATATAAAACACAAGAACACCCGCTTCTGTCTATGTTTCTAGATGTTGAACCTGGCACATGTATTTAAATATAATTTGACCTGGGCCCTACATCTCCATGATTATCTAGCTATACAGGCTTGTTGTTGGACAGAACTCACATGATTCTCTTTATTAGTTCATGTTACCTCAAAATAATATATAGTCCAAAACATAATCATCTTATAAAACCTCACATTTGTAACAGTATTTACTGAAAAGCATGGTTGACAAAGTACTTTTTGAAGAGCAGTCATGACAGCAGTATTAAAAAGAATAATATGTAGAAGCCATTTGGAAGTCATAATCCTTGGCAAAGAATTATCCTTGGGGGCATTATGTTAACAGGAGGTGAAACTTTTGAAAGACATGAGGGTAGTGAAGATGAGTGAAAAGGTACAGACTTGGGGATCAAGGTAAGTTTAGCAAGAATGTAAGGTAAGTTTAGCTTTGGAGAGGAATTGAGGGGGGAGGAGGAGGTATCTGAAGCACCTCTGATTTTGGAGTCAGGATTTTAAAGAGCTCCTCACAGATAATAGCAATAAATAATGACATATATGCAGTAATTATCCAAGATAAAACAAATGTATGATGCCCAAATTCCAAAACACACAGATACTCACAGGATTTTTTGAAACTCTAACTTCAATACCAGGAACCAGGGAAAACAAGGATTTTATCAATGAGGACTTTCCCACGTTACTTCTGCCTATAAAACACACCTGGAAGGGGAAAAAAATGCTCATGTCAAACATTTCAAATTTCTGATATTTTGGTAGGGTACAGGGTAGTGCAGATCAGAACTTGTGGTTTCAATCTGCCTACACAGGGCTCACTATATCCACTACACAATCACTTTCATGATTAGAGCCAAAATTAATCTCACCGTGCCCCCCCCCCCCCCCCCCCCCACCCCCCCATCAACAATCAGTTACATGAAGCTATTCTGAAAGTTGATGCAGTTGGCACTCATTCCAACACCAGTTTATAAGGAGTAATTTGATGAACCAGCACTCCCAGTAGCAGCCACAACCAGGAACAGGATGCTTCTATTTTCTCCTGGATAAATTCCACTTGCTGACTTCTGTGCTTGATTATAACTCCCATTTTTGTCACTTGCTTTCAACTAACAGTGTGCTCTTTACTGGATTGTCTCTATTCCTGCACCTGCCTTCTGCTCCTCCACTATCAGTTTTCACCTTACATTGAGCCAGCTCTGATCCATAAGTGTTGATTCTTATTATTTGTTGGATTCTGCTCCAGATCTCAGAAGTCTTTGTCACCAGTCACCTTCCACTGATTTTTGGTTATCCAGAATATTGATTTCAAATCCACATTACCTTTAGAACTTATGCCCCAGCATTATTTGATTTGATTACCTAAAAATTCTTCCAACCCCGATGAAGCTCACACTTACCACGAGTCTGGTATGTCCACCTTCCCCTCTCCTGCCAAATGGCTGCAGAACCTCCACGAATCACAACACTGCACTCCTCAGTTATTTTCTAGTCCATTTCACTTCCCATTCCAACATCAAAAGCCTCCTTCAAATCTACCAGTTAAACCATGCTCGAGTTAAGATTTGGGAGTCAAATTAGGGAAACTTACTTGTGTCCAATTCTTCTCCCCGTACCCCACTGCTCTCCATCCTGTTTGCCCCCCAACCCCCACAGGTTATTTCACCATATTAAAATGTACTATATACATGAAAGTTGTTAATATTAATGACCAGTGAGTTGCTTTTTGTATTGCATACATTTGAACTGCTGCTCACTTGTAATTAGTGCACAATAATCAGTTCCAGCCAGAATTCTGTACAACCTTTTTAAGAAACTATCTATGCAGGCAGTCACATTCCACACACCAGTCCTCTGATATCACAAAATTAACTTGATACTTAGATTTGTCAATCTCTGTACTTACTAACCTAAATGCTGTTTTCGACTATTAGTGAAAAACAGTTATTTGAAAAACAACCCTCTAAGTTAGCTGCAATCCTCTAATGCTGGCCCTTTGTGCATTCCCAACTATAACCAATCCATCACTGGTGGCCCTGCCATCAGTTGCCTAGATCCTAAGCTCTGGAATTCCCTCCCTGTCTGTCTACCTCACTTTCCTCCTAGACACTTCTTAGAGCATGATTCTTTAATCAAGCTTTTTGTCACCTCACCCAATACCTCCTTATTTGGTTCAGTGTCGGACTTTATTTTTATAATGCTCCTGCGAAACGCGTTAGGGCTTTTCATTGTGTTAAAAGTGTGATATAAATAGAAATTGTTGCTGCCTAAATGACTGTTAACTTATTTATGATTTCTGATTATCTATGGAAAACAGTGACACTAACCTCTGGTTGAGCTGTTGCTGGTGCGTGATCAATCCTGACAGCAGAGGTGAAATAATCTATGAAGTGTTTATTTGAAGGTGTGAAGAATCGTTCTGCATTTCCAATGTCCTCATAGCTTGGAGCAAACATTTGAAAGTTCATTTTGTTCACATTTTTGACCAAGTATCTTTCCAAGTCTTTGAATGGAAAAATAATACTGTTTTGCTTCTTCTCGTTAAGTTTGGAGATAGCCTGGATAGAAGCTAATTTGTGACTGTTCCTACAGACCAAACATACTGAAATGACTTTTTCTCGCACCATGTTTGCTTTTAATGCTTGTGATAAGCCATGTAAACGTGCTCGCATTGTGAACATTCTTCCAATCTCTATTTAAATGCAAAATAAACCTGAAATGTAAATGACAATAAAACAAGACAGCATTAAACATTTACTGGCTAGATTCACAGTGTATTTATTTAACTTTTTTACCTCAAACTCAGTGCTCATCAGAAGCTAATTCTGAAAATATTACATTTTCTTTAAGATCTATGATTCATCACTTAGAATTCCAAGTTCATGAAAAACAGAATAGTCAGGTAAATGTGTGCTCTTGGTGTGTGTATAATAGCAAATCTATGCATTTCCTTCCTCCCTTTTCTCTTAACTTACGGTCGTTATTAAATTCTGCTCAACTGTTCTCTTTCCTTTGAAGTATTACGACCTAAATAGGAACTGTCAAAGTTTAAATAAGGAACTTAAACACTCAGCAATTTGCTGTCAGATTTCACATTTTTAAATAAAGAATTGTAAGTAAAATGAAATTAAACAAAGCAAGCAGCACTACCTTAACATTATGACTTACAAGACATATGCTATAATGCAGTTCAACATTATACTTTCCAAGAGTTCCCTCATCAAAATCTTGAAGGTTCATTCACATTTTCTGGGACCCACTCAAAAGGTCTATCACAGTTCTTTGGAATTCACTCAGATTTCAGAAATCCTTTTATTAGCTTTTGGCTAAGTGATCCTTCAACTTTTCTTTCGTGACTCTGAATTCTACAACTCAAGTACAGGCCTCCCTGCAACTCCACTACAGTAGCTTAAAACATCAGGAAATACCCTTGGTTTTCAATAGCCTGCTGTTATGGTTTCAAACAGCAGCCAAGCTAATTACATCTAGAACCCTAACTGCAACAAGGTTAACTGTCTTTCACTGAGAGGATTATTGTAGGATTTTTCCTTTAAATTCCAGTTAAACAAATCTTCCAGCCATCTTCTCCCTTATACTGAATACCAGCTCCCAGAGGCAGGATGTGTCTTGGACGATAGGTCTAACATTTACTCTAGTTCAAGTATAAGCTTTATCTCTTGACTTCCTTCCAAAGAGCTACAAACTACAAAAGACCCAGAGCTGACAGTCTCGAAGGCTGCTCTCCAAACTTCAACTGGTTTTCCTGCTGCCTCACAGCTCCAGGGACCCGGATTTGATTCCGGCCTTGAATGACCATCTGTATGGAGTTTGCACGCTCCCTCTGGTGTCTGCGTGGGTTTCCTCCGGGTGCTCTGGTTTCCTCCACAATCCAAAGATGTGTAGCTTAGGTGGATTAGCAACGCTAAATTGCCCCTTAAGTGTCCAGAGATGTGTAGGTTAGGTGGATTAGCCACGGTAAATGCACAGGGTTACAGGGATAGGGTGGGGGTTGAGCTTGGTGAGATATCAGTTGACACAGAGTGGTCTCCTTCTGCACTGTAGTGATTCTAGGATTCTAATTTTCTACTTCATTAGCTAAGCACTAACTAAAACCACAGAGATAAACTCAAAATGAAGAATTTCACTAAGCTCCACCCATCACCAAGGCAATGTGACACAAATGGCTTGTTCCCAGGTAGAAACTCAAATTAACTAAGTTTTAATTCCAAATTTTTCCTTGATTCTGCAAAACCGTATGAATAACATATTTCAAACAAAGTCAGGACAATGGCTCCCAGGCATACTGGCACCATTTCAAAGCCAAGAACAAGCTCTCTGCTTTTTGATATTTTACCTTTCCAGCTGGTAACACAGGGTGTGCAATCTGTCAATGACGGACACGATTGAATCATCTGTGTGGTCAATTATCCTCTGGATGGTTGGGGTCAGCAATTCTTGACAATACCAAACACCTTGCAAAGCTTAAGTATCACCTTGCCCTCGTTGCTGTGTTTCCTGCATGAAACATTGAAACAAACAAAACAATCATGCCCTAGAACTCAAGGTATAGTTGAAGCCTTCTGGTCAAAGGTGAGAATTATGTGTTAACTTGAAGACAGTGAGAATCCTCATAACATCAGGTTAAAATCCAACAAGTTTATTTGGTATCAAAATCCACTAGCTTTCCGAGCACTAGTGGATTTTGCTACCAAATAAACCTGTTGGACTTCAGCCTGGTGTTGAGAGACTTCTTACTGTGTTTACCCTAGTCCAACACCTGCATCTCCACATCTTAATTTGAAGACACAGAGATCCCATCCTGGGGTGAAGCTACATCCCTGCTTTGGCCAGCAAACCATACGGATTTCTGATAGTAACTGATAATACTTAATATACCATATTAACATAATATTTAATAGTCATCCCTAGCCAGTGACACCATTTTATCTTTCCTGATGCTTGGTACCCTAGCTGGTTTCCACATTTGTGGTTCGAGGTTGTTGGGTTGAATGAGTTGCTTCACCTCCCTCCCATTGTCACCAGCAAATCAATACATCTCCTACCTATAAGGCATAACTATAAGGTTCATGGTAGGAGACATAGGAGGGATGTCCGAGGTAGATTCTTCACTCAGAGTGGTTGGGGTGTGGAATAGACTGCCTGCTGTGATTGTGGAGTTGGACACCTTAGGAACTTTCAAGCGGTTATTGGATAGGCACATGGAGCACTCCAGAATTATAAGAACATAAGAACATATATAGGGAGGGGATAGCTTGATCTTGGGATTGCACATAGCTTGGCACAACACTGAGGGTCGAAGGGCCTATACTGTGCTGTAATGTTCTATGTTTCCTAATCCTTTTCCAGCACGTTAACAATTTTACATGCCTATTATAAGATATCATCAGATAGCTGAATGCTTAGTTTTCCAGTAGGTCTACCAATGTTTGTATGGTGCCTGAGGTCCTCCTTTGAGACAGAAGGTAAAGGTGAAATGGTGCATGAATTGGTTCTGGATCTCATTCAGAAGCACACCAGTGACATTTGACAAATCCTTCTGGATTTCATTGGGATTGGGACATAAATTGTGTAATTTGCTTGATATATGGCCATATCATTAGCCAAATCCTCTCTAACCTGGCAGAGGTAGTTCCTTTCCACGGTCAACATTTCAGCTGATGCCATGAGCATTTCCATTGCTTTTGCTAGACTGGTGAGGGAGGGGGAATGCAATTGCGCCCGTTAGACTTTTTGTTCCTGCTGACTGTGGTGTCTGCAGATGCTAAAGGCAGACACCATCGCAATTCCCAACACCTCTTGGAAGTATTTCTTGGGCATGAATAACCTTAAGACTTGCTTTGGAGACAAGGTAACAAAGATTACGTCTGAGCATGTTATGAGGCAATTTACTTCACTAGTCTCTTGAGCATAATGTTTACATTGCTATCAGTACCGACAGGCACCTCTCTGATGATAGTAGCCTCATGCGCAGTCTTAGAAATCCTGCCTTTGATCATGATCACACAATCATATGCTGGGACTTGTCACTGATAAACTCCCTTAGTTCTATCTGGACATTATCCTTTTTTGTTCAGCTTAGTGAGTTTTCAACTGAGTTTCCCTTGTTAGTTTAGAGAGATACAAAAGGATGATTCTGTCTAGTAGGTTTACAAGCGCTAGGGTTTTGGCCCGGATTTTCACCATGCCAGTTTGACTTGGCAGCCCTTTAAAAATTCTGGGATTCCCAGGTTGTGTGATTTTTGGGAGTCCCTTTAAAGTGTGCAGACTGTTTCTTATCAGAAACTTGCATCTTGTACTCCCAACCTGGTTGGCTCCATTCACTCTTCTGCAATTTTCATGGAGTCAAGCCAAGACTCTGAAAATTCATGGGTCATAGAGCTTATCCGTGAATCATAGTGTGCATGAGGGGAACTTTAAAAAGGTAACTTTTTAAAGGGACTTAGGAGGTGGTTAGAAGGACAGAGCCAGGCATGGAGCATAGTGGGTGGATGGGAGAGCAGAGATTGGCACAGAGGGCATGTAGTGGGATGGATGGAGCATGGGAAACATTCAGAGAGTGACAAGGGTAGGGGTTGGAGGGCCTGTGTGTTATTTTTTGCCACTGGAATGAAGTCCCACGACATTGAGATGGACCTCTTAAGTCATCCACCTCAGCACCGAGCAGCCCCAGTGGCTGCCTCTGCACTTCCTCCCAGGTCAGATGGCCCAGCTGCACTCACACCCTTTTCCCTACAACGGCCTAGTGGTATTATCACTCGACTATTAATCCAGAAACCCAGATAATGTTCTGGGGATCTGGGTTCGAATCTTGCCAAGGCAGATGGTAGAATTTGAATTCAATAAAAAAAAATTCTGGAATTAAAAGTCTACTGATGACGATGAAACCATTGTCATTTATTGTAAAAACCGATCTGGGTTCACTCGTATCCTTACCTGATCTGGTCTATATGCGAGTCCAGAGCCACAGCAATATGGTTGACCTTCAGCCGCCTTTGAAATAGCCCAGCAAGCCACTCAGTTCTAACAATCGCTACAAAGTCTCAACGAAGAAATGAAACTGGACAACCACTTGGCATTGATCTAGACACCAGAAAAGACAACGGCAAAACAAACAGCCCTGCAAAGTCCTCCTTACTAATATATGGCGGCTAGTGCCAAAATTAGGAGAGCTGTCTCACAGAGTAGCCAAGCAACAGCCTGACAAAGTCATTCTCACAGAATCATACCTGACAGGTAACACCCCAAATACGACCATTACCATCCCTGGATATGTCCTGTCCCACCAGCAGAGGTGGCGGCACAGTGGTATACAGTCAGAAGGGAGTTACCCTGGGGATCCTCAACATCAATTCCAGACCCCATGAAAGCTCATAGCTTCAGGTTAAACATGGGCAAGGAAATCTCTTGCTGGTTACCACATACCATCCCTCTTTGACAGATGACTCAGTATTCCTCCATATTGAGCAACACTTGGAAGAAGCACTGAGGGTGTCAAGGGCACAAAATGTATGGGCGATTTTAATGCCCACCGCCAAGAGTGGCTCGGTAGAAGCATTACTGATCGGACTGGTTGGGTTCTAAAGGATATAACTGCTAGACTGGGTCTGCAACAGGTGGTGAAAGAACCAACAAGAGGAAATAACATACTTGATCTCACCCCTACCAATCTACCAGCTGACAATAAATCGGTAAAGTGGCAACCACACCGTCCTTGAGGAGATGAAGTCCTGCCTTCACATTGAGAATAACCTCCATCGTGTTGTGTGGCATGATCACCATACAAAATGGGACAGACTTCAAACAGATCTAGCAACTCAGGACTGGGCACCCATGAGGCGCTGCGGGCCATCAACAGCAGCAGAATTGTACTCCAGCACAATCTGCAATCTCATAGTCCAGTGTATCCCCCACTCAACCATTACTATCAAGTCAGGGGATCAATCCTGGTTCAACGGAGAGTGCAGGAGGGTATGCCAGGAGTAGCGTCAGACATACCTAAAAATGGGATGTTAACCTGGTGAAGCTACCAAACAGGGCTATTTGCATGCCAAATGACAAAAACAGCAAGTGATAGACACAGCTAAGCGATCCCACAACCAATAGATCAGGTCTAAGCTCTACAGTCTTCCACATCCAATCGACAATGGTGGTGGACAATTAAACAACTCACTGGAAGAAGAGGCTCCATAAATATCCCCATCCTTGACGATGATGGAGGAACCCAGCACATCAGTGCAAAAGGCTGAAATATTCACAGCCACCTTCAGCTAGAAGTGCCAAGCGGACGATGAATCTCGGCCTCCTCCACTGGTCCCCAACATCCCAGATGCCAGTCTCTAGTCAATTCAATTCACTACTCACGATAGCAAGAAACAGCCGGAGGCACTCCATACTGCAAAGGCATTCCGGCAATAGTACTGAAGACTTGTGCTCCAGAACTTGTCGCTCCCCTAGCCAAGCTCTTCCAATACAGATACAATACTGGCATCTACCCAACAACGTGGAAAATTGCCCAGGTATGTCCTGTATACAAAAATTAGGACAAATTCAATCCAGCCAATTACCACCAGTCTACTCTTGATCATCAGTAAAATGACGGATGGGGTTATCAACAGTGCTATCAAGCAGCCCTGCTCAGCAATAACCTGCTCAATGACACCCAGTTTGAGTTTTGCCAGGGTCACTCAGTTCCTGAACTCATTACAGTCTTAGTTCAAACATGGACAAAAGAGCTGAATTCCAGAGGTGAGGTAAGAGCCCTTGACATTAAGGCTGCATTCGACCCAGTATAGCATCAAGGGGCCCTAGCGAAACTGGAATCAATGGGTATCAGAGGCAAACTCTCCACTGGTTGGTATACCTAGTGCATAGGAAGATGGTTGTGGTTATGGAGGGTCAGTCATCTCAGCTCCAGAACATCTCTGCAGGTGTCCCTTCGAGTAATGTCGTAGATCCAAAAATTTTCAGCCGCTTCATCCATGACCTTCCCTCTGTCATAAGGTCAGAAATGGGGATGTTAGCCAATGATTGCAGAATATTCAGCACCATTTACGACTCCTCAGATACTGAAGTCCATGCTCAAATGCAATAAGCTCTGGACAATATTCAGGCTTGGGCTGACAAGTGGCAAGTAACATTTATGCCACACAAATGGCAGGCAATGACCATCACCAATAAGAGACACTCTAACCACTGCCCCATGACATTCAATGGTGTAACCATCACTGAATCTCCCACTGTCAACATCTTTGGGGCATTGACCAGAAACTGAACTGGACTCCCCACATAAACACAGTGGCTACAAGAGCAGGTCAGAGGCTAGGAATACTGTGACAAGTAACTCGCCTCCTGAATTCCCCAAAGCTCATCCACCATCTAAAAGACACAAGTCAGAGTTACTCCCCAGTTGCCTGGATGGGTGCAGCTCCAACAACACTCAAGAAGCTTGACACCATCCAGGACAAAGCAGCCCACTTGATTGAATGTTTGTAGATGTGGTGCCAATCTCTCCACCACTGACACTCAGTAGCAGCAGTGTGTACTAGCTACAAGATGCACTGCAGCAATTCACTTAAGATCCTTAGACAGCACCTTCCAAATCCATGACCACTTCCAACTATAAGGAGAAGGGCAGCAGAAAAATGGGAACATCAGCACCTGCAAATTCCCTCCAAGCCACTCACCGTCCTGACTTAGAAATACATCACAGTCGCTGGGTCAAAATCCTGGAATTCCCTTCCTAGCGGCATTGGGGTCAACCCACAGAACATGGACTCCAGCGATTCAAGGCAGCAGCTCACTACCATCTTCTCAAAGGCAACTAGCAATGGGCACTAAATGCTTGCCAGCCAGCAATGCCCATGTCCCACGTATTAATAAAAAGTAAGGTCTCACCTTAGCAGGCACTTTGCCCCAGATGTGTGCAGGCTGAACTGGCAATTTTCCAGACTCCCATTATGCACCTCTCCACATGATGCCCACAGCACTGGTTCTGTCCCCCACCACCCCCCGGAGGATTGCCAACTGAGAGTAAACGTTGGTTTCATGATTGCCCACCCCCCACAGCCATTATTCGGCCAAATAAGTTGCCTTCCAGTACCAACTGGAAAGCAATTAGACGCAATGCCCAACTGGATGATGTTTATAAACTGGTAAAGAGAAATGTTCAAAGAAAAATTACCAATCTATTTTATATCCCTATGATTTTTCTCCAGGGTTGCAGCACAACGGATTGCTCTCCAATTCCTGGAGACTCCAGGCCCATCCTGGAGAGTTGGCAACCCAACTTCCAGCCCCCCGCCCCAGTCCCAGTCCCAGTTCCAGCCGAAGGGGCAGCAGCGGAGTCACCGCCCGGGTCCCCAGCCTCTCATTACCTCCCTCGGGCCGCCCGCGCCTCAGTGCCACACTGACCTCCTCCCGGACCCGGGCTCTGCAGGAGTAGCGGGCGGTGCAGCGCTGCCGGAACAGCCCCCGTTACCCCGAGTAACTGCTCCTCAATGTCCCGCCTCTCACTGTCCTCCCCCCAGGAAGCAAGGAGCGAGAGCAAAAGGGCCGGAGAAACACAAAGAGCTCTTGGTTCCGACCCAAAAGAAGGGAGGGAACGGCTGCTCGCTCTAAATATGTGAGAATAGGAGGTGGACTTTGTCAGTTTTCAAATTTATTTGCAGTAAATTCCTCTGTCAGACTCTTAATATGGTCTTCAACAAAATTGGTTTTACTCTCCATCTAATTTATATGTAAAACCTTAAATGCAAGTTTGAAAAAATATATGCTGAAGTTAGAATAATCACATTGATCCTTAGAGCAAGGTCGAAATTGTTCTTTATTTTCTTCTTCCTTTTTCACACATGCACCAACTCCAGTAGGAGAATGAATCTCTAGCAGTCTTCCAATTAATTGTGAGATAGTAGTTTGTGCCTTGGTGGTTTTCTCTGTGTTAACATTGCTTGGTGTGACACAGCGGAGGTGGCTTTTGAGGAAGACGGCAGAGTTGTGGTAGTGTAGGCTTCACCAGCTGTTCGATAACTATAACACTGGCATCTACCCAGCAGTGTGGAAAATTACCCAGGTGCCTCCTATCCACAAAAAGCAGTACAAAACCAGCCTGACCATTTAACTCCCCATCAGTGTACTCTTGATCATCAGTGAAGTGATGGAAAATGTCATCTCAGTGCTATCAAGCAACAGTTCCTCAGCAATAACCTGCTCACTAATGCTCAGTTTGGGGGTCTGTCAAGGTCACTCAGCTCCTGACCTCATTACAGCCTTGGTCCAAACATGAATAAAAGAGCTGAATTCCAAACATGAGGTGAGAATTCCACTCACCTGATGAAGGAGTAGTGCTCCAAAAGCTCGTGATTCCAAATAAACCTGTTGGACTTTAACCTGGTGTTGTGAAACTTCTCACCGTGCCCACCCCAGTCCAATGCTGGCATTTCCATATCATGAGATGAGAGTGACTGCCTTTGATGTCAAGGTAGCATTTGACTGAGTGTGGCATCAAGGATTCCTAGCAAAACAGAAGTCAATGGGAATCGAGGTTGGGGGGGTGGTGGGGAAACTGGTTGGAGTCACACCTAACACAAAGCAAGATAGTTTGGTTGATGGATATCAATCATCTCACTCAGACATCATGCAGAAGTTCATCAGGGTCGTGTACTACACCTGACCATTTTCAGCAAAACTATATTTTGGAAACCTCCTACAATTATGAAAATAATCCAGATTGTAATTTACAAAATGCAAAAAATGAGATTATCTTCAGGGAATCCTTTTAATGAGAAGGATGTGTTGAGGCATAAAACTATCTAAAATTAAAGACAATTTTAAGGTCTGTCCTATTGTGTTTTTGAATGTGAATTTAAAACACATTGCATCATTGAAGGGCATGGAGGAGTTCAAAATGCCATTAATCATGCATGGCACTGCAAAAAGTCTAGACGGTGGGAGCAGCCCGAGTGTGCAATTTAGCAAGATGATAATGCACATAGAATGGAACTATCAACAAACAAGACTTAGTTTTGGTGATAAGTGAAAGATGTTATTGATTACTACAGCACAGTAGAAGTAATTTTCAAAAACCTATCCATGAAGATAGATTAGATGGGCGACCCTACCAGGACTAACTTGAACCGGAACCTGCCAAAGTTTACAAAATCTAGGGTAATGTCAGATATTTCACCAAAGTATTCAAGAGCAAATTTCCACTGAGGCATAGCATAAGCAACAAGATCATCAGTTGAATAGATATGTCAAAAATCATCTACATAATTGTGGATTTGGCCAGAACTTTTAAATTGTAAGACAATTTGTAAGTGTCCTCATGCTTGAATGAGCCATAATAAAGAATCATTGTATTCAGAGAAAATGTTGGCATGGATAACAGAATGGAGTGGTGAATTCCCAATAATTAGATTTCATCTTGGAATGTTTAAACATTTATGCATCTGGTATCTTTACATTTTTTTAAAAAAGGGTTAGTAAATTAAAAAAAAGACAAAGGAATACAGCTCACTGTGTCAGTATTCATGAAATAACATAAACTAATGAGCATGCTAACATTGCTGCTTTGTCATTGTTACAGTTGGTTTCTGAGATGTAAATTCCTTGGAAAAGAATAGATTGAAATTTCCAGGGCCTCTTTCACTTGACATTTTGTTGCTTTTGAGCACCAACCATGAATGTCCATTCAAGAAATTTTGCAGAACTAACATGGCCGAAGAAGAAATTTCACTACCATGGTCTGTGTATTGATACAGAGTGAATAGAGTGGCTCAAAACAAATTATTGGAGAGGATTCTTCGAGACAGGATTTATTCCCATTGGAAATAAGTGGACATATTAGCGAGAGGCAACATGGTTTTGTGAAGGGGAGGTTGATTCTCACTAACTTGATCGAATTTTTCGAGGAAGTGACATAAATGATTGATGAGGGTAGGGCAGTGGATGTTGTCTACATGGATTTCAGTAAGGCCTTTGACAAGGTCCCTCATGGCAGACTGGTGCAGAAGGTGAAGTTGCATGGGATCAGAGATGAGCTGGAAACATGGATACAAAACTGGCTTGGTTTATGAAGACAGAGGGTAGCACGGAAGGGTATGTTTCTGAATGGAGGGCTGTGATAATTGATGCTCCTCAAGGGTCAGTGCTGGGACCTTTGCTGTTTGTAATATATATAAATGATTTGGAGGAAAATGTAACTAGTTTGCTTAGTAAGTCATGGATGACACAAAGGTGTGGATTTGCAAATAGTGATGAGGATCATCAGATGATATAGCAAGATAGAAATCGGTTGGAGACTTGGGCGGAGAGATGGCAGATGGAGTTTAATCCGGACAAATGTGAGGTAATGCATTTTGGAAGATCTAATAAAGATAGGAAATATACAGCAAATGGCAGAACCCTTAAGAGTATTGACAGGCAGAGGGATCTGCGTGTACAGGTGCACAGGTCACTGAAAGTGGCAATGCAAGTGGAGAAGATAGTCAGGAAGACATACAGCATGTTTACCTTCATCAGCTGGTGCATTGAGTTTAAAAATTGGCAAGTCATGATGCAGCTTTTTAGAACCTTAGTTAGGCCATGCTTTGAATATAGTGTTCAATTCTGGTCACCACATTACCAGAAGGATGTGGAGGCTTTGGAGAGGGTACAGAAAAGATATACCAGGATGTTGCCTGGTAAAGAGGGTATTAGCTATGAGGAGAGGTTGGAGAAACTTGGTTTGTTCTCACTGGAACGACAGAGGTTGAGGGGCGACCTGACAGAAGTCTATAAGATTATGAGAAGCATGGACAGAGTGGATAGTCAGAAGTTTTTTCCCAGGGTGGAAGAATTAGGGGACATAGGTTTAAAGTATGAGGGGCAAGGTTTAAAGAAGATGTACAAGGCAAGTTTTTTACAGAGAGGATGGTGGGTTCCTGGAATTCGCTGCTGGGGTAGGCAGTAGAAGCGGATACGATAGTGACTTTTAAGAGGCATCTTGATAAATACATGAATAGAATGGGAATGGAGGGATATGGTTCTCAGAAGGGTAAGGGGTTTTAGTTAAGTCTGACAGCTTGGTCGGTGCAGGTTTGGAGGACCAAAGGGCCTGTTCCTGTATTGTAATTATCTTTGTTTTTTGTTACTATAATCCACTTCCAAAACCTCTGGAAAAACTACTCTTAAAATTCCTACTCACTACTTTTTCCTTCTAAATAATTTTAATATGGGTTTTGAATCCTCCCATTGATGCCATGCACTCTAATTTTCTTTCATAATCTCCCACTTGGTACTTTGTTAAAGGCTTTCCTAAAGTCTATGTATACTGCCTCCATGGAATTTCCCATTCATTATTTTCTGTAACAATTATTAATAATAATTAATAATGTGAAGAATAGTTCAACTACAAACAATTTCAATATTTTAACAAAACAAGAAAAAGGCAACAGAGTGGAATGTTAGTCAAAAATGGTGTTTTAGGCAAAATGGATAAAAGGAAAGATGAAAATTGTGAAATTATTAAGCCTGGAGAAAGAAATAAATGTTAGAGTAAAACATTAAAGCTGATGGACATGCTTACGTTTCTGATGTCATAGACACTAAATTTTACGAGACAGTTATGTTTTAAAATGTGCCTTTGATTCAAGATAAAAATAGGAAATTCTGGATAAATATCTTAGCTCAAAGATGTGCCTGTATGAATGAGTTGTGGTGGGACGAGGAACTCAAACAGAAGGCCATTGTGAGGACATGTGGGGGGAGGGGGGGTAGGTGAACGTTGTTACAGCTTTAACAGTTTTCACAGTATCTCACAAAAAGGAACAACTGCTATTTGAGCTACCGAAACAAATAAATTTTGGCTGTGGAGCAGCAGGGTGAAATGTTTAGTGTTAACAGCCAAGCAGGATGATTGTGAGAGTTTGGTTTCTGTTCAGAAGAGTCCTTCCAGACTCCCTCTGGTGGTGGCCTTAAACGGACAAAATGCCCAATTCAAATTTTCAATACATAACATCCTTCCACTTCTTAAAAGCATAGTGTTTCAGTGGTTTTTTTTCAAAAGTGTAAGCAATAAATTTAAGCAAACCTTGAATATTCAATTCCAC
This sequence comes from Carcharhinus amblyrhynchos, assembly GCF_965287045.1. NCBI lineage: Eukaryota > Metazoa > Chordata > Chondrichthyes > Carcharhiniformes > Carcharhinidae > Carcharhinus > Carcharhinus amblyrhynchos. Next base: position 56,754,466 of record NC_137338.1, read on the forward strand.
CAGTAACACTATTACATATCATACCTTTGTATTACTTTAACAATGCATTCAGTTATATACAGTGACACAAAACATTTGTTCACCAATTGAAAATAGTTTGCTTAGTTAAATAATTAATTAAGTATGGTGGATGTTTTATCTCATGATTTGGAAATTATCTGACATCATTTGTATTTGCATCTGTTTCTACTTTAATATCCATATTCCAGCAACAATTGTACTGGTGGTGCTAATTGAATTAGGCATGATCTGCTAAAATGGTAGTCCTGGTAATGAAATTACCAAAATTGGTTCTTGAAGATTTCAAGTGATGAGGCTGTGACTATTTCCTCTGGCAGCTTGTTCCATTGTGGAATTGACATCAGGAAGAAAGCTTCCTGATACACTGGGCAGGATTTTCCTACCAAAGGATCGTCCAGCCCTGCTGAAAGTCAATGGATTTCTAGCTGGGCCACTGCATCCCCTATGGCGAGCTCTGATGTGGTCAGACCAGAAAATTCCGCCACTGTCTTGGGAACAAATGGTTTGTGTAGTTTGCATGGATCTCTTGGCATTGCTAAAGGGCACCACATATTTGTTTTTGTCAATTCACACCAGCCCATTTTATATTTGATAAAACATGGCATCCAAGCTGAAACAGGACAGAGAATAAATACATATCTACGTCATCCAGACTACCCTGTAAAAATTATATATTTTTCTTAATGGACAAGTCTTTCCATGATTTACTATGATTCATAGGAGAGGAATTTCAAACCATCAGAGAACCAATACCTATAAGGAGGTGCTAATGCTCTCTGTGACTGCTGGCAATTGAATTCCAGAGAAATACATCAAACCCCTTTGAACTTCTAAGGCAGAATTCCAGCTCTAGAGACTGTGAGGGAAATTTTCCTGTTCTGTCTGCCGTGGGAATCATAGCGGGTGAGGGGCAGACCATGTAAAGGCTCATTGACCTTGGGCGGGTTCCGCACACATGAGGACGGTCTGAACAGGGATCTTGGGTTCATGTCGCACTATCTGTAACCCCCATGACTTGCCTGGGTTTGCAAAACCTCACTTACTGTACTGTCTGGAGACAATACACATCTCTTTAACCTGTGCTCAGTGCTCCTTCCACTCACATTGTCAGCCACTTTAAGACTTGAAAAGCAGATTAGGTGTAAAGATTCACATTGTAATCAGTAATCGTAAACTGTCTGTGCTGTTATATGCTCTGTCTGAGGCCAGAACTCTTCATTCACCTGACGAAGAGGGAAACCTCGAAAGCTTGTGAGTTTACTATCAAATAAATCGATTGGACTTAAACCTGGCATTGTCAGACTTCTTACTGTGTTTACCCCAGTCCAACGCCAGCATCTCCACATCACGGGGATTGTGCCAGAGGACTGGAGAGTGGCAAATATTGTTCCTCTCTTCAAGACAGGAAATAGGAATGACCCTGGTAATTATAGGCCAGTAAGTCTTACTTCAGTGGTCGGTAAGTTAATGGAAAGGGTCCTGAGAGATAGGATTTATGACCATTTGGAAAGATGCAGTTTAATCTGGGATAGTCAGCATGGTTTCATGAGGGGTAAGTCCTGCCTCACAAATTTGATTGAATTCTTTGAGGAGGTAACTAACCATTGATCCTGGTCAACATTGTATATTGTTGGACCATTTTAACTTGGAAGCATTCTGGCAGGAACTTGTCAATTATCTGAGTAAAATACTAACTAAATTGATCTAATTTCTACAAATTCTCAAACAGCAGTTTGGAGATGATAAATATTTATGTTTAATGAATAAATCAAAAGTACAGATTTGCATTTTTACTGATTGGGAATTATAGATACTCTCAACTTTAAGTTTCCAATCCTTTAATTTGTGGATTCACAATCCAATTCTATTCATCAAAAGTAATTACTTGTCAACTGCAAATAGTAATTTTTAGAAATAATAATGCAGATGGATATATTTACAAATTCGTTTCACTTTTGATTCTGATGGGCTGGTTCTTTGTTGCAGGACAGGGCTGGATTTTATTAAGTATGTCTAAGTTACAGCTGCATAACTGAGGGTCCAATATACCTGCCTCAAATAATGTGGTACATTAAATAATTTTTCAAATTGTAGGTGAGATTCTAGTTCTGGTTTCAATTAGACAGTATTTCATTTACATTAAATGGGTGGAATCTTACCATATTCTCACATTCCAGTGAGAAAACCAGTGAAAATCCTGCTGGTGCTGAGAAATTTCACAGAATCTTGACCCACTTGAAGAATTTTTTTATCCCATCAGGAGATCAAAAAGGGGACACAAGATTGTTTTGGCAGATAAGGCAAAGGAGAATCCAAAGAGCTTCTACAAATATATAAAGGACAAAAGAGTAAGTAGGGCCTCTTAAGGATCAACAAGATCATCTATGTGTGGATCCATAAGAGATAGTGAGATCCTAAATGAATATTCCTCATCAGTATTCAGTGATGAAGGTGTTAGAAGTATTAAAGCGCATTAAAATAAATAAATTCCCAGGACCTGATGAAGTGTATCCATGACAGTGTGGGAGGCTAGAGAGGAAATTGCAGGTCCCCCAGCAAAGATATTTGAATTATCGATAATCACAGGTGATGTGCCTTCAGATTGGAGGGTGCCAAATGTTGTGCCTTTATTTAAGAAGGGCTGCAGGGAAAAGCCTGGGAGTTACAGGTTGGTGAGCCTCACATCTGTTGTGGATAAATTGTTAGAAAGTATTTTGAGAGACAGGATCTACAGGCATTTAGAGATACAAGGACTGATTAGGAATAGTCAGCATGGCTTTGTGAGTGGGAATCCATATCTCATAAATTTGATTGAGTTTTTTGAAAGGGTAACCAAAAAGGTAGATGAGGGCAGTGCAGTTGATGTTGCCTACATGGACTTCAGCGAGGCCTTTGACAAGGTACTACATGGTAGGTTGTTACATAAGGTTAAATCTCACAGGGTGATTTTTTCACACAGAAGGTGGTCAGTGTCTGGAAAAAGCTACCACAGGTAGTAGTAGAGGCAGGTACAATTTTGTCTTTTAAAAAGCTTTTAGTCAGTTACATGGGTAAGGTGGGTATAGAGGGATATGGGCCAAATGCGAGCAATTGGGACTAGCTTCGGGGTTAAAAAAGGGTGGCATGGTCAAGTTAGGCTGAAGGGCCTGTTTCCATACTATAAATCTCTATGACTCTATGATGTGAATCACACCACACTCATGGCAGCCTGCTGCTGATTCACTTGTTCTGGGGCGATTTAATCTTTGCAATCAAAGGAGCGCTCCATATAAATGCCTCCCCAGCACTGTCCTGCAAACATTCCGGATCGGCTTGGATGGATGGCTGCCAGGAAGCCAGTGCCAAGATTCTCCGCCTCAAAGGGGAGAGCAGCCTATAGTCAGCTGGGACTACGATGATTTTATGTTATTAATGAAGATAGATGCAAAATATCTGTTTAATTAATTTGCTTTGCCTTACTTTCAGGCCTATCACGGGATGACAACAGCAGTAACTAGAACACTGGTACCACAACTGTCTCTGTTGTACAGCAGGCAAGCAATGGTAATCAGTGACTCCATAGTTGGAGGCACAGACAGGTGCTTCTGTGGCCACAAATGAGACCCCACGATGGTGTGTTGCCTCCCTGGTGCCAGGATCAAGAATATCTCTGAGCATGCTTGGGACATACTGAAGGGCAAAGGTAAACAGCCTGTGGTCATAGTTTGGCACCAATGGCATAGACAGGAAGCATGATGTCTTGCATGGAGAGTTTAGAGAGCTAGGCCAAAAGTTGAAAAACAGAATCTCCAGGGTTGTAATCTTGGGATTACTCCCCATGCCACGTGGTAGTGAGGCAAGGAATAGGAAGATAGTACAGCTTAGTGCATGGCTAAAGAGCTGGTGTGATGTGGAGGATTTCAGATTTTTGGATCATTGGGATTTCTTCCAAGGCAGGTGGGACCTGTACAAAAAGAATGGGTTGCATGTCAACTGGAGGGCACCGACATTCTGGTGGGGAGGTTTACTAGTGCAATGCTGGTGGATTTAAACTAATAAGGCAGGGCAGTGGGAACCAAAGCAACAGGTCAGCATATGAGCAGAAGTTAGAAGTTAATTGGATAAACAGAGAGGGCCAGTTCAATGGCTATGGTGAGCTAAGGAAACATAGAAGATAAAATGTGAGTTGAAAATTGGAATAAATGACGGAGATCTGGCTCCATGTTAACAGGGATTAATAAATAAGGATGGAGAGTGTGGAAAGTGTTGTGCACAAGAAAATATTAGAAGACAAAGACAATTCAGTAGGTCTTATTTAAAAACCTTACACCTAAATGTGCGCAGTATCTGGAATAAAGTTGATGAGTTGACGGCACAAAGACAAATAGAATGTGACCTGGTGTGGATTACTGAAAAGTGGTTACAGGAGGACCAGAACTGGGAGTTAAATGTCATAGAACATAGAACACTACAGCACAAACAGCCCCTTTGGCCCACAAGTTGCGCCGATCACATCTATACCTACTAAGCCATAGACCTATCTATAACCCCCAATCCCATTAGATCCCATATACTCATCCAGAAGTCTTTTAAAAGACCCCAGCGAGTTCGCCTCTACCACCACCGACAGCAGCCGATTCCATTCACTCACCACCCTCTGGGTGAAAAACTTACCCCTAACATCTCCTCTGTACTTGCTTCCCTGCACCTTAAATCTGTGTCCTCTCGTAGCGACCATTTCAGCCCAGGGAAATAGCCTCTGAGAATCCACCCTATCTATTCCTCTCAACATCTTATAAACCTCTATCAGGTCGCCTCTCAACCTTCGTCTCTCCAGGGAGAAGAGTCCCAGCTCCCTCAACCTATCTTCATAAGGCATGCCTCCCAATCCAGGCAACATCCTTGTAAATCTCCTCTGCACCCTTTCAATAGCTTCCATGTCCTTCCTGTAGTGAGGCGACCAGAACTGCGCACAATACTCCAAGTGGGGTCTGACAAGGGTCTTATAAAGTTGTCCAAGGGTACTCAGTATTCTGAAAGGATACATAAGAAGTAGTGGGAGGTGGAGTTGCTTTATTGGTTAAGGATGATATCAAAGCTGTATTAAGAAATGATATGAGCACTTGGGACCAAAATATTAAATCAGTCTGGGTGGAAATAAAAAGCAAGGAAAGAAAGCCCTTAGTAGGAGTAATTTACTGGAAGTACTTCCGAACCAGGGCATAGCACAAACCAGGATATAATGAGGATTTGTGAGTAGGGTGCAATGGTAATTATGGGTGATTTGAACATGCATATTGACTGGATTAACCAACTTTGTAAGGGTAGCTTCACAGGAAGGTTCATAGAGTGTATGAGGATTTTTTCTTAGAGCAACATATCATGGAACCAACCAGACAACTGGCTACCTTAGATTTAATATTATGTAATGAGGAAGGATTGATAAATAGAATTGTAGTTAAGGAAGAAATGATCACAGCATGCTAGAGTTTCAGAGTCACATACTAGAGTTTTAGTGTTAACCAAAGATAATTTTACTGGCCTGAGGAAGGAGTTGGCCCTGGTGTACTAGGCAAAACATATTAAAGGACAGAACAGTGGCAAATGTTTAGAGAGATACTAAATAATTCTCAATTAAAATATATTCCTGATGGATCTGTATCCGTGTTTGTTTGCTATGTAAAATATAAGAAAATTTTCAATAAACATATTAAAAAGTATATATATTCCTGAGAGGAAGATAATTTGTAAAAAGATGAAAAATCATCCATAGCTTAACAAGGAAATCAAGGACAACACAAATGCAAAAAATTAGGACATATCACACTGCAAATGTTAATGGCATTCTGGAGGATTGATACAACTTTAAACATCAGCAAAGGTTACGAAAAGCAAAATTAAAGAGATAAGATGAACTACAAAAGAAAACTAGCAGAAAACATAAGCACTGATACTGAAAGCTTTTGTAAGTATATAAAAAGAAAAAGAATAGTGAAAGTAAACATCGGCCCTTTAGAGGATAATAATGGTGAGATAATAATGGGAAATTTAGAAATGGCAGAGGCACTAAACCAATGTTTTGTCTCTGGTTTCATAGCGGAAGTTAATAATTTTCCCCAAAACTGCAGTTAATACAGAGAAACTTGATGAAATTACTGTAACTAAGGAAACGATATTAAGTAAACTGATAGGATTAAAGACAGATAAATCCCTGGGGCCTGATGGCCTGCACTCTAGACTATTAAAGGAGCTGGCAGCAGCGATAGCGGATGCATTAGTTATGATATTCCAAAATTCCCTGGATTCTGGAAAGGTCGTAAACACAGTAAGAAGTCTCACAACACCAGGTTTAAGTCCAACCAGTTTATTTGATAGTAATCCCGTAAGCTTTCAGAAACGGTGTTTCTTCGTGTGTGGAAGATTCTGATCAGAGAAAGACATATAAAGACACACATAGTTTACAGAATACTGATTAGAATGCAAGTCTTTGCAGCTAACCTGCTATTCAAGTCTTAAAGATGCAGACAATGTGAGTGGAGATAGCATTAGCATAGGTTAAAGAGATGTGTATTGTCTCCAGACAGGACAGTTAGTGAGATTTTACAAACCCAGGCAAGTCATGGGGGTTACAGATAGTGCGACATGAACCCCAGATCCCGGTTGAGGCCGTCCTTACGTGTGCGGAACTTGGCTATCAGTCTCTGCTCAGCGACTCTGCGCTGTCATGTGTCGTGAAGGCTGCCTTGAAGAATGCTTACCCAAAGATCAGAGACCGAATGCCAGTGACCACTGAAGTCTTCGCCAACAGGGAGGGAACAGTCTTGTCTGGTGATTGTTGAGCGATGTTCATTCATCCATTGTCGTAGCATCTACATGGTCTCCCCAATGTACCATGCTTTGGGACATCCTTTCCTGCAGTGTATTAGGTAGACAATGTTGGCCGAGTTGCAAGAGTATGTGCTGTGTACCTGGTGGATGGTGTTCACATGTGAGATGATGTCATCCATGTCGATGATCCGGCATGTCTTGCAGAGGTTGCTGTGGCAGGGTTGTGTGGTGTTGTGGTCACCATTCTCCTGAAGGCTGGGTAGTTTGCTGCGAACAACGGTCTGTTTGAGGTTGTGCGGTTGTTTGAAGGCAAGAAGTGGGGGTGTGGGGATGGCCCTGGCGAGATATTCGTCTTCATCAATGATGTGTCGAAGACTCCGGAGAAGATGTCCGCTCCGGGGAAGTACTGGATGACGAAGGGTACTCTGTCCACCATGTCCCGTGTTTGTCTTCTGAGGAGGTCGGTGCGGTTTTTCGCTGTGGTGCGTCAGAACTGTTGATCAATGAGTTGAGCGCCATATCCTGTTCTTATGAGGGCATCTTTCAGCACCTGGAGGTGTCTGTCACGATCCTCCTCATCTGAGCAGATCCTGTGTATATGCAGGGTTTGTCCGTAGGGGATGGCTTCTTTAATGTGTTTAGGGTGGAAGCTGGAGAAGTGGAGCATCGTGAGGTTATCTGTGGGCCGTGAGATGCTGAGGTGACTGTCCTTGAAAGAGATGCATGCGTCCAAGAATGCCATCAGTGTTATTTTGTTCCTACTTTCCATTACCTATTCCCTATACATGCTTTTTATAGGACCAATATGCACTTTGTTAACTCTTATTTAAATATCCATAGATACCCATGGTGTCTTGTCTTTATATTACTGGCTAGTACTTTTCCCCCATACTTTAGTTTTTCCCTTCCTACCGATCTTTTTGTCATCCTTTGATGTTCTTCATATTCTTTCCAGTCTTTTAAGTTAATGAGCACAGGGGCCAGTCTGAACAAGAAATAACAAGGAATGGGCATGTCGCTGATAAGGCGTGCGATAAGAAGACAAAGCTATAATATTCATACTCCTTATGGAGCAACAAGAAATTCTCTGCTAATGTAAAACAATACAATGTAACAGCTGTTATGAACTTTGTGAGTGGATGTGTCAAGGGAGAACAGTATATGACTGGCACAGCACACCAAGCGTCCATGGTCTCTTTAAAGCTTCCCTCTAACACAGGTGCCAATAACCTTGACAGTAGGTCAGAACAATCGCGTGTTGCAATATCTGCTGAGGACTATTTGAAACATTCAAGTATATATTGCCTATATTTCTTACTGACAGGATCACTTTCACAAGTCGTTATCCTAATTCTATTATTTTTCAATCTCACCCCAGACTGAAAACAGAGCTATATATTTATAATGAAACAACAGAAATAATTAAGCAGAAATCCTGTATTCTGTGTGGGTAGCTATAATTGTTCAAAGCATTCCTGGCAGTTCCCGGTATGAAAAAGGGCAATCTTGGACCGAGTTGGATTTCAATGTTAGGAACTCTTTATAGAAAAACTCGTTTTAAATAGGCAAGGTTTGATGATACGATGACCTCCTGGTGTGACCTACCTTATTGGTGTTTGACCCATGCACATTTGACCCTCCCAGTTAAAAGGGCAAATGCTAACATGGAAAAAATCAGCCTGTGCCTATCAGGCGCTATTTTTAGTTGGAACAACTGTCAGCCACGTCAGGAATCTTTTCACAAGCTGTCTCCAAACTAAACTGATGCACAGTCCCAACTATCTCCTTCGATCGACTTCTGCCCTGTCCCCAAAAAACACCTCAATCATTTCAACCTCTAACTCCGCCAAGGCCGAGAAATAACATCCAACATCCCACCTGTTGGCTTGGGATAATAAACAGAAAATAAAAGCCTGCAGCAGTCTTTAAAAACAAGAGCATCCGCCAGTTACAGGTAAGAATCTTAAAAGTTTTGCTGTTGTCTAGTGCTATGGTCGGGAATCCAGTGGCATGTTTGAGGAGTTGAACAAACCGAGCGGATTATTGTCCCGCTTGGGTATGTGTGTGTTTGGTGGTGGAGGTGGGAGTGAAATGAGGAGTCTCACACAGCTCAAGGAGAAAGTGATATGACACTGTTCCAAAGGCCCACTCCATTTGGAGAGCTGCAATTAGAAAGGTGACCCTTTGTAGCTCTGGCTTTGTTGGCCTGATTTACTTCTCGGAGTTGGACAAGGGCTCGGAGATAGTGAAAGAGCCAGGTTCAGTCCGGTGACTGTGACGTGACTGTCCTAAGAAAGCCATATTGACCTTTCAGCAGCACTGACCCTCTCTCTCTTTCTGGAACAGCCTGCCAGGCTGCCGCAATTTACAAACATTGGTGTCGTGACTCACCCACATGCAATCCGCTCCAGCCTCCAATGCTTATTCTTAGGAGATGATTCCCCTGTTGTTAATACCGTGAGCATCAAGCAGCCCCTGGCCCTGTGCACAGTGTCCCAGGATGTTAACACGAGGATCGTGAATACTGGGATTCAGTATTCAGTGAGAGTTAACTGTGGGGATGTCTACAGCAGTTTTCTTTTGCATTGTACATTCCTATATTTCAATAAATGCCATCCAAAGGATAATATTATCCCACCTCATCTGGTTGAGATTTTAGTGGTACACCATATTCGCTGGTTGTGAACTGCCATAGAATTTGTTCCCTCTCTCTTATAAGTTATATTTTGAAATAACACGTAATCCTTGCAGCAGGAATATCTAATATGTCTAGCTTTAGTTCGTTGGATATCAGGTTTATATAAGGGAAAACATGTTTTTCAAATGTTTTCAGACAGTACTAAGAATATCATTTTAGTGTCTATTAAAGATTCACTCAGATCTGAGCAAACGGAGAGAGGCTCAAATGTTTATGTTCTGTGTCCCTGTAAGAGGTATCTAGGCAACATTGAAATGGACACTGAAAGATTATCCTGAGAGCGGCCATTAACGATGCTAAAGCGATAGATAAGAGTTCATTTCGGCTCTGTACTGTACTTCTTCCATATTCTGGATGTTTGGATTTAATTGCCTTTTCTCGTTTCTAGCGGGAAATCAAGCTTCCCTCTACACAATGTCCAAACGAAGCTCCAATGTCAAATCTATTCAGGTGAGAAGAATATTACTTAGAACTTGGAAGTTGGTATATTGTTAGGTGTTCTGTGTCCAGAGGAGGGAGATGGCATTATGACTACCCTATCTTTTGCTGTCTCATCCGGGGTCATCATTGACTGGCACAATTGCCACTGGATGTTAACAGGTTGTTTTATCTGATCCAATTGCAGGCTAACATAAACATCCCCATGGGAGCCTTTCTGCCTGGAGCTGGACATCCCAGTAAAAGAAAAGAGTGTGTCTCAGAACCTGATGTGGTGAGTGAGAAAGTGAAGAAAATAAAACAAAAAGTCTACTTGCCAATTAATCATTACTCCCTTCTTATGCAGTATAAACTGTTGTTCCCTTTACAGTTGGTATTCTTTGAATATGTCCTGATGAGTGCAAACTGTAAAGCTTTGTTAGCTTGTATATTTCTTTAACTCCTTCCATGAGTTCAGGACTCCCCAACACACTTTACAGCTAAATAAGTATTCCTTTTTGAAGTGTTGTACTATTGTAATGTAGCAAACACTATAGCCATTTTGCAAGCAGCAAGGTCCCACAAGCAGCAATGTGACAATGATCAGATAATCTGTTTTTATTGATAATGGTTCATGGATAATAATGAGCTAGAACACTGGGGAAGAATTCCATAGTCTTCCTCCTATGGGTCTATGAGATCTTTAACATCCAACTGAGAGGTGAGACAGGACCCCCATACCAACCAAATGACAGAATCTCTGACAGTGCAGGACACCCTCAATGCAGCTCCATTTTGTCAGCCTACATTTTGTGCTCAAAATTCAAAACCCACAACTAAGAGGTAAGTATGCTATAAGTGAGCAATACTGATGACTACTGTGGAACTATACCAATAGCTAAAAAGTGGTAAAAGATGGTGTGTTTCAGAATTACCCAGAACTGCTAAAACAATGCCAAGAAATAAAATATAATAGAAGATTTGACCTCACTATTATTCACTAGTGTGAGAGAACATGGAACTATGCACACCTGGATTGAACAAAGCCTTCTTTTTAATCAACAATTTTAATGTGTGTAACCTCACTGGGCTGTTGTCAGGAAAACCTCATCCCTTTGCAAAATACTGTCCTGTATACGTTCAGAAAAGAAGTTGCTACAGTTTACAGAATGAAACATCCTTTCAGAGAACTTGTGCACCAGTACAGGAAAGAAAGACATGCATTTATAAAGTGCAGTTCATGGCCTTAGAATGGCTCAAACTGCTTTCCAGCCTGTGAGATACTTTTAAAGAATTATCATTACTATAACACAGGAAACATGGCAGGCAATTTGCTGATTGCAAGTTCTCACAAACAGCGATCAGACAGTCTGTTTTACCAAAAGCTTGTATTATATATTATCTTTAATGTAATAAAATGTCCCAATTTGTTTCACAAGACTATCATAAAAGTTAACAATACGCCACATGAAGAGATATTATAGCAGATTATCAATAGCTTGGTTAATGATATAAGTTTTCAGGAACATTTTTAACGAGGAAAGGGAGGTAGAGAGGCAGTAATCTTTAGGGCAGGGATTCCAGTAGAACCTTGGCCGTTGAAGGAATGGCCACCAATGGCGGAGCAATCAAAATTAGGAATGTTCAAGAGGTCAAACTTAACTAAGAGAGCAGATATCTTCGAGGGTTGTGGGGCTGGAGGAGATTACAGATTGCGGCAGGGAAAAGCCATGGCGGGATTTGAAAACAAGTATGAGACTTTTAAAGTTGAGACATTATTCAACTGGGAGCCAATGTAGGTCAGCAAACACCAGTGATGGATAACAGGACTTGATACAAATTAAGTCATGGGCAGCAACATATTGAATGACTTTGTGTTTATGGAGAGCAGAACATTGAGGTTGGGGGGGGGGCGGTGATGGCAGGGTGTGGTCAGCCAGGAGTGCACTGGGACAATCAAACTGTAGAGGCAACAAAGGCATGATGAGGGTTTCAACAGCAGATGGGCTGAGGCAGGACAGAGTTGAGCACTGTGAAAGAGATGAAAATAGGTAGTCAGTGATGGTGTGGCTATGTGGTTGGATGCTCATCTTGGGGTCAATTATGACACCAAGGGGTTGTGAACAGTCTGGTCGATCTTCAGCCAGTTGACAGGGAAATGATAGAGCCATTGGCTGAAGTAAAGTTTGTGGTGAGAATATAGATAGTTGGAGGAAATTTATGGTCATCCAATACTGGATTTAGGATAAGCAATCTGATTATGTGGACAGTGGAAAGGTCAAGCGAGGTGGTCGTGAGCTAGAATTGTGTGTCATCAGTGTACATGCTTGACATTGTGTTTTTGAATGATGTTGCCAAGGAGCAGTTCATGAATGGGAGATCAGAGAGGGATAAGGAATGATTCTTGGTGGTCATCAGATATAATTGTGTGGGAGTGGGAAGAATAGCCAAAGTGGGTGATTCTCTGACTAGGATTAGACAGATAAGATTAGAAGCAGGCAAGTGTAGTCCCATCTAGCTGAACAACAGTGAGGAATCATTCAAGCAGGATGATGAAGTGGTCAACCATTTCAAAAGCTGCAGACAGATAAGGAAGGATAGGTTATCTTTATCTCAGCCGCATAAAATATTTTTTGTGCCTTTAATAAGAGCCATCTTGACATTGTGGCACAGCAAGAATCTGATTGGAGGAAATTAACTCCAGGAATGATGCCTGTGGATTTGAAAGTTGAAGGACTTTGGAGAGGAACGGGAAGTCAAAGTTTGCAGTGCCAGAGGGGGTTGTCAGGAAAACCTAAGTTGATGACTACAGATTTTCATGAGAGGGAATCAGTACCTGAGGAGAAGAAATTGTTAATAATGTCTAACATGCTAACATAGTAGCCTGGAAGGACAGGAGCAGGATGAGAAATTGGATGGTCGTCAGTTTAGTGAGTGTATGGTCAAAGGATAAGAATGTCAATCTCATGAACAAGATGGTCTCAGAGAGGTCATGAAAGGTGACACTAGATAAAGGAGCAAGATCAGGGCTAGGAGAAGATGAAACCTTGGAGATGTTTACCCCAGTGGAAAGGTAGGGAGGTGGCAGAGACAACTGATTGGCTGGTCTCAATTTTAGTGACCAAGAAATCCACAAACTCATAGTACTCATTGTTCAAGGTGAGAATGGAACAGGCGAAAGAAGTTTAAGAAAACAGTATGGCAAAGCAATCCAGGCTTATTTTTGCATTCCAGGATAGTCCGCAATACTGAGCAGTTTTGGCAAGTGAGTGTGTGACTTGATAATACTTTATGTGGATCAACCAGATCTGGTGGTGAATGGGCTAAACCATCTTTAGTGATGTGAGTTGAGGGATGAATATTACCCCCTGGGAAATAGTCCCCATTTCTTCTTTGAAACAGTGCTAGAAGAACTCACCTCATCCAAAAAATGCATCTCTGGTAGTTCACAACTCTCTCACTTCTGCTTCGGATTATCAGGTTAGATTTTGTGTTCAGATTTTTTATATCTGGAGTGGCACTTGCTGGGACAGAGGGTGGGAATTCTTCCACTGAGCCTCACACTATTCCAGGATGCAAAGCCTTGAATTCACAATCTTCAGTGATGAGGGCACTATCAATGCAGCAAAGCTGGAATGTAAGCATTGTTTGTGGATTGACATTTAAACCAGAACGAAACAGGATGTGGGGTAAGGTAACACTGTATTCTTTTTTGAAGTTTGGTAATGGTTTCATTTGATACAGGGGGCTTGCAGTAAATCAGAGGAAAAGAAAGAATTGCCTGGAGCAGTGAAGTTACCAGGACCGGCAGTCAACCTCAAGCAACTTCAGGATGCCAAGAGTGACCTTAAATTTGTCCCCAAGGTTGAGTAAGAGAGATATGGTCTCAGCTTCAGAAATGTCTATTACAATTGACTTTCAGTTTGAGCCAATACGGCTTATGCAGAATGGCAATGGGCAACTCACATAGCCCAACATTTTATACAGATTTTCCAGCTTTGATAGGATGAACCAATGATTTGTACAAAACATTTCCTTTGCTACTGTTAATCTCCAGTACTGTAATATCAGTTTTTGCCTGCCACTCATACTGTTTTCTTAAGAATGTAATTATAAAATATTATATTATAAAATAATTACAATTTATTAAACTAGAAGTCTTGTTAAACTGAAAACTTTACTGTTTGATAAATCATATATTATTAAAATGTGTGGGCATTAAATAACTGAATGTTTTAATTAAGGATGTTAAAACATTGCACTGTCTTCCTATGCTGTTATAAAATGTAGTTTCAGAAAAAGTTGTCAGTTATGGACTGAGTTCTCATCCAAAATTTATTTCTTGGAAGCAAACCTAATGAATATGGCACAGCAATAAACACTGTGCTCAAAGCCCAACTCCTACTTACATTTCCATTTATTCAATGTGGTGAGTGTGGACGCAGTTCATGTTACGAGACATCCTAAACACATCATCACCAGTGTGATTATTGGGATTATTTCATATCATGACTGTGACATCTATTTAAGGACATGAACTGTTCTAGTAATCATAAAATAACCATCCCACACCACAGGTCATTAGTGTTAGAGAACTAGGAGCTTTCCGAACTCTGTTAGAGATTAGAGGCTGATTTTAACATGGCCTCCCATGCAGAAACTACGCACAAGCTGAGTTAGAATTGCACAGGTGATACTTCCCTGTTCCACTCTGCCTCACTATTTACTGGGACCTTCCCTAGATGATCCTAATGCTGGCTCGGAGCAGTCAGGACCCTCATAACTATACAAATCCTGGAAGTACATAGGATCCTGATGCAACTTTGATGGACAACAAGGCAGAGTGTGGGTTGTGCATGTTCTACTGAATTGTACCAGCTTAAGAGAGAGTGGCTCAATAAAAGGTAAGTGAAAAAATATTTCTGTGAAGCCTGGAGGTACTGGTTGGTGTGTATGCCAGTATCTGTTCGACTAATGCTTATTTTACAGCCTACTGAATTTTACTGGCAGCCTATGTTTCAAGGCATCTTGTTGATTACTCATTGGTGTTTATATAGCACAAGCCTTAAGAGGCATTTCTGTAAAGGTGAGAAGCCCGTATGTTCAAGAGGCACTCTGGGAAGGAATGTCCTTTTCTGGAAACAAGTGAGGGTGGAATAGCCCCTTGTGTTTGTGTTTAAACTTTGCAAAAGGCAATACATAATTTTGGTGAATAGATCATTGGATGAAATGTAGCAGCAATATTTCAAGGAGCATATTTATCTGCCCAAGAAATGAATGTTTGAGTTTATTAAATAATTTTAAATTACATTTTTATCTGATGAAGGCAAACTATGAAAAATAAAGTCATCTGAAAGAGAGCTTGAAATGGATGGGAGTTTATGCCCTCGCTCTTCCCGAAAGTGTAAAATCCCACCCGAGGTCAATGGACCTTTCCATTGTCTACTCCTTGCCTGTTCTGATTCCCGTGGTGGGCGGGGTGGCATAATTCCAGCCGCGAGCGACTTTACTTGTCGGCTATTTTTCATAATGTAATAAGGAAATCACAAGTTTCCTTGCCCTCTCTGATTCAGTTTCGGTAAAATCAGCTGTCATCGGTAAGAAAAGTATATCAGGTTAATTCTTTACATTTTTGAGACATCTGTCTCAGAGGTGCCCTGGTGTGAATGTAACATGTTTCAAACTTTACTGCAACCAAAATGGTGAAAAATGTATATTTGCATTTATATACTGCCTTCCACAAGCTCGGAACATCCCTAAGCATTTTACAACCACTGAATTACTTTTGAAGTGTAGTCCCTGATTTATATGGAAAATAGTTTAAGACAGTCCAGTACCAGGATTCAATACAGTTGAACACATCCATATAGACTGTTATAACTCTCTAAATAACTCTATGCTTTGATACATCATATATGACAAACGTTACCGTAGGGAGGTAGTGATGTAGTGATATTGTTGCTGGATGAGAATTCTAGAGACCCAGGGTAATGCTTTGGGAGCGTGAGTTTGAATCCCAACACAGCAAATGGTGAAATTTGAATTCAATAAAAATCTGGAATTAAACATTTAATGATGACTATGAAACCATTGTTGATTTGTCATAAAGACCCAACTGATTCACTAATGGCCTTATAGAAAATCTCACTGACCATCACCGGTCTGGCTGATTTTGTGACTCCAGACCCAAGCAATAGGTTGACTCTTAAATGCCCTCAGTGATAAACAATGAATGTTGACCTAGCCAGTAACACCCACATCCCATGAATGAATAATAAAAAATACAAAGTGGTCATGGGTTAGGTCACTTAAAAAAGTAAACAAAGCCAGGCAAATTGCATATCAAATAGATGTCTGAAGGAACAAAAACATTTTTACCCATAGACATTTAAAATATTTTTGACTTGCCATTTTTCACTTCCCTCCTGAAGCATTGGTTCATCACTGAAGTGCAGTTCGGTGAATGATGATCACTATCTAACCTTTATTCGTGTGTCAATAACGACAATGGGTCCAGCAGCCTATCTGACATAGTGGAGGGGTGAATGGAGACAACATGTATAATTCAGATCTTTTTGTCACTCAATGTTCACCTGAGTGTCATTGGATAACAATCAAAAAAGGAACTCAGCAAAAATTGTGAACAAACCAGATTACTTCCCTGGTCCCCCCACAATTCAGCAGGTAAACTTACTGGGTTCAGTAGGGTATAAATTTGTTTTGGACGGCATTGCAAAAAAGGTGATCATGAATTGCATATTTTACAGTCAATTCAATTTTCTTTACCATTGTGGTAAATGGGGGTGCAAAATGAGTTGCTGATTTACTATCACTTATATTGTATTATATCTAAGTAGAATTTATGCCATTGTGAACTTGGGGAAAATTTTGATTGGGGTAAATACTCAACACTAATTGCATTAGTCAATAGCTATCTGTTCAACTGTTTGTATTTTTACATAAACTCTCATCTTATTGTCTATGAACAAATTAAAAATGACATTCTTATACAATAACATACAGAAACTTTGGAAAATTCACCTCCCCTTTGAAATTATGTTATAAAGCTATCTTTTTAAATGGTTACACCTGTGCACAGTTAATTACATTATAACTACAAAATTTATTAGAACTAAATAATCTCCCATTGCTCATTTATAAAATGTATGGGTTTATTATAACAGATCTGAAATCATATATTCATAAATTGAAACAGAAATATCATTAATAATTGCAATGAAAAACTCACTGAATTCTAAAATGTAGTTAATATAGGGGATTTTAAATATAGTGAATAACTTAATGAAGTAAATCAGTAACATGATACTAAAATGTAATAAATAGCTTCTTAAATAAATGTAGTTAATGAATTAATTATAAAACTTAATGAGTGAATAATGAGATCTTCATTGAAATTTTGCTGATTGCTTGTTAGAGATTTCCTGATTTTATCTTTTTTGTAATTCACTCTGAGCTTTCATTTTTTTCAGATGTCTCTTATGTAATGTAATCCTTAGACCCTGTCAGGTCCAAAAATGCAGTCACTGGAATGAAAGTGTGCAGGAGTCAGATTATGATCACCTTTTTTGCAATGCTGTCTAAAACAAATTTATACCCTACTGACCATAGTGAGTTTACCTGCTGAATTGTGGGGGGACCAGGGAAGTAATTTGGTTTGATCACAGTTTTTGCTGAGTTCCTTTTTTGATTGTTATCCAATGACACTTAGGTGAACATTGAGTGACAAAAAGTTCTGAATTATACATGTTGTCTCCATTCACCCCTCCACTATGTCAGATCGGCTGCTGGACCCATTGTCATTATTGACACACGAATAAAGGTTAGATAGTATAGAGTGATCATCATTCACCGAACTGCACTTCAGTGATGAACCAATACTTCAGGAGGGAAGTGAAAAATGGCAAGTCAAAAACATTTTAAATGTCTATGGGTAAAAATATTTTTGTTCCTTCAGACATCTATTTGGTATGCAATTTGCCTGGCTTCGTTTACTTTTTTAAGTGGTCTAACCCATGACCACTTTGTATTTTTTTTTATTCGTTCATGGGATGTAGGTGTTACTGGCAAGGTCAGCACTTATTGTTTATCGCTAAGGGCATTTAAGAGTCAACCATATTGGTTGGGTCTGGAGTCACAAAATCGGCCAGACCAGTGATATTTACAATCAGGCACAGGTATATTGTCATATACATGTACATATAGTGCAAAGGCTGACTTTGAAGGGCACAATAGAGTTTGGACACTAAGAGGTGATGTGATAAAACCTTTAAGATCCTGAGGGGTATTGACAGGGTGTATGTAGAGAAGCTGTTTCTTCTTGTCAGAGAATCTAGAACTATGAGTCACTTTAAAAATAAGGGGTTGCTCATTTAAGATGGAGATGAGAATTTTTTTCTCTCGGACTGTCATGTCTCTGGAATTTTCTTCCTCAAGTGATAGTGGAAGCAAAATTTTGCATATGTAAAAGGCAGATCTAGATAGGTTCTTGATTAACAAGAGGGATTAAAGATTATCGAGAGTAGGCAGGAAAATGGTGTTGTGATTATAATCAGATCAGCCATGATCTTAATGAATGATGAAGATTTAAGAGACTAAGTGGCTTACTCCCACTTTTAGTTTGTCTGTGTGTATGATAGCATGTACATGCATACTTATGAAGGAAAACAGACATGCTTGGATACTGACAAAACATACACTGAAGGAAGCATAGACTGGAGAGTCAACCATAGATTTTTTTTTATTTCTGTGTAGATCAGTACCTCACCAGGCTGAGCATTTACCATTTGAGCTTACATGGGAGATCAAAACCAGGGTTAACATCAGAAGGCTGGACTGAAACCCAGGTTTAGTGATTGCAGACCAGTGTCTGACATTATACACGACTGATGAAACTTTGTTGGAACTGGACTGGAACATTAGCTACTTTAGATCACATTTATGAAGGAATTTGAGAATCTATAAACCATAAAATTATCAGCACTCTGAAGCAGCTGAGCTTTTCTGATAAGGGTGGAGATTAAAACCGATTTATGAGAATTAAGTTTCAGATAGGTTTAAGTGGAAATGTACTGTTTGCATCCAATTCTTCAAGGTGAGCACAGAGCGCATCTCTAACTGCAGTTTTGGACAAGTTTCAATATACCAAGCAAAAGTGGAGGACTTAGAATCAACACATAAAATGAAGGAAAAGAAAATGCAAAGCTCAGGCAGTCCAACCCCCAACCCCTTTTTTAATATGTGACCATGGAGGTGTTGTTGCAAACAAGGTTTTCAAAGAAGCTACTCCACCCTGCCACTTGATTACATCACCTTATAGCTGAGTATAGCAGCAAGCATACAAAGAATCAAATGCAAACTGAAGGTCACAAATGACTATGATGACTAGCTTTTCCAGAAAGGTGCTGAATACTGAGTCTCAGCAGATGGCACAGATCTGTATCTAGGTCTCTGCTGAACTGAGCCCTGTGAAGGCATTTTACCATGACTGTCTCCAGATTGATGCAGTTTTTTTTTTAATACTTGTTCATGGCACATTGCCATCCCTGATTGCTCTTAACAAGATGGTGGCAAGCTGCCTTCTTGGATCCTGTCTGTCTGTCTGGTGAGATACACCTGCAGCATTGTTAGGCAGAAGTTCCGGGCTTTTAATCTAGCAACAATGAAGGAACGGCAGTTTGGTTCCCAATTAGGATGGTGTGGATTTTAGCAGAGAACTTGCAATTGGTGGTGTTCCCATTTATCTGCCATCCCTATCCTTTTTGAAGGTAGAGGCCATCGATTTGAAGGATACTGATAAAGGAGCCTTGATGAGTTGCCACAGTGGATCTTGTAAATGGTACAAGTTTCACCAGATTGATTCCAGGGATGAAAGGGCTGTTGTACAAGGAGCAGGTAGATAGCTTGGACTTGTACTCGCTGTAGTTCAGAAGAATACAGGGTTGGAGGGGTAAGGGAGGGGGGCTGTGACTGAGGTATATAAAAAGCTGAAGGGGATTGATAAATTGGATGTTGACCAAATGTTCCCCCTTGTGGGGCAGTCTAGAACAAGAGATCATAGATATGGAGTCAGAAGAGATAGGTTTAAAACTGAAATGAGGAAGAATTACTTTTCTCAGAGGGTTGTGAATCTGTGCAACCTTCTGTCCAAAAGTGCAGTGGAGTCAGAATCAATCAACAGATTTCAGAAAGAAATAGATATGTTCCTGATGAAAAGTGGATAAAGGGCTATGGGAAGCAGATAGAAAAGTGAAGTTGTATTATCAGCCATGATCATGTTAAATGACAGGGTAGGCAAGAAGAGCCTACTCTTTTTCCTAATTCATATATTCCTATGGCATACACTCTACGACTCTGCACTGGGGACTTTGTTTTAATTTATTTTTTCACAGGATGTGGGTGTCACTGGTTAGTCCAGAATTTATTGACAACCCTATTGCCTTTGGAAAGGTGGTGGTGAGCTGCCATCTTGAAACACTGCAATCATGTGGTGTAAGTACACCCACAGTGCTGTTAGGGACTTCCATAATTTTGTTTTACAACAGTGGAGAAATTACAATAGAGTTCCAAATCAGGATGATGTGTGACTTGGAAGGGAATTTCCAGGTGGTGGTGTGTCCAAGCATCTCCTTACCTTGTCTGTTTCGGTGTTAGATGTTGAAGGTTTGGAAGGTGCTGTCAAAGGAACCTTGACAAGTTTCTGCTATGCATTTTTGTATATCTGGAAGGGGTACCAATCAAGCAGGCTGCTTTGTTCTGGATGGTATCAGGCTTCTTGAACATTTGGGAGTCAGGAGGTATGTTATTAGCCATTGAATTCCTGGACTCTGACTGCTTGTGTCACCACAGTATTTATACGGCTGGACCAATTCAATTTCTGGTCAACAGTAACTCCCAGCATGTTGATAAGGGAGAATTCAATGATGGTAATGTGGATTAACATCAGGGGAGATGGTTATTGCATGGCACCTATGTGTCATGATTAATGAAGCATGAGTGTTGTCCAGGTCTTGATGCATGAAGATACGACTGCTTCAGTATGAGAATGGTGGTGAACATGATGCAATCATCAGAAAGTGTCACCCTTCCTGGTTATGTATCACTGTGCTACCACCTCTGGTAGACAGGATTTACCAGGGATTTGCTACAATGTATCAGAGAGTATGACAATATCAGTCTGTTACTTGACCAATTTTGCAGCATGGACTTTTGTCATTTCCAGTGACTTGGTCAGCACTGAGTGGTTTGATTGGCTTTATTCTCATGTCACTTTTCTATAGTAGTTTGATACAACTGAGTGAAAGAGGGCAATTAAGGGACAACCACGTAGCTGTGGGTCTGGAGTCATATGGCCAGACCAGATAGGGATAGCAGGTATTATTGAACCAGATGGGTTTAGAACCATAGAACCAGAGGACATTACAGCACAGAAACAGGTCTTTTGGCCCTTCTTGACTGTGCCAAACCATTTTTCTGCCTAGTCTCACTGACCTGCACCTGGACCATATCCCTCCACACCCCTCCCATCCATGTACCTGTCCAAGTTTTTTTTAAATGTTAAAAGTGAGCCCACATTTACCACTTCATCTGGCAGCTCATTCCACACTCCCACCACTCTCTGTGTGAAGAAGCCCCTCCTCAATATTCCCTTTAAATTTTTCCCCCTTCACCCTTAACCCATGTCCTCTATTTTTTTTCTCCCCTAGTCTCAGTGGAAAAAGCTTGCTTGCATTCACTCTATCTATACCCATCATAATTTTATACACCTCTATCAAATCTCCCCTCATTCTTCTACACTCCAGGGAATAAAGTCCTAACCTATTCAAACTTTCTCTGTAACTCAGCAACATCCTTGTAAACCTTCTCTGCACTCTTTCAACCTTATTAATATCCTTCCTAATTAGGTGACCAAAACTGCATACAATACTCTAAATTCAGTCTCACCAATGTCTTTTACAACCTCACATAACATTCCAACTCTTATACTCAATACTTTGATTTATAAAGGCCAATCTACCAAAAGCACTCTTTATGACCCTGTCTACCCATGACGCCACTTTTAGGGAATTATGTATCTATATTCCCAGATCCCTTTGTTCTACTGCACTCTTCAGTGTCCTACCATCTATCTTGTATGTTCTAACTTGGTTCGTCCTTCCAAAGTGCCATACCTCATACTTGTTTGCATTAAACTCCATTTTTCTGTGATACTCTGTTAGCTTCTTGGCACTATTACTTCAACAAGCTTTTTATTCCAGATTAATTAAATTCTTCAAGCTGCCACTATGGGACTTGAACTCATGTCTCAAGAGCTTCTGGATTACTAATCTAGTAGCATTACCACTATGGTACTCTTGCATGTAGATAGAATCAACAGCATTTTGGTAGGTCTGATCAATCTGGCTTTGTTAACTGTTGATCATTCATGTAGTACCACTGACAATGTGGCATCATGTCATTGAGGTGTTTCTGAGGAAGTATTAGAGTTTACCTGGGCATTCACAAACATTATTGGTGCCATGGCTGCTTTCTGGGGTAATAGGAACCTCTGCCACACTAATCATCTATCACAGCAAATGTATTCACCTCTTTCCACAAGTAGGGTTGTCAGTGCTGAGGGATTGTCATAAAGCATCATTTTATATTCTGACGTGTCATCAATCATCTTCTTTTGAAAAGTTTAGACAGGGATTCTCAATTGGAAAACTATTAATGAAGTCATGATGCTGCGGCCAAAATATATTTATCACAATTTGGTGCAAGGGTTCAGAAGAATCCAAGTTACAGCAAAACAAGGAAGAAAAACAATCAAGAAATGATTAATGGAAATTTATTTTAGCATTGATGTGTCCTTTAAATGACTTTCTGTGTATAGCCACTGCCAAATAAACCTGGCTCAGTTCAAATGAGCATAATTAAGAGGTGATGTATTGCATGGCATGCAGCCTCCTCAAATTAACTGTGACTGAAGCCACTCCAACATCCAACAGCCAACAGCCACTTAACCTAATGATATTCATGTCTGAAGCTTGTTTATGATACCTCAGTACAAGGGTTGGGTGGCTACATCTGGCAAAATTGAGGCTGAACATGATTTTGCTGCCACAGGCATTCAACTTATTTCTCTCATATTCCTCAAAATTCCCCTTCTCGACCTGCAATTCAAAGTGTTGCATAAAATATGTACAAAAGAATTGAATCCATTGTTGGTCATATGCTCATTTTTGTTATTATTCCAGATGAACTTCTTTCTTCATGATGAATTTATATGAAGAACAACTTGCATTTACACAGCTCCTCATTATATCCTTATACACCCCTAGACATCCATTCTACTATGCACTCAATTAATTATTTTTGAAATGTCACTATTGTTATATATGCAAATACAATACTCAATTTCTACATTGCATTGCACCAACAGTAAACAAGATGAATGACCTGTTATTTTCTATTCAATGGTGTGTTGATTGGGGGAGAAATACTTGCCAAGAAATCCAATCTTCTTTGAATCTTGCTGTAGGGCCCTTAATGTCCAACCTGCAGAGGCAGACTGGGCTTTCAGTTTAATGCCTCACTTCAAAGCTTTTGGGAAAGATTCTCTGGTCCCGCTACCTGGCGTAAATCGCAATAGCCCAGAGAATCGGGTAAAAATTGCAATGCTCCCAGCCTGCCAGCCCCAATTGGGTTCCTGCCCATAGTGGGCAAGAAACAGATAAATATTCAATTGACCACTTAACATATAATTAGCAGGTTTGAAACCAATTCAAATACTTTATACTATTCACACACCTCCCTAGTGGGATCAGCTTTTCTACAGATCTTCACAAGTGAGGACCTGCCATGTTGGACTGTGACGGTCCAGGAAGCACCTCCAACTCCTCAGCAATGGAAGGCTCCCTCCCCTCACCACATAGGCATACAATTTGTCCAATCCCCCACTCAGCCTGCTTCTCCTTTCCAATCGCCCCTCTCAGCTGCTCCCCCCCTCCAGACCCCCTTCCTTCTCAATCTCTATTCACCTACAGAACCCCCATTCAGAACCCCTTCTCCCTTAGACCCCCCCCCCCAGCTAGCCCCCTTCCCCTTCAGATCCCCACTCGGACCCCTTTCCCTTCCGACCATCTACTCAGCCTCCTTTCAGGTCAAGGGTGACACAGTGGTTAGCATTTCTGCTTCAGAGCATCAGGGACCTGGGTTCACTTCCAGTCTTCATTGACTGTATGGAGTTTGTGTCTGCATGAGTTTACTCCGAGTGCTCTGTGGTTTCCTTCCACACTCCAAAGATGTGTGGGTTAGATGGATTGGCCATGCTCAATTGCCTTTAGCTTCAGGGAGATTTGGAGGGTAAATGTGAGATTATGGGGATAGGGCCTGGATGGGATTGCTGTTGGTGCAGGCTCAAGGAGCTGAATAGCCTCCTTCTGCACTGTAGGGATTCTATGATAAGTGCCTTGGCAGTGTCACTGAGTACTGCCCCCTGGAACACTACTTAGGCCCCAAGGCGGAGGTCAAAGAAGTTGGTCGAGTGGGCATTTGTCCTTCTGCTGCTGCCAGGCTGCGGAAGAAGAGTCCCTTAAGGGTCCCAGGAATTCATTGGGCTCAGGCTAGGGGCAAGGTTTTGACGATGCCACTCTTCCCTAGGATGGGGGTCTTGTGGATGGTCCACCCCTTCTAGTTCTGGCAGACCTAAAGATCACCCCTGGCATCATGATTTCAGACAGCCCTGTGATCAACATTCTATACGACAGCTGTGAATATTCCAAAGTGGCCCGGTAACTTTAACCTCTCCTCACTTGGCAGGTGTTTAAATCATTGCAGCACCCCATTCTGCAGCAGAGATTTCCTTTTTTCCCTGTCAGAAGCTGCAGGTGTGAGCTTCAGCCCCAATGTATACACATAGCTTTGATTTTAACTTTCTGAAGCTTCCTGACAAGTTGAAATCTTTGAAATCTTCTCAGTTCCAATGGAAACCTTTGATCTCTGACAAATCCAACCAGCAGTGCCTTGAAAATGACATCCGTTGACAGCTCAGTAGATTTCTAACAAGCTCCAGCCATCTGTGTTTATTTTCATTTCCCTTCACACTTGAATGGATCTCATGTAACCCCATTGATCCTAACAGCAATGTTGACAGAATCTAAGCCTGACTGACAGCCTGTGGTTTCTTCTTCCTCTTTTGCAAACTAGTAAGAAATCTCATAAGGTTAAAGTCCAAACAGGTTTATTTGGAATCACAAACTTTCAGAGCTCTGTTCCTTCATTAGAGCATATATAATCAGAGGCACAATTGCAAGGTAATGGTTCAAATGCATGTCTTTACAGGTAATCAAGTCTTTGCGGGTACAGACAGTGAGTGGAAAAAGAGGGATAATCACAGGTTAAAGAGGTGTGAATTGTCTCAAGGCAGGACAGTTAGTAGGATTTTGGAAGCCCAGGCTAAATGGTGGGGGTTACATGTAGTGTGATGTGAACTCAAGATCCCCATTGAGGCTGTCCTCACGCATGCAGAACTTGGCTAGCAGTTTCTGCTCAGTGCTTCTGCATTGTTGTGTGTCTTGAAGGCTGCCTTGGAGAACACTTACCCAAAGATTGGAGGCTCACGGCTTGCAAAATCTTATTAACTGTCCTGGCTTGAGACAATTCACACCTCTTTAACTTGTGATTATCCCTTTTTCCACTCACACTATCTCTGTACCTGTAAAGACTTGATTACCTGTAAAATCTCAGCAGGTCAGGCAGCATCTGTAAGGAGAGAAAAGAGCTGACGTTTCGAGTCCAGATGACCCTTTGTCAAAGCTTTCAATAGGAGAGGATTTGCATCCTCCCCTATTGAAAGTCAGTAGCCTTCTCAGCCAGTATACTACATAAGAGCACAAAGCTACACAATAACCCATGGAATACAAGCTGCATGGAATTGAGAATGAGACAATTCTCTTTTGGTTTCAGATTCCAGCATCCGCAGTAATTTGCTTTTACTTGTAAAGACTTGCATTCCAACCATTATCTTGCAATTGTGTCTCTATCTATATACGCCGTGTTTGTGAACCCATCTCACCTAATGAAGGAGCAGTGCTCCGAAAGCTTGTGATTCCAAATAAACCTGTTGGACTTTAACCTGATGTTGTGAGATTTCTTACTGTGCCCACCCAGTCCAATGCCGGCATCTACACATCATTGCAAACCACACTGCAAGTTGACTTTGCCCTGAGGTTCTGTTGTCTCTTCTGCTTTGGAGGAGTTTGTCAGTGTACATTGGAGTGGAAATCCTGATTCATGGTGATCTCTTGCATCTTCCACATCCTGGCCACCATGAAGGTACAGCTGTTGTAACCATGGTTTCAGTGAGTAGCTCAGGGAGAGAAGAAAAAGGGAGGAGGCAGCCAGCACATTCATGCTCTCCATTAGCTCATCATGAGATTTCAGCTCTCCTGAACGAAACTCCGAATCCCTAGTGTTCAGCAGTTCTACATTTCACCAACCTTCTGTGATGCACAATTCCAAGGTCCTCTCGACAACAATCCTGGCATATAAGCCACTACAAACCATTCAATACTAACATTATCTGACTCTTAACACTCCATTACAGTGCTCAACTAATTATTCTTATCCATTTCCATATAGCTTGTATTCCATGGGTTATTGTATGGCCTTGTGCTCCTATATAGTACTTATGGCTGCAGCAGAACTGGAGAATGCTATTAACTTTCAATAGGGGAAGATGCAAATGTCCTTGCAGAACGACCTTGAGCAACTCTGAGCCTTGAAGGCCTGGATTCATGATGCACCACTTTGGCATGGACTTCATCAGCCTGGGCTAGCTGGCTTACAACCAATAACAAGGACATTGGGGAAGGAGTGGCTGTGGTGGGAATACAGTCATGCTGACAGCACAGTGGGGACGGTACTGCTCCTTAGGTTGGCCACCAGCAATTTTAATAATCTATTGGAGTACAGGCTGTTGTGGGATCCTGAAACCCTTTTTGAGCACTGGCATCTGCATCCATGTAGCAGCAGCCTAGGCCTTCATGGCAACCATCTGAGATTTCATCACCTTTGTCATGGCTTCTTGTGTAGTTTCTGCAATGAAGGTTGAGACATTAAGGTCCGCAAGTGTTCTCATGGGGACAATAATCCTCCATGTAAGACAGAGCTGAGATTTATTTTCTCTCAGAGGATCGTGAATCTTTGGAATTCGCTTCCCCAAAGTGGTGGAGCAGGGTCAATGAATACTTTTAGGGTAACCGTAGATAGGTTCTCGACTAACAAAGCAGTCAAAGGTAAGCAGAATGCAGGATTGAGGTTGCAATCAGATCAACCATGATCTTTTGAAGCAGGCTCCAGCGACCGAATTACCTACACTTGTTTCTCATGTTTGTTTAGTTAGCCAAAACTTGCATATTGGAAAGGATAGGTTTTAAAAATTTGGACCTCTCAGCTTTTACCAAGGCCAAATTCATTTGCAATTTTTCTTTTGGCCAGTGCTTTTTATTTCACCTTTTTTTTAACCTTCCCATTCATTAATTACTGTTTCATTAGAGATGCGTCCTGGAAAAGTGCGCCCAAGAAACAGTTAAAAGATAGAGGCGAAGGGTAAAATGTGCTTAGGGGCAAAATACCGCATCCACAGGGAGTTTTACTAATGTGAAAAGACCCGGCACAAAATTACAAGGTTTGGTTCGCCGAGTAATCGATCAGGAATCAGTAAGTTTGCCTCCCTGTATCAGTAAGAAGTCTCACAACACCAGGTTAAAGTCCAACCGCATGCGTTGGACTTTAACGTGGTGTTGTGCGACTTCTTACTGTGTTTACCCCAGTCCAAAGCCGGCATCTCCACATCTTCCCTCTACCAGTACAGGGAAGAATGGGACTGACAGGATTGCTGGACATAGAGCCTGCATACTCTCGATAGGACGAATGGCCTCCTTACGTGCCGGAGTGACTATCTGAGATTTCAGATTGAGGAGATTTCCCTGTCTGAGAGCAGCGAGATCCCAAACCAGGTCTTAATGGGAAGTGGAGTTTACAACGCGGAAGATCAAACCTTCCTGTGAGTGACCTCGTAAATTATAAGGGCCTTTCAGAAAAGGTAAAACAAAATTCGTGCAGAAATACTTTGGAATAGAACAGAATCAATTTTAGTGGAGGGCTTATTTATAACCTTCTATTCCAGTGTGAGGATGGCATGTATTAGCGCCCTCTTCCTTGTATTTATGATAGCATCCCCGGACTGGGGATTGCATTACAGAGAATGTACACACGGGAGCAGGCCATTCGGCCCCATAGGCCCATGATGGTGTTTTATTCTGCAGAAGATCCTCCTCCTACATTTCATCCCATGGACAAATCACTTCTTACAGGTTGTCCGCTGACACGGTCCCAGCGAACAGCGTGTACAAGAAGGCGGGGAGACAGCAGGAAAAAAAACATACATCCCGAGTGCGGACTTCCTAAACTAAACACTGGCTTCTCTAATGTGTTGTTTCTATTCTGGTCTGTGGGCCACCCAAACTGACAGCATAACGAAAGGTTGGACAGAGACATGCCAGCCGGATTATGATCAAAATTTGCCTGAAATTAAGTGCTGGGAAGTGCTGGAAGAGGACAAACATGCGGTCAATTCAGTGAAACCTCTGCATTCAACGCCAAGATTGCATTTCTAAATCAAAAAAGATTGCACCGCTGCACAGTCAGGGACTTTCAACGCCAAACACCGGGATTTAATTTAAAAACAAAACAAAAACTGCAATTCAGCATACTTGAGAACTATCTGGACATTCAACGCCAAACAGCAAGATTTAATTTCTAGAAACAAAAAGGTTGCCCCTCCGCACACTTGGGGACTATCTGGACATTCAGCGCTGGGATTTCATTAAAAAAAACACCTCAGCACACTTGTGGACTATCTGGACATTCAACGCCAAACATCAAGATTTAATTTCTAAAACAAAAAGGTTGTACCGCTGCAGTTCGGGACTTTTTGCACATTCAACGCCGGGGTTTAGTTTAGAAACAAAGATTGCACATCTGCACACTTGGGAACTGTCTGGACATTCAACGTCAAAGAGCAAGATTACATTTCTAAAAACAAAAAGATTGCTCTGTAAAGTTGGGAACTTTCTGGACATTGAACCGGGATTTCATTTAGAAACAAAAAAAAGACTGCACCTTCTGGACATTCAACGCCAAAGATTTCATTTCTATAACGAAAAGATTGCCTCTCTGGACAGTTGGGGACTATCTGGATTTAATTTCTATAACAATAAGATTGCCCCTCTGCACAGTTTGGAGACTTTCCGGATTTTTCATGTGCGAGGTGATCAGTCACCCTCAGGATGGTCTTTTGGACAGTTCATTGATTGAGTGTGCAGGGCTGTCTGTAGCTGGGAGGTGAGGCTGAGTGAGTTTGAGTGGGATGTTTGTGGAGCCGGCTGAGCGAGCCGGCCGGTTGTGTGAGCAAGCTGGATGTCGAGAGAGGAGAGGGGCTGGAGTTATTTCCTGGCGCTGTCCCGCAGCCACGGGGAGATGGTGCTGTCGGGGTACCGGGCTCTGCGGGATGACCAGCTGCTGTGCGATGTGGTGCTGGTGGCCGAGGGCACCGAGTTCCGCGCCCACCGCTCGCTGCTGGCCAGCGCCAGCGACTACTTCAGGTCCATGTTCAAGGAGCACACGCGCGAGTCCAAGGCCGGCGTGGTCCACCTGCACACGGTGTCGGCCGGCGGCCTGCGCCGGGTGCTGGACTTCATCTACAGCTCCTGCCTGGCGCTGTCGCCGGAGAGCCTGCCGCAGACCCTGGAGACGGCCGCCTACCTGCAGGTGCTGGAGGCGGTGCGCCTCTGCTCCCGCTACCTGGTCAGCAGCCTGAGCCCCGCCTGCTGCTGCCAGGCGGCCAACCTGGCGGCCCGCTTCGCCCTGGCCGAGGCCCAGCGGCAGGCCGAGGCCTACATCTGCGCCCAGCTGTGGCGCCTGGTGGCGGCGGGCGCCGAGGCCAGCGGCCTGCTGGAGCTGAACGCCGAGTCGCTGGCCGCCGTGCTGGAGGCCGAGCAGCTGCCGCGGCTGCCCGAGGAGGCGCTGCTGGGCCTGCTGCTGGAGTGGCTGGACTGGGAGGCCGGCCGCTGGGAGCAGCAGGCCGCCGCGCTGCTGCCCCGCCTGCGCTACTGCCTGCTGCCCCGGCCGCTGCTGCAGCGCCTGGCCAGCCGGCCCCCCCGCCCGCTGCCCCCCGAGGCCCAGCGGCTGCTGGCCCAGGCCCTGGACTACCACCGGGCCGAGAGCCGGCAGCCGGCGCTGCAGAGCCGCCAGAGCCGGCTGCGGCTGGGCGAGGAGAGCCGGCTGCTGGTGGTGGCCGGCGGCCTGAGCCTGCACCAGGGCCCGCTGGGCAGCGTGTGGGCGCTGGAGCCGTGGAGCCGGCAGTGGGGCCCGCTCAGCAGCCGGGGCCCGCGGCTCCGGCACCACTGCGTGTGCGTACTGGCCAACTTCCTCTTCGTGCTGGGCGGGGAGGAGGTGGGCGGCGAGGCCGGGGATGGGGCCCAGGAGGAGGAGGAGGGGGGCGTCCCGCCGGCCGTCCGCAGCCAGGTGGACCGCTACGACCCCCGCTTCGGCTGCTGGAGCCGGCTGGCCAGCATGCGGAGCGGCCGGGCCCAGTTCAGCTGCTGCGTGCTGGAGGGGGGCGTCGTGGCGCTGGGTGGCCGCGGTGGCCCCACCGCCTCGCTGTCCTCGGTGGAGCTGTACGAGACGGGCAGCGGGAGCTGGCTGCGGCTGCCGGGCCTGCCCCACCCGCTGCACGGCCACGCCAGCGCCGTCCACCGTGGCACCGTGTACGTGTCGGGCGGCCGGGCAGGGGTGGCGGGTGGCGGCAGCAAGGACATGTTCTCCTTCCAGCCGCCCGAGGGCCGCTGGCAGCGCTGCCCGCCCATGAGCATCGGCCGCTTCGGCCACCAGATGGCCGCGGTGGGCGAGCGCATCTACTGCTTCGTCGGCATGTACGAGCCCTTCTGCGACATCGAGTGCTACGAGCCGCTCCACCGCCAGTGGCAGCGCTTGCGGCCCATGCTGCTCGACCGCTCCTGCTACGGCCTGGCTGTCTGGGACAGCAGCATCTATCTGGTGGGTGGCAAGAGGTGGCACAACTCGCGGGAGGTGGCTGCCCAGAACACCATCGTGTACGACACCCTGACCGACAGCTGGAGCGAAGTCTGCAAACTGCCTTTGCCCTTCTGCGGCAGCCAGTGCGCAGTGCTGCAGGTCCTGCACCCACCCGAGCCTGGGGACGTTACACTGACCGGGGAACCGCTGTACCCACCCCAGACCGGGCACAACACACTCACCGGACAATCACTGCACCCACCACAGATTGGATAATAACTGCACCCACCCCAGACCGGGCACAACACAGTGACTGGACAATCACTGTACCCACCACAGATCGGGTAATCACTGCACCCACCCCAGACTGGGCACAACACACTGACCGGACAATCACTGCACCCACCCCAGACCGGGCACAACACACTGACCGGACAATCACTGCACCCACCCCAGACCGGGCACAACACACTGACCGGACAATCACTGCACCCACCCCAGACCGGGCACAACACACTGACCGGACAATCACTGCACCCACCCCAGACCGGGCACAACACACTGACCGGCCAATCACTGCACCCACCCCAGACCAGGCACAACACACTGACCAATCACTGCGCCCACCCCAGACTGGGCACAGCACCTGATTGGATAACCACTGCACCCACTCCAGACTGGGCACAACACACTGACTGGGGAACCATTGCACCCACCCTGGACTGGGCACAACAGACTAACTGGATAACCACTGTACCAACCCAAGGCAGGCTACAACATACTGACTGGATAACCACTGTACCCACCCCTGTCCTGGGACAGCACACTGACCGGATAACCACTGTACCCACCCCTGTCCTGGGACAACACACTGACCGGATAACCACTGTACCCACCCCTGTCCTGGGACAACACACTGACCGGATTACCACTGTACCCACCCCTGTCCTGGGACAACACACTGACCGGATAACCACTGTACCCACCCCTGTCCTGGGACAACACACTGACCGGATTACCACTGTACCCACCCCTGTCCTGGGACAACACACTGACCGGATAACCACTGTACCCACCCCTGTCCTGGGACAGCACACTGACTGGATAACCACTGTACCCACCCCTGTCCTGGGACAACACACTGACTGGATAACCACTGTACCCACCCGAGACCGGGTACAACACACTGATCGGGCAATCACTGCACCCACCCCAATCTGGGGACAACACACTGACTGGGTAACTGCTGCACCCAGGCAAGACTGGGGATAACACACTGACTGGGGAACCGCTGTACCCACCCCAGACCAGGCACAGCATGCTGACTGGATAACCACTGCACCCATTCACAGACTGGAGGCAACACACTGACCAGGGAACTGCAGTACCCACCCAGACCAGGCACAGCATACTAACTGTGGGAACCACTGCACCTATCCCAGACCGGAGGCAACACTGACCAGGGAATCGCTGCACCCACCTTAGACCTGGCACAACACACTGATCCGGGACAACATACTGACCAGGGATCAACTGCACCTTCAGCAATATCCCATTTTAGTTTATTAGTGTTACAAGTAGGCTTACATCAACACTGCAATGAGGTTACTGTGAAAATCCCATAGCTGCCACATTATGGCACCCGATTGGTTATATTGATGGAAATTTTTTTTTTACGTAGCCAATGCCCCTAACCAGCAGATCTTTCAGGACTATGGGAGGAAACTGGAGGAAAGTCATACAGACATGGGGAGAACGTGCAGATTCCGTACAGTAACCCAAGCTGTGAATTGAACCTGGGTCCCTGGCACTGAGGTAGCACTGTGCCACACATTGGGGTGTCTCCTAGACGGGCAAGGTGGTTAGCACTGCTGTTTCACAGTACCAGGGACCTGGGTCTGATTCCTGACTTGGGTCACTGTCTGTGAAGAGTCTGCACATTTCTCCTTTGTGTTTACGTGGGTTTCCTCTCTGAAAGATATGCTGGTTAGGTGCACTGGCAATGCTAAATTCTCCCTTAGTGTACCCGAACAGGTATTGGAGTATGGCGACTAGGGGATTTTCACAATAACTTCATTGCAGTGTTAATTAATGTAAGCCTACTTATGACATTAATAAATAAACTTTAAACATTTTATACACAACACACCAAGGTTTCCCCTCAAATAAGCAGCAGGCGGGCACTCCGCTCACTGGCACTGAAACCTTCAGATGGACAAACTCTTGACGGGATGCACTCAAGACCATGGAGTAAACCTTCATTCATATAAAAATAAAACTCTTACCCCAGTCTGAAACAAAATCAGAAAATGCTGAAAAATCTCAGCAGGAGTGACAGCATCTGTGGAGAGAAAATAGAGCCAAGGTTTTGAATCTGGATGACGCTTTGTCAGAGCTTCTTTACCCAGCCCCAGTCTTGTGTTGGCTGTAGCTTGTCCACTAGCGCTACTATCATTGAAATTAAAGTTTGTAATTAGAAATATATATATTTTAAAAAAACACATGAAAGTACCACTCCTGCTCAAAATTGTGACTGATTTGGATGATTTACTTTGGATAGGAGACTTACTGGAATTATGCCGGGAATTAGGGCTTTCAGTTATGTGGGAGAAATTGGGAGCATCCACCTTGCAGAAAATGTAAAGCGGATTTAGCTGAGGGATCAAAAAAAGTATGAGGAATTTGATAGGTTGGGTGAGGAGAAAGTTTTGCCACAGTCGGGATGATGGACAACCAGAGGGCCCAGATTGGAAATAATGAATAAAAGAACCTGGGCTGAAGAGGACGTTTCTTTCCCTGGAGGTTAACAGTCTTTAGTGCCTGAAAGAGTGGTGGAAGCAGTAAGTGTCACAAGGGAGTTAGCTATTTATTTGGAAAACAAAGATTTGCTAGGCTAAGAATGAGCTAAGAAGTGGAACTAACTTGGATATCTCTTTCAAAGAGCTGGCATAAGTGAGATGGGCTAATTGGCCTGCTGTGGCCTGATTCTGTGATTTTGGAGCACAAGGTTTCCACACTTCATTAACATGTGAAGCTGATTCTGGAATGTGTTATTTGAAGGCACTGAAGTCTGTAAGCCATATTACACTGAGTTGTATCATTCTCTGAGGTGCTTGGTTATCTTTAAATTTGAGAGGGAGGTACAGCTGCCACAATTTTTCTACATTAAAATGTTTCCAGCAGATCCGTTGCATGCTTGGATATTTTGCAATGGGGCCTGATTTGCTTTGACTTTTAAAGACCCCAAAGTACAATATGGTTTCTTCACCCTTCCATATCATAAACCACGTAGTATAATGACAGCAGTCTGGTGAAAACACTAGTGGGACATAAAGTACATAACTGGGATTGTTTATGAGAGAAGGCTAAGAGGTGACATGATTGAGGTATATAAAATTGTGAGGAGTAGGGAGAGAGTAGACAGGAGGAACCTGTTACCCTTAGCAGAGAGTTCAAAAACTAGGGGTCATAGATTCAAGTGGGAGTAGTAGAAGAGACATGAGGGAAAACCTTTTTATATACAAGGTGTCTGGAATTCGCTGCCTGAGTTGGTGAAGGCAGAGATCCTAAAACTGTTTAAAAAGTACCTGAACTTGCACCTTAAATGCTGAAAACTAGAGGGATATGGGCCACGTGCAAGAAAATGGGATGAGAAAGGACACCTGGGTGTCTCTTGAGTCAGCATTGGCAAGATTGACCAAGTGGC
Source organism: Carcharhinus amblyrhynchos (assembly GCF_965287045.1). Classification (NCBI taxonomy): domain Eukaryota; kingdom Metazoa; phylum Chordata; class Chondrichthyes; order Carcharhiniformes; family Carcharhinidae; genus Carcharhinus; species Carcharhinus amblyrhynchos. The sequence goes on from NC_137338.1 coordinate 56,789,214, forward strand.
TCCCTTCTGTGCTGTATCATTTCTACACTTCTAAAAAAATGAGCAGTGAATTTATTAATGACAAACGTAATGGGGATTAGGATTCTGCAATGATACGATGCTAAAATTCACAAGTAGGTTATGAAATTCAATTCGCGTTGCAATTTTAATAATGTGTAAAAATTAAACATTAGTTAGCATTATGTATTACATTTGTATAGTTCAGTTCACCCATCTGTTCCCATTGGTATGTGCATTATCATGTTGTTTGGGTCATATTTTATTTATATTTTTGATCAAATTTCAGTGACTGTGCCTGACAATTTCACATGTACCAACTTCAGTGTTGCAGGCGTGAATCCCAATGACATACCACATGTAGTAAGGTTGTCCGGATTGACTGTGATGTTTTATGTTGAACGAGGTCTCCGTACTGAGAACAGTGATTTTTCAATATTATTTGGCAATATTGTGAAATTGACTTTTGCAGGACATTCAATGTTACATGGAAGTTGCAGCTTGTGATAAATGCAACGGTCTACGCACACTAATTTTGTTGCCATTCTCGTTTTTCACTCTTGTGTACTTAGAATGACTATTGTGGGTCCATGAATCTTGGACCATCAGAAAAAAAAAGCAAAGTATTTGCTAATGTTTGAGACGGAGAATGTGACTTCTGTTTTGGAAATGAACTATTTTCAGAATAAAATAATTTAAACTCATGCATGTGTTATGGAAGAAAGGCATCTCCACGCTACTGGAACTGTAGTCAATACTATCTAAGCAGATCCAGTAGCCAATCTGAGCACAACAGGGGTCCGCAAACACCAGTGTAACAAATGACTCGTTACATTTTGGAGTTGGTTGAGCAATAATAGTACTGATGTGAGCAGACAGATGATCTGCGTTTAAGCTATCATCCAGAATTTGTTTGTGTCCGTTTCTCAGTACTGAAGTCAGTACTACAGAAGTACCTTGCTTAAACAAGTTTAGTAGCACCAGGCAAGGGGACAGCCTTCCGTACCTGTTGGACACCACAGGACCTGTAGTGTTATTGACCCTTTTAATGTTTTAAGTTTCATTTCTGCTTTGTTTTTGTTTTTCGCAGTTCCCGTTTAAGGGGCTGCCCTTCTTGCTTTGTGCCTTGGTTTATTTTAGTTTAATTGTTTTACCGAAAAGAATGGCAAGGTGGACAGCAGGAAGGAAAGGGGAGAAGTGCTGATCTGGGCAGGCACAAGGTGCTGTGGGGGTTAATTTCTACAGTGGTAGCTGCTGGCTAAACCATAAGTAAAAAAGCTGAGCAGAGGAAAACCAATGCTTGGTAGAGGGGTCCCAAAACAGAAACCAGTCCCATCGTTAGCATTTGCAAGGAATCTAATGCCTGTTTTATTTGGCCATACTGGATGCCTATAAACATGGGTCTGACCAAATTTCAGGATGTTCTTAATCCTAGGAACAGGGGATATTGGTGCCCCAAATTGTGCTGTATTGCATCCATTTATGGATAGAAACCAGGCAAGAGAAGATTCAATTTCTACCCCAGCACCTCCAACAATTTAGGACTCGCTGTGTACCGAACTAAAATTTAAGACAAGATTATGTGCATAAGTGCAATATACTCGAACAAATGACCTAACTTGGGAGGTGCGAGTTACCATGAAGATAAACTTATATTTGACACCAGCCAAGCATGCAAAAAAACCCTCTTTCCTACTTCATTTCACTTACAGAATTCTCTACGCCACTACATCCTCTGCTTTGTATCGTCTGAGAATTGCAACGCAGTTCAATCACTTTCACCAGACGAACGAGACTTCTTATTAAAATCATACTAATTATAGTGATAGAAACACACAAAATGCTGGAAATACTCGTCAGGTCTCACAGGCTTTATGGAACGAGAAACAGAGTTAACGTGTCAAGTTGACCTTTTATTAGATTTGAGAAAAATTAGAAATGTAATTGGTTTTGAGCATGTGAAATAACTACAACAATTTTAAACCATAACCTCTGCCTCCTTTCAGTTTTGTGTCTTTATTGTTATTCCATCCCTCTTCCCCCTTTTGTTTATTTCTAAATTCCTTAACGTTGATCAAATGGCTGCTATCCTGCCATTTATATCTCTGGCCACATCTTTTTGATTATTTGCTCCATTACCATTCCCTCTAGTTTTTTAACATGAAACGTTTGTCATTTTCATCTTTCCTGCTTTCCAAACTATCACTCTTCTCCTCATCCCTCCCCACTTCCATTTGCTCAAACCCCATCAGGTTTCTAACTTACTAGGGGACATAAGTTTGAGGTGCCAGGGCCAAGGTTTAAAGGAGCTGTAAGAGGGAGATTTTTTACACAGAGATTGGAGGGTGCCTGGAACTCACTGATGGGGGAAATAGTGGAAGCAGATACAGTCGTAACTTTTAAGGGGCATCTGGACAAATACATGAATATGATTAAAATAGAGGGATATGGTTCCCGGAAGGGTAGGGGGTTTTAATTCAAGTGGGCAGCATGCTTTGTGCAGGCTTGGAGGACCAATGGACCGGTTCCTGTGCAGTAATTTTCTTTCTTCTTTGATGAAAGGTCATTGACATGAAACATTAACTCTGTTTTCCTCTTTACAGATGCTGCCAGCCCTGCTGAGTATTTTCTTTTATTTCAGATTTCCAGCATCATGTTACAAGTGAATTGTTATATTTATAACAACATAGATTTTTGATCACTTAGGGAAGCAACAGATATGTAGAATAGGAAGAAAATGGACCTGAGGTAGAAGATAGCCATGATCATATCAAATGGCTTGAGGGGCTGTATTGTCTAATCCTGCTCCTATGTCATATATTCTTATTTGATGAAAAGTAAAACAAAACAGAATAACAAAAACAGGTTTTAGCTTATTCCATCTATGAATGTCTTTTGAACTCACCTTCTGTTTATTGTGTGTTCAGGTAAAGTTAACCCCCTGCTTTTATTGTGCTAGGATTTTAACCTGTTTGCATTCTTCTTAAAGCAAAAACACACATGTACAAATATGCATCCTGAGCTCTGCTCACTGATGGTGAAAACTTTACTGTTACTAGCCTTAGATATTCTCTTGAGTAAGTATATCCTCTAAGTGCGTTGTGGAAGTGTTATATATTTAAAATGATTACCTCTTTGGTGGTATAATGTCACATGACCTGTGGTGACATAAGCAGAGGGATTCATGGGCTTTTGAGACTCTCCCATCTTGGACTTGCAATAAGCAACAGCTAAAAAAAAAACCTGCATCGCGTTTAACTTAAACCCACAAGAATGGCACCTCATTATTTTTCTCTTTGCTGCCAATGAGAAGGCATGGTGGCACAGTGGTTAGCATGAAATCAAACCAGCTTGATACCACAGTTATTCACTGCTCCCAGTGCAATTTTACCTTCTGCAGAAAGCTAACTTACTGGGTGACTGGAAAACGGCATTCTTGGTAAAGCTTACAGGGTATGAGCAGTTAAAACAAAACTCCTTCCAGCCTTTAGAAATGTTCAAAAGACATTTCAACCTGTTCAACCTGTTGACCACTCAAAAACACTTGTTGAAATCAGCCCAGACATAAACTAAGCTTCTTCATTTCTTGTGAACAAGTAACGGTTAAATCCATTTTTACTTGCTCCATTCCATTAAAACTGAGGGAAAAAAATAATAAGCCTCACACCCTGTTCCTTCTTTCAGTTGATGTACTTGTTCCTGCTGTTACTTTTCTTTTTAGACTGCCTCTAACAATAACCTTTTGCATTTTCTAAATTATGAGAGACAATAAAGGTTAGAATCAAATAGATGAGAGATTTATGGAACAATTTCACAACTATTTCTTAATATTTGAAACAAAAACCAACAACAGAACATCAATGCTGAAGTTTAAATAATTGGAAAGTTAGCACAGTTGGAAAATTTATTATTAAAGTGCCATCCAATTTGCTAAAGTGGTATTGCAAAATTCAACAAATTAACATCTCGTTGATTAACCTACGAATTAGCTTTCATGAAAGTCTTCATCTGAGCCTAAAAGAATTGAACCTTAATGCTGCGGGAGACTAGAGCTCTGTGATCTGATTATGTCTGACAATGTGAGCATTATGTGGAGAGCACAAGTTGACGTTGGTCTTACTAATATGTGAAATTGGACCAGATAGAGAATCTGGTGAACTAGATTCATGGGCTTTTGAGGCTCTTCCATCTTGGACCTGGCAACAATAATCTCTCCCTCAATGTCAACAAAATGAAGGAGTTGTCATCGACTTCAGGAAACGTAAAGGAGAACATGCCCCTGTCTACATCAATGGCGATGAAGTAGAAAGGGTCAAGAGCTTCAAGTTTTTAGGTGTCCACATCACCAACAACTGGTTCTGGTCCCCCCAAGCTGACATGATAGTTTCTACTTTCTCTACTTTCTCAGAAAACAGGAAATTTGGCATGTCAGCTACGACTTTAACCAAGTTTTACAGATGCACCATAGAAAACATTCTTTCTAGTTGATTCACAGCTTGGTATGGTCCTGCTCTGCCCAAGACCACAAGAAACTACAAAAGGTCATGAATGTAGCCCAATCCATCTCGCAAACCAACTTCCCATCTATTGACTCTGTCTACACTTCCCAATGCCTTGGCAAAGCAGCCAGCATAATTAAGGATCCCATGCACCCCGGACATTCTCTCTTCAACCTTCTTCCTTTGGGAAAAAGATACAAAAGTCTGAGGTCACGTACTGACTGGCTCAAGAACAGCTTCTTCCTTGCTGCTGTCAGACTTTTGAATGGACTTACCTTGCATTAAGTTGATCTTTCTCTACACCCTAGCTATGAATGTAACACTACATTCTGCTCTCTCTCGTTTCCTTCTCTATGAATGGTATATTTTGTCTGTATAGTGCACAAGAAACAGTACTTTTCACTGTATGTTAAAACATGTGACAATAATAAATCAAATCAAATAAGTAGCCCATTTGGCTTCTCAAGCCTGCTATGTCATTAAATAAGATCATAGCTGTTCTATATTGTGAATTCCACATTTCCATCTAACCCCCACACTCCACCATGGATAACTTTTGATTCTTTTGCCTAACAAGGATGAAATCATAAATGCCAACCTGAACTAAAGGTTTAGAGTATTGCCAAATTTGGGAAATGAGTTGGCCAAGCCAGCAGCATAAATGGTATAATTGGGAGCAAAAATTGTAGGACACCACCATTTCTTCAGGCAGTCAAGGTAGTTGGTATGGTTTAGGCAACTCTACTGAGTGCCCTACAACACCATCGGAAGACCAATCAAGCGGTAATTGTAAGTACTAAATTAGGATGTAAAGTTAGGTATTAAGTTAGGAACAAAGTGAGGGGTGGGGGTGGAGAAGGTGGAGGGCTCTAATGAAACACAGTTTCAGGTAATGTAACAGTAGTTGTAATTGTATTTTGTGATTGCTGAATATAAACCTTCTCTAAGGGTTGTGGGTTACTTAATTAAATACAGTAAATAAAAAAAATCAATTGGGAATTATCAGAAGAAACTTATCTCACTGAGCATTCTGTTCAAGCCATATACTTGTGAATCTCATGTTACAAACACTTGGGTGTAAGGAGGGCATCTGAGGGAGAAAGAGGCTAACTAGACCTTTTATGAATGTGATGGGAGTTTTTAAAGTGAAACAGATCTTGCCTACATTTTCATTGCATATGTATCAACATCAATTTGGAATTTTTGGGAGAGATATTTTTAGTAATTTGTCACAATAAGTTGGTTTTAAACATCACCAAAAGAAAGTTGTGCGTTGTTTCCTAAGCCCTGGGAAAGCAGACATCTCTGTAGAGAACAGGGTCAGGTTAAAAAGTGACATTTGAAAAGGATATTAAGTGTTGCATGGGAGCTTAGTGAACCTCAAAGTATAAGCTGCAGAATTCTAGGGTGGGCACTAAATAAGGTCAAGTTCATGTCAGGGGTGAGATACCCAAAATGTGGTATATTATGAGGGAAGTAATACAACATGGCAGTAAGCATGTTAAATTGTTAAAGAAACATCTAATTTTATCTGGTTGCATTTGGCATTGTGCCACAATGCTACTCTTGTCTTGGTAAACCTGCCAAGCAAATGTCACAAGGAGCAAGTTTCAGAATTTTACCTTTTATTCCAAAGACTCCTGCAAAATAGAAATGAAACAGCTGATTACTGCTGAGGTTACTTCAGTCTTTACTTTTTATACCTCAGGATACTTTGCAGTGCTAAAGAAGGCCAATACTCATTGCATTCATTTTACACAGTGGAACTCCGATTTTACCAACTATGAAATGGGATGATTAGATGCTTCACATCTCAGTCACTTCCCACTCTACTCTATGTCATATTACCATATTGAATTTCTCTGGACTTCTATTTTGTGCCTGCCACTTCTTTTCTCTCTCTTCCCCTTCATATTGGTGAAGGTTGACTGCAAGTTGGAACATTTCTGAAGACCTTAATGAATTTTGCATTAATTGGCCCACACCCTTTAAAATTTACTAAACTCATTTTCCAATCATTTAATACATTAGCTCTGCAGAAGGTAAAGCTACACTGGAAGCTGAGAATAATTACAGAAATGAGCTGGCCAGGAAAGCATCCAGTACACTACACCGCTGGCACAACTACAATTTTGCTATTTTGGACTGGAATTCACCAGGACTCAGAAAGCTACTGTTCAGCCTCTATTTTAAACTCCAGGATGATCACAGTGGCTTGTTTTGAACCGGCCCAGTCAAATCCATCCCTTCTCCTTGAAAAGACACGCAAGACCTGAAGGAATGTTTCGCACAAGAGAATTATCCATGGTCCAGATATACCCTCAAAGCAGCAACCATAAACATAGAATTATCATGTATCTTGCCAATGGCATCAGTTTTCTTTTAAAATTAAAAATACTATAGCAAACCACATTTTAATTAGCTTCCATAATACTTAAGTGCCCTGTGTTAAACCTTTTGCATTTTTTAACATCTTACAGACCCAATCATCTCAATTTCATTATTGGGAGAATGGGTTTTAGTCCCCTTGCTTAAGGAATAGATGATATATTTTATTGATCCAAACAGACGCCGGAGTGTGGCGATGAGGAGAAATTGCACAGTAACTTCATTGCAGTGTTAATGTAAGCCTTATTTGTGACAAATAAAAAAAAGTGCTTATTTTCAGTAACATTTGACTAGCAGCAAAGTAATCATTATCAAAATGTGGCAGAGATAAATTAGAAATTTTGTAGTCACTATTGTTTGACCCATCATTAATTGGTAGGTTTGTAACCCATTTTGTAAACAGAGAAACTGTATTATACTGGAAGAAAGGCACTGTAAGGAATTGAATTCAAGGTTACTGCTGCAACCTATATAATTGGTGAAACCTTGTTTTAACTGCTTTTTTATCAAGTCCAATCCAAATTATGGCTGTGAAACCCAAGTATATAAATAACAACCTAAATTTGAGCAGAGGAAAAGAGAAACCATGGAGTAGTTTAAAATATAAAATGTAGACTTTTTTTGTGTGTCATCACACAAGTGATGTTGCATAAACGTGTTACCTGCAACAGAAATTTCACTCACTGACTTTCCACATGACTTACAACTGCAACTCAGAGAAGTTACTTCTAAGAAAAATGAGATACAGATCTTCAAATTCCCAGATTTGTACTGTAGGGGTAAGTTATAATCTCCGGGAGCTTTGTCAATTTTTAAACTTCTCAACAGACACTATTTCCTGATGTAAAGGACAGAGAAGCTTTGCTAAGCCCGCTGTTGCTCTTGATCTAATCCTCAGAGCATTCGAAGATGATTCTTCAATATTCTTTCTTACCTCATGTCTGGTTGCCGCTCAGCAGCTCCCACTGCTGGCACTCCAAACACTCAACAATATAGTACATTCCCGCTGTAAAATTAACAATGGGCCAAACGTAAAACAACTGATCATCTAAAACAACCGTGGATTTGTACAGAATCTTTCTGATTAGGAACTTCCCTAGAGAACTGCAAATTGAGTGCATAAAATGCACATGTAGATATGAGATGAAAAATAATAAAATGTATAAAAATTTCAAGAACTTTATTTGACTATAGATTACCATATTCATAATCATCTTTGCTTTTAAGCTAAGAACAATAAAATATACACAACAAATAACATACATTATTGTTGAAAGGTTCATCTTTGTATCACAAGAAAGACTACTTTATGACTCCATGCTACACTTGCCACTTAGAAATAATGCAGTCGTTGAGAAACATCTTTCAAAATTTAGAACATTGAATGCAGTTCTTTACTAAGTAAAGTGCAAACCATAAAGCTGTTGCACAGCAACAGATCTTATTCTTCAAAACAAGGTTATAACTACATCATCTTTAAAGCCTGTAAACTACACTCAAAGTAGAAATAATTTTCCTTATATCAATACACTTATTTTTTGGTCCATTACAAAAAAATCTGTCACAATGTACAGTACAACAGAGGCATAATGCTTGGTATAAGTGCCACAACTTGATATCCTTACTCAAGTATTTTTCTTTGAAATAATGACAAGTATATAAAACTTCACAATTCATTTGTCAGTACCCATGCAGTACATATATTTCAGTTTATACAAATATCTCTTTTTAGATTTCATTCTCAATTTGGAATCCATCCAAACCAAGGGGTATTATTGTCTGCCTGTCTTTCGTAGACTGAATTCATATTTCCTGCTCTGAAAGAAGGCCACTTTCCTGTTCACTGGCAGTGGACAGTAAGGAAAATGCTCAGAATTAATCATTTTACAATATAATCTGGTCTAGAGAATGATTTTTTGATTTTTTTTAAAATAAAGTTTCTCCCTCCCATTCACTGTTGCAGATATAACCTCTAAAATAAGTTTGTTGCACGCACAGAAAGTATATAATTCTTCAGCGAAGGATGCAATTTTTGTGTTTTTTTTTGTTATTTAAAGCATTAGGTTCCTGCATACATACACAAGTAACTGATCAATACAATGTGCGAAAAGATCTGTTTAGCATATGTGGTCATTTCAGTACATAATTTACTTTTTCAGCAGTAGTGCTGGGATAATACCAAACAATGCTCAAGTATAAACTACAGGATTGCAGCAGCAATAGCAGCAACAGCAGAGCTTGTGATTATGAATACATTTAGTTATTAGTTGACATAAGGTTAAAAGAACCTGCAAAGGCAACCAAGTTTCACTGCCTTGGCCCCAATTTTAGTTTTATTTTGAAAATCAGACCAACCTACTAAAGTTGTAAAAATCCTTACTTCACTATGAAGATACTCAATTTAACTTGAGTTATACTGTATCAGGTTTATTATATTGGTTAATATCTTGCCAAGTCTTTGCCAAGTTCCAGTTTCCTTCTTAATTAGCAGTGTTGAAGCATAATCATTTGGGTTGTATATAGTTGCTCTGCCTTTCCCAATCCAAGTACCGACCATACTGCACAATCTCTAATACTTCCAATAACGCATTAAGTGTATGTGTTGCATGTAACTTTATTTGAGGTTTGCTTCTAAAATATAAAACATTGTTCCCTAGTTCTGGCTTTAAGAGATTGGATTCATGTAAATACATAGAAAGTGCAATTTTTGTCCTTTGGTACATTATCATGTGCAAACAACTTCATCGTAACAGTAGCTTTTTGTGAGGAGAATAAGTTTTTGCCATTTGTGGGTATTCATGGTCTTGAATAGATACTGAAAAAAGAAATCATGGTGAATTAAATTTCACTGTAGGCACAAATGTGGTTAAGGGTCTATGAAACTGTCAAAGTTGTAAAAATCCAACTGGTTCATCAATGCGCTTTGGAAAGAGAACCTGCTGAGCATACTTAATCTGGGCTGTGTGTGATTCCTGTCTCTCTCAACTGCTGAAAATCTCTGTTCTCACTGGCAGCTGGGATTTTCCAGTGCCGCTCAAAGTGAATGGAGCTTTGGCTGGAATGCCACATTCTCCATTCCCACTTGCAGCAGCGCAGCCACGAACAAGATTGGAGAATCCCACTCTTGGTGAATATTAATTTCCCTCTGGAGTGGTCTAGCAAACCACTCAATTCCATTAAACCCCTACTGGTGGTTGAGGGGAAAACCCCAATACCAAAGCCTTCTCAGGGTAAGGAAGGGCAATACATTCAGAGCTTGTCAACAATGCTTGCTACCTGAGAATGAATAAAAAATAAATCATGGCAGAAATTTAAAGCTTATCCTCATCATACTTACATTAAATGCAAATCCACAACACAATGTGAGGTGAACCTGGTAGCCAACTTAGTGGGAACCAAAATCTCACACAACAGGAGTTACAGTGAACGAAACACTACTTATTGATCAGAGTAATGTTCAATAACAATGCCTATTGATCAGAGTAGTAGTTGAAATGGAAATTAGGGTTCGAAAGGTTCACAGTTGAGTATTTTTAAAGTGTAGAAAAACTCCATGTGAAATAACTGAGTTTTGAGTATTTTTAATGAAGCTTGAACACTGTACTGACCAATGGGTCTGAATAGTTTTAAATACTATACATAAAGTAATTGTCTTGAGAACTTACATAAAGATTATGTGCATACATTTGATGAGAAAGTAATTAATGTAAGAATACTGATCGGTGTTCAAAAAACTAGAAATGAAATAGCAAAACAGAAAAGTGACAGTGAAACAGAATGTAGAAATTAAAGACCAGAGATGGGTGTTGTAGAGACAGGATTCAAGTTAATGATACTGATGTCCAAGGAGGTCCTTCTCTCCTGAGATCCTACCCATTCCTGACCTATCTCCCTCCAAACCCTCTCATCAACCATATAAAATCCAGCACTTCTACCTCTCTTCAGCTCTGGAGAAGTCATGTGGACACAAAACGTGAACTCTGTTTCTCACTCCACAAATACTGTCAGACCATCTTCCAGCATTTTCTAATTTCAGAGTTCCAGCATCTGCAGTGTTTTGCTTCAATTCAAGTTAAGGAGTGTTAACAGTTTATCTTGCTGAATGTTTGCACTGTGAAAATAATTTTCATCCTGAAACTTGGACAATAAAGTGACAGAGTGGGTTATCTGAACACGCTAGTTTTTGTTCCTTTGATCTCAGTGAAAATAAAAATTAGATGGACAATCTGCCTCTGCCTATTTGTTTGCCCATGTGATCAAAGTTAACATTCCCTCTGTTATATTCCTGACTGATTCGCATATGGCATCTGTCCTCAAACAACCAGTACGCATATATGCACTCTTATAACTTAGGGCAATAATCATAGAAAATATGAATAGGAGGAGGCCACTCACCCTTCGAGCCTGTTCCACCATTCATTACGATCATGGCTGATCATCCAACTCAGTGGTTGATCCTATTTTACCCCCATATCCTTTGCTCTCCTTTGCCCCAAGAATTATATCTAATTTCTTCTTGAAAACAATGTTTTGGCCTCAACTTTCTATAATAGCAAATTCCATAGGCTTGCCACTCACTGGGGGAAGAGATTTTCCTCACCTTAATCTGAAAATATTTATTCCATATCTTTAGACTGACCCCTGGTTCTGGATGTCCTCAACATCAGGAGCATCCTTTCTGCATCTACCCTGTCTAATTCTATTAGAATTTCTAGGTTTCTATGAATCCCCTCATTCTTCTAAACTCTTCCTTCTATTTTCACCTAGATCCTTAATTTATGTGCTGAATTTACCATGTTACATTTGTCAAATGCAAACACAGCAACCGACTTGGTTCTAGAAGTCTACAGAAAAGCTCACTGACTCCTGCACAAAGTCCAGTGGAATTGTTTAAACTAGATAGGGTATAGGATATCCTGCAAGCCAACCTCGCACTTATGTTTTGAGAGTTTTGTGAAGATGGAACCTGTACATAACCTTTACAAGGACATTGTCGCAGGGGATGGGTTCAGGGGCTTTTGGGCGAAACCTTGTTGAGAAGTAGGAGGTCTTGCCTGCTGGCTGGAGAGCTGGTGAGAGACCCATGCTGCCTCTTTGCGGGAAGGCCCACTGAACCTCATGCCAATCAGCCAGTGATAAAGCCAGCGGCAGGCCGAGTCTTGGCATCAAGACTTGGAAGTTGAAGTCCTGCCAGCTACCAGCCAATCAGAGGCCGACCGCTCCTGTGTTCAGCAGCAGCAGTGAGGAGATGTGACTGCTATTAGCAGGACAGGTAGCAGAATCTACAGAGTAGGATTGTGAAGCGACCCTGGCTACAGATAAATAATATGGTAGTGGTGGTGCTTGGGGATGCGGGGGTGGGGGGGGGGGGGGGTTGTAGGGAGAGGAATTCAGAGTTCTTAATTGGCTCATGCCTTCCTTGTGTGCATTCTCATGATCACTACCTCACTGAGCACCCCCTCCACCATCCCCGCTCCACAGTTCATAGTCATAAGTACTAGGAGCAGGAGTAGACAGATCTGTCTCCTCTAGCCTGCTCTGCCACTGACAATCAACTGCATGGGTTTTAGCTGTCATGCACAACACACAATAACAGGTTTGCCTGTAGTTGGGTTCATTTTTAATTCTGGCAGAGATGGTAAAGCAGTGAGATTTTAGTATGTAACCACTTTGCCTAAGTAAATGCCCTTCTCTTCTCCGAGTTCACTACAGCGAGATTATAAGATTCCAGCTCTTCCATCCTATGCTTTCAACCAGTCAGTGCAAACAAATCTTGCTAAGATGATATATAGATCTGGGGACCACCTAGGTTCTTGGTCGGGATTGTGCATATGGGTTTCAAATTCCCTTGGCCAGGGTGCTTCTGCAGAACTTTCCAACCTTGCTGCAATGTTAAATGGCAAAGATCCACCCATAGCATCAGAGCATTAGTCCAACTAGAGGTGACACATTAAGGGGGAATTCCACTAACCACACAAACCTGTGGGGCTGGCAGTGGAGAACTGGGCCAGACACACGTTGAGACTTAAGCTAAAACATGCTAACTCGTGGGTTATCAGGGTCTTTGTCTTTAAGTGGCAACTTTCAGTAACGAAACATTCTAAAGTGTGTTACAGGGAAACTGTAGCTACCATACTAGACATAGAAAGAAGTTAGAAGAGGCGATCAAAGGCACAGTTAAAGAGGGAAGTTTTGAGAATGCTTTTTGAAGTGATGTGTGGGCCCACTTTGTTCTCCAAGTCATGGTGCATTCTACAGAGAATACCCATGTCTGGCAGAAACTGGTTTATACAGAATTCTTGAAGTCATCAAAAGTTCCTTCAGCATTTGCCATGCCTCTTTGTAGACATGTGCAACTCAAAGCAACAATGGAAAATACCCAAGCACATGTAGAATCATAGCAAGGTTAGGAATAAGTCAACCATAACTAACCTGCATGTACTTCCGATCTCTATAAATAGCATGATGGGAGTGAAGAATGGGGTTGGGTCCTTCCTACTGCATGTTCAGTTGTGCAGTATTAAGAGAGAGCTTTAGCGGGAGGTGAGCTCCAAAATGGCACTGCAGGTGTCAAACCAATGTTGCATGCTGATTGACATCAGCATCTGACAATTCTACATAACTCCAGTGGTTGTTCACTGCACCCTTGCCAATGCCTACACCAGTACTGCAGCCATCATGATTCACTCCACGTGGGTGCATCTGCAGCAGGTGACATTTTGGAGCACTAAGGGCACATGTAGCCCCCAAAAATCGGGAGCAAAGAAGCTCAATTTCTTAATCCCAAGACATTTTGGTTAAGATTATAATTTAAACGCTGCCTTTTAAGATCTGTTTTGACTTTAATGTTACATGCATTAGTCAATTGAAGGATTGTCCTCCAGGCTGCTGTGAAATGATCGATGTACATTGCTCAATGGAATTGTTTGAATGGCTGTCCTATATTAGACATTACTATGGTCACTGTCACAAGTTGATAGTTATTTTACACTGGATGATAGGAAGCTTCTCCTAACACTAAGTATTTGACTTTGCTCTGTTTCAAGTTGGTATGTCCAATTCCAACAAGCAATGAATATTCAGTGATTAAATGAATGCAATTTTCAGGCGGAGAATATATTGAACAATCCAAAATTCATAATCCTGCAGTCCAGTCAGATTGTACAGGAAGGTAATTATCCTTGGGATGCCATATTATTCTCAGTCTTGCAAACAAATTACCTTACAGATTTGTAAACTGTCTGTATACAGGGAGGGATTTATGGGTTTTTATGTCTGTAAAATACCAGTGGCTTCTTTTCACTACAAACTATTCACATGCCAAAGCATACATGACAGAGTTTAGCTCAGTCTGTTCAAAAATTTCCACGTAAGAACAGCATCATCTTGATGTAATTGTAATGTACTGCATGAAGGTACAAACTATCTCTTAAGATTAGGGAACCCTTTACTCTTTCTGCCATTTTGCACCAGAGGATTGCTTCCACTCTGATTTACTCACTGGTCTCTGCCATTCTTTACTGGTACCTCGTGACAATTGTGGTACCTCCACAGAGTAATCTAAGTGAGACAGGAGTTCAGTGAAGTGGAGAAATTGACACTGTGCCTTGCTCCATTTAAACATTTTTTCAAGGTGCTGAGCCATTTTTGTGCTGTGGCATGGTAAACGTTCGATAGTTAGATCTATTAAAATTTCCAATATGCCTACAATTCGGACAGTTCTGAATCATCATGAACAATTGATTATCTTCTGCAGGGTGTACAAGTCCGGGTTGTGTCACCATTAAAATAAAGTTTTTGTTTAAAATATACAAGGACAAAGGGTTCTTTGAATGGTGAGATAAATCAGCTGTACCAATGAGCAGAATGAATGTAGATGCAAAAAGGACAGAAATAAACAATTAAGATATAGTGATAAATACAGAGGATATTTTTTGCAGGAGTGCCAGTAGCTAATTTGACAAAATTGTTTCAAATTATGGCAAATTATTATGGCGAGTTTGAAAAGCAGATTTTTTAATTATACACCAATCACACATTCACATAACGCAATCATGATTTTATTGCTGGTCTGATTGCAGATTTGAAGACAGTTTATTTGAGGTTTCTTCTTTCCCAGGCAGTCTGAAACTTCATTAATTTAAACACATTAAGGCCAACTTTAACATTGGGCAGAACATGGGCAGGCAAACAGGTAGAGAGTGAGTGGGTAATTGGTGCAGAGTGGGAGGCCAGCTGGCAGGAAGTGGGTATTGCAGGCAGAGCTCCAGATGGCAGCTGGAAGAGCAGGGATGTGCAATTGGAGGAATGTCTTGGGGACAAAGGTTGGAGTGTAAGTAAGCAATAGGTGGTTCCTGGGCAGGCAGCAGGTGGAATACAGCTACCCCTTCTTGCTGACACACACTATTTGGAGGCTTGATTTACATTCTGGGTCTGCTGGTGAGCTCCGGATGTCCAGATGCATTGTGCTGACTTTTGTAGAGTGGGAAATCGCTGAGAGAGTCTTGGATGGGATGCAGGGGAAGGAGGATGGGGCATGGTGTGAGGTGATCTACGGGAGCCTCAGAAGTTCCAACAGCATCCATTTTTTTTTTGTGGGCTGAGAAAAAGGGCTGTATTCCTCTTGACCCCATACTGAAAAAAATGATGGTCAATATCTTAAGGGAACTTCAATGTTTACTAGTTTGGCTGCGTACCTCCCAGTAGAAATTGCTGTCCAACAGATGCGGACTAGTTTTACCTTGTATTTGTAGTCAGCATCCTCTGTGTGTTATAGAATCTCCATTTGTAAATTATCATAAAGCTCCTGAATGCTGGAGCTCCATGTGAAAGGCCTGAGCAAAAATGGCAGCCAGGGGTGGCATTTGCAGCCTGTTATTTTAATTTGAGAGCCTCATTTCGGTGGGCAGGCTTGTTAAATTTGGCCTTATTGTGCTCTGGGATGGACTTTACTGGTGTACCAACACATAGCGCGGTAACGTGGCAGCATTTGGAATGGAAGTCAGTGGGGAATGTGGGGTGGGGGGAGGAATCCTGATTCCCTGCATCCTAGCAGGTAACTCTTGTGAGCTAGAGGGGACATGAAGGTACAACGCAGATTCCTTCTTCAGCAGTTTCTCATCATCTGCTGCACATGTGTTCAAGGAACTATGTGCAACATGGGAGTAAAAAAAGCAAAAGGAAAAACAAAATCATATTCATGAGCACTCCTTGGCTCTTTTCACCTTAATTCATTTTTATTAGTCGACTTGCAAGGACATGGCTGCCTTTCTGGTTAGGGGAAAATAACTCGTGTAATTTTTATCATTGGCACACCACAATAAAGTCACACATAAGCCACAGAATGACGTTATCATGACCCGAGTGGCATCAAGACATCTATTTATAAAGGAGAGACAAAGCTTTCCTAAGAATCTTACAAGACAACAATGCCCCTTCAAACAAACTATAACCATGTGTATCCAGAATCTAATGCGAAGCCAACTAACATTGGAATTAAATTGGAGTCAGTGTACGAAGAAAATACTTACATCATGACTCACCAGTATAAAGTAAGCAGTCAAAAATGATTATATTTAATACAAGGCCTGCTGAGAAACTTTCATACATGGGTTTCAATGTATGAGTGGGTGTGCACCAGAGGCGGTGTCGGTGTTGGTGTTGATGTTGGTGCAGCTTGTTCAGTTGCCCCGTTTACTGATTCTGTGGCTGCATTGTTCTGACAGATATCCATGAAAAGCTCTACGTAGGTTTGTTTCCACCCCTGAAACTCTTTGGATGTCAAGCTGGGATTGTCTAGAATCTTGTCTATAATCGCTACTTCTCCTTCTTTTGCCTGAGGGTGAATAAAACAGAAAATAAAACCCACATTGTTAAAGAAATAGGAAATGAAAACACAGCAGTAATATTTGTGTACAAAAAGTACAATGCTTCGTTAGAATTCAGGTGTTTGGTGGAACATTGATCCACAGACTTCCGACAGAACCATTTGTCTTTTATATTGCTGCTTTTTATGTGTAGATGCATATATGAATGTCTGAGAAATATCAGAAGAGTCAGATAAACATTGTAGACATTGAATTTCAAACCAAGGCAATTGGCAGTTCTACTCCGGAAACATTTGTTACAGGGTTCCTAACCTAAATTGAGTAGGTTTATGGCTAAATTTCTTTTGTGTTGATTGTGTTATTAAACTTATTTTTAGACTTGTGTACTCAGTGGCTTGAAAAGTGATCTGGTTGGAAAAAGCAATTGGAGCAATTTATTTTTAGCCGCCTGATTAGTTCGATGCGTTTTACTTGCTGATTTGTGAACAGCTGTATTGAATAATAAATGAGCAATTTGACTGGCCAGTCTTGCGGTGGCTGTTGGTTGGCAAATTTTTCGATCTGTCAAGAGAAAGGGCTCACCTTTGATCAACTCAGATATGTCACATGATTAAACGTGACCTAAGATTTGAGTAAATCATGCTTTTCTTTGAGCCAGAATGATTACTCGAGGTGTGATGTCTTTCAAGGTCTGACTCATAAGACATGAGCTTAATAATACAGATAGGCGAAATGAAGTGTAAGTGAAATAGTTCACATAAATTTGACACGATTGACTGAAGGGTAGAATGTTTTTCTGCATTTGGGAAATTAGAGATGTGGGCACTAAAAACAAACTTTATATTTTAGTCATTCAGAATGAGCATATATTTGAGGACTCTCTATTACACATAGGGCAGAATTCTTCCACTTTGAGATTTTGAAATTACTGTAACCAGGGTACTAGGTAACTGATGGGTTTAAAAATAGATAAGTCTATGGGACCTGATGGCCTGCACCCTAGGGTGTTAAAGAAGGTGGCAGCAGAGATAGTGGATGCATTAGTTATGATATTCCAAAATTCCCTGGATTCCGAAAAGGTACCAGTGGACTGGAAACATGCTGATGTGACACCCTTATTCAAGAAAGGGAAGAGGCAAAAAGTGGGAAACTATAGACCAGTCAGCCTGATCTCTGGGAAAGTTGCTGGAGTCAATCATTAAGCAGGAGGTGACTGAGCATCTGGAAAAGCAAAACTTAATTCACTAGTGTCAGCAGGGTTTTGTGAAGGGCAAGTCTTGTTTGACAAACCTGCTAGGGTTCTTTGAGCTTGTAAACAGCAAGGTAGGTAATGGGGATCCTGATCTGACAAGGTGCCACACAAGAGACTGATCCAGAAGGTTAGATCCCAATGGGCTGGAGATAGAGTAGTGGCATAGATTGAGGATTGGCTGACTGATAGAAAACAGAGGCTTGGGATAAATGGGTCCTTCTCCAGTTGGCAATCTGTAACTAATGGGTTCCCGCAGGGTTCAATTCTGGGACCATAACTATTTAGAATCTATGTCAATGATCTACAAGCAAGGAAGAGTGTAACGTAGCAAAATTAGCTAACAACACAAAACAGGTGGGAAATCAGGCTGTGATAAGATGATTAAAAAGTTTACAAATCGATACTGACAGGCTAGGGGAATGGACCATAATCTAGCAGGTGGGGTTTATTGTGGATAAATGTGACATTTCCCATTTTGGCCTGAAAAATAAAAGGGCAAATTATTATTTAAATGGGTAATTGATTCAAAAGGCATCTGTGCAGAGGGATCTGGGTGTCCTTGTGCATGAGTCTCAGAAAGTGAGTATGCAGGTGCAGAATGTGATAAGGAAGGCAAATGGAATCTTGGCATTTATTGCAAAGGGACTACAGTATAAAAGTAGATAAGTGTTGTTACAATCGTATAAGGCATTAGTGAGAGGACACTTGGAGTACTGTATTCAGTTTTGGTCACCTTCTTTGAGGAAGGATGTGGTGGCACTGAAGGGGTTCAGAAGATGTTCACTAGATTGATACCAGGTTTGAAGGGGCAGTCGTATGAGAAGTAGTTGAGTAGCTTGGGCTTGCACTCATTGGAGTAAGAAGAATGAGGGGGGATTTGATTAAGGTGTTTAAAATAAGACCATATGACATAGGAGTTGAATTAGGCCACTCAGGCCATTGAGTCTGCTCCGCCATTCGTTCAAGCCAGCAACTGTTCCACCCACCTGCCTTCAACAGATGAGTTCAAAAGTCCCAATGCCCTATTGAAATACCAGTCCAGCGCACGCCTATCACTCTCTCCAGCCCACTTGTCTTCATCAGACCATGCAGGATGTCAGCAACGCAGAGGGAAAAGGCTGGCAATCTTAAGAGGAAATCTGTTCTGTGATTCAATCAACCTCTCTCCTGAGCCTGTGAGATGCCCATGCCCCATTTGGACCTCTACCCAGCCCATCTAGAGTTTTTGTGTATCCGCTTCTCGTAAACAATGTGATATCCCTTTGACCTCCTTGTTTGTGATACTTTCATGCAGCTTTGTCAGGGTCCAGCTTCCCTCCCCTCGGTGTTCCCTTTGCCTTCCGTTGTTCATCTTTTTCATCCACCTCCTTGCCCCTCTGTCTGCCATCGTGTGCCTGTGCCCATCCTCCACCCCCTTTGCAGTTGTCCTCCATCCACATTGCCCCCCCACTTGAGTTCGATAGGCCACACCCCCACTAGGGCAATATTGCTCCCACTTCGAAGTCTCTGGCCAACTGAAGGCTGCATTGTGCATGCCACGCATTACCAATCGGCTTTGATGCTTACGTGATTTCCCACTGGTAAGATTAGAAGGTAGTAAAAAGTCTGACAACACCAGGTTTTAGTCCAACCGATTTATTTGATAGTAAACACACAAGCTTTCGGGTTAGCGAAGGGACTAACCCGAAAGCTTGTGCGTTTACTATCAAATAAATCGGTTGGACTAAAACCTGGTGTTGTCAGACTTTTTACTGTGTTTACCCCAGCCCAACGCTAGCACATCCACATCAAGATTAGAAGGCACAGAGGGGCGCCGGTGGGCAACTGTTTTAATGAACTTTCATAGATGCAAATTACTGCAAATGGCATTCACACCACCAGCCAACAGGAAGACTGACCTGTCATCAATCCACCATCGGGAAAACTGCAACCTGATTTTATGCCAATGCGTCTCCAACGTTTTGGCTCTCACTAGACTCTCTGCACCTGCCCGCCATCAAACCCAGCGTGGGTGGGATGGGAGAATTCCGCTCATCCTATTTGGCCCTCAGATGAGTAAGTGGGTGAGTGGTTGACCTTGGTGTGCTGCAGCCTACCTTACTTTGAACATAAAGATAAATCTCTGTTCGTTGGAAGATCTTTGCTGTTTGACAAACACTTGCTTTAGGGACAAATAATATCATCCTAAAATTGCCCAAATCATAATGCTGCACAGAAGGAAAATTGTTGGGCAGAAATGTTGCAGCAGTTCAGGCCAGCAGGATTCTCTGGTCCCATTGCTGTGAATGGAGATTTGGCTGAGTGCCAAATTGCCTTTGCTCACTTGCAGCAGCTGCAGAGTGCGAACAGCTGGAAGATCCCGCCCATTATTCTCTAAGACTAAATTCACAAAAAGTACAAATTCAAAAGGCAAAGGAGCTTATAATATTTTAAATACTTTCAACTTGCAAATTTATGTAAACAATCGATGGATCAGGATATCTCATCAACATTTTATAGTTTTTTAAAAGAAATATAACCAAATAGTGAAGTGTTCTGCAGTGAATTGCACACCTGAACGTGTCAAAGGAAGCAACAGGGAGAAAAATGGAGGTGAAATAATTAAACATGCAGAAATTCAGTAAACATTTTCTATTTTGAAAAAAACAAATGTCAACTTTGTACATTTGGTGACAGAGTGCTGCCACAGGAAACTGTCACATGAATGAGCCACCAGCACCAATTCCCAGGTTTTCTGGCCATTTGTGATTTTGGGCATTTTTGTAGGGTCAGTAGGAGTTGAAGCAGTCAATATTGGTTTTAATTTTTGGAGCCTGGTTTCCCTGTTGCCATGATTAATAGGCATTGTACAATTAATCCATCAGTTGACCTGCCAGCTTGCAATTCTCTGAAGAATCTGGCTGAGGATGTATCTGCTACACCTGATATTGACCCAAGGCTCAGGCCAAAAGTGTTTTGTCAACTAGAAGCTTCCAGCTAAAACGCTGAGACCTGAAGTGACAACGCTCACTCACCTCTACATTGCAACCTATCATCAAAACCACTTACTTCCATCTCCACAATATTGCTAGCTGTGACTCCTAAATCGTTCTTGCCTCTATTTAATATTGTCATCTAATGTCTTTGTCAAAATCATACTTAATTTCTCTGTTTTTTTTAACATTATCTTTGGTCCCGCCTCAGCATAACTTCTGCTGAAGCCCTAATTAATTCTTTTGTTTCCCTAAGTTTAACTTCCAACTCTCTTCAGGCTGGCCTCCCATCTCATACCCTCCATAAACCTGAACTTAACCAAAATGTTGCTGCCCCATTCCTAACTCACACCAAGCCCCACTTACTCATTGACCTTGTGCTCACTGACTTGCATTGGGCTCCTGGTCTGTTAACCTCTCAACTTTAAAATTTCCATCCTTGTTTTCAAATTTCTCCATGGCCTTGGTCTTTCATATCTCCCTAACCTCACCCAGTCGTACAAAGCTCTGAGATCCCTTTGCTCTTTTGGTTCTGGTCTCTTTCATATCTCCAATTTTAAATGCTCAACAAATGGCATCCTAAAGTCCAGAACTTCTCCTCTAAAGCTTTCTGCCTCTTTAGCTGGTTTTGAGTTGCTCCTTAAAACATACTTCAGTGGTCAAGCTTCTGGTCACTCGTACTTGTAGCTCTTCATGTGGCTTAATGGCAAAATAAATTTGATAACATTCTTATGAAGCACCCTGGGACATTTTATGACATTAAAGGTGCTATTTAAATGCAAACTGTTGTGGTTCTTCTCAATAAACCTCATGCAATCAACCTTGCACATCTTACCTATTCATAACCCTGCAACTCTGAATACATTCTGCATTACATTCCGCCCTTCCTGATTTCCAATGGCTTGTTATTATCAAATACATTGTCTTCAAAATCTTTATTTTTGCCTATAAATCCATCCATGGACTCAGTTTACTCTACTGCTGAGACTATCCTCAACTCTATACTCCAGATTCCACTCTGCCCTATTTTTATCTGGCCTCGACTTCAATCGAATTCTCAAAACTGATCTCATCACATGTCTCCAAATTCCAGCTGGTGTCCAAATTTTCTCTTAACCACAATATACCAAAACATCAGGAGATCATGAGTGTCAACAAGTGTAATTTGTTATTACTAAGTTTAGCCCAGCTGTGAATTGTATGCTTACTCTAACGCAAGTTAATTGCAACATCTTTTGTGGTCCCCAGATCAACCATCAGTGTTGATTCCAGTATGTGTGCGGTTTTGAGCTATTTACTGCATAAACCTGCTCTGCCATTGGGGATCTACAATCTTCAAAGTGTTAAAACGACAACAGTATAAACAGAACAATAACAAATCATGTTTATGTAGTACACTTAACACAGCAAAACATTCCAAAGCACTTCAGAGTTCAGGATTGCAACTCATCCAAGAATCAACTTGCTATAGGACAGAAACAGGCTGTGGAAAACTCAGGCTCGTTCTCCATTTTAAGTCAGCACAATGATAACCATGAAGTTGAGGGTGGCACTCCAGAAGTAAAGCTGGGTATTATCAGCTTACGTATAAAAGGCAACCCATGCTTCTTCATAATGCTGTCAAAAAATAGGCACCCTGGGAGGAATAGGAGAGGGTCAAGGGTGGAACTTTGGGGAACAGCAGAGATGACTCTGCAGGCACAGGACGAGATGCCATTGCAGGGCGATTTGGATTTGGTATCACAGGTAGTTACAGCACCACATGAGGACAGTATTACAGAAGTGAATCACAGAGACGAGACATGGAGGAGGATGCCATGGCTTACTGGATCAAAAGTGGCAAAGAGTTATAGCAGCATCTGGAGGCCTAATGCTTTGTGGTGAAACTCATAAAGAATATTGTTGGTCAGCCTCAACAGTGTGGTCTCGGTGTTGTGCAGGATAGACACTAGATTAAAGGGTTAGGGGTAGGAAATGCCGGATATCAAGTTAGGTGGTGACGATGCATTCCAGACCCTTAGAAAGAAAGGGTAGATTGGAAAAAAAACAGTGAAGTTACAGCCAGTTAATTCTAACTAATTTAACAATAATGATTTCCTTAAACGAAAAGGGAATGTCCTACCTTAATTGTGCTCTTTAGAATTCTAAGCTTATGCAATTTTTCATTGATAACTGGATTGTCGCATCTCTTTACAAAGGACTTCTTGAATTCCTGTTTGGTGGAAAGGCGATGCTCTCCTAATGGAGACACACTGGCGTTCTCCAGTGCCTTGTACAAATCCTGCAAAGAGTCGCCTGTTTTCTCTGGTGTGGGTTCTGGTAAAGAATTAAATTCGATGAGTCTAGGATAAGTGAACGTCTGAGTGCAGCATTCTCACTTCATAAAGTGTCTGGCATAATCCTGATTTAAAAGAAAAGAGAGACTGAATGCTGAGTTAGCTCACTGACTTCACTAAAACTCTCGACCTGATGACGTATACAGTCCACATCTAAAATGGAAAACTTATTTATAAAAGCTGAACTGACTCTTAGTAACTTTGATTCGTCTGGATCACCAGATTTGACCAAATGATAGTTTTCAGCCTAACTATAAAATTTACAGGTTAATTCAGAATTTCAAGAGTCAAGGAAAACCCTATAACAAAAATGAGAACAACTATGTTAGCCAAAGAATTATTCAGTAAATTCAAAGGCAAAGGCTACTTATTGGTTGTCACTAAAAAAGTCTTGACAAGATGCGATAACACTTTATAACACACTTTCAGTATCCTTTATTTAAAAATAGCCTCAATTACGACTATGAAGGCTGCCCCATTGCTGAGCAATGTCTTTGTAACTTGGCAACTAATCAAATCAATGGTTATGTGACCTTTTAATTTTTTTTACTGTGATCTTCACCTTCTTTGTGATGTTTGACTACCTACCTGAGACCTATTCTTGATCATATTTTCACTGTCTCTGGGTCTGACAGTTTTTCCCCTTTTTTTGTGGAGTGTGAACAACCATATTGTTAGGGTCATTCAGGATCTCCACAAACTAATTGTTCTGTTGGCTCATATGAAGTTATGTTATTAAAAAGAACACAATTTACAGCACTGCGTGGGGTGATTGCTGTTTGAGCAGGAATGAGATGTTCTCAAAATCAATGGGCAACGATGCATCATCAGTACGTTACTGTCTCTAAGGCCAAAGGTTTATTTAGCTGAGGAACAGTGATGGGCACTGGAGTCATAATTGGAACCCAGAAGACTACTGGAGACACTTTAAAAGTAGAATAGCAATTTGGGAAAGAAAACACAGCATACAAGGCATGAGTGTCTGACTAAGTGAAACAGTAGATGATGGTACAGGTAGGAATGGGCAAAGAGAAAACACCAAGATAACACAAAGTAGGAATAAAGCACTAGTACGAGATTACAACTGCAACACATGAAGTATTCAAAGTCTATATGTACTCAATTTCTCTCAGCCAGGATTTGAACCTCCGCTGGTATCACACTTTTTAACTTTCCTGCAGAATTAGGATCACCATCTAAACTCAGAAAGATGCTCATTCCTTTTCATATCAGGCAGCTGAAGACAGACAAGTTGCACATGTCTTGGAAGTAATTATTCTGATCCATCAGCTAACAATATGACAGGTCTTCAGCAGGTTAGTTTATCACAAGAAAAACAGAATTGTTCTTTCTTTTCTGTGCTGTGTGTTGGAAGCAGAAAACATAAAACCACTTAGTCAAAGAAATTATTCCTTTAAAGAGCACCAGTCTCCTTTCAAACAATGTCAAAGAATGCTCAATATCTAGTGATAGGATATCCCAACAGTGACAAATACCATCATTTTTATTTAATCGCAATGACAATTTGCATTAATTGACATCTTAAAGAGAGAAGAATACTGTAAAAAGCATGACAGGGACATGAGTCAAAAATGCATAGCTTGCCAAAGGAGTTATTCAGCAGAATGACAGAAAAGTGGTCAAAGAAGTAGCTTTAAAGAAAAGAGGGAGCTGTAAAGGCAGAGGGTACAGCAAGGAAATTCCAGAGTATTGGCCCTATGTGGTTGAAGGCACAATTGCAAAGGGTGCAGGGAAGGGATGAAGGACTGAAAAAGTCACTAAAGTTAGAGGAAAGGATAGTTCTAAGAGATTGTAGGCCAGGTTATAGAAATATTGAAGGAAAAGGGATACATTTTTCTAGGTATTTCTGACTTTAGTTAAAATCCTCATCCAGGGCAACATGTCAAAAACATGGAAAGTTGCAAATGTCAATAATTGATGTCTATTAAGTACTGTTCTCATCCAGTTACTGTGACTAATAGCACATGCAACTTGTTTGGTTAAGGCCAATTTCTGTAAGGTCATCCTGTATTAATGAGCTGTAAATTTAGGATACTTACACGCACATCAGTTATCTATCATCCCAGGCATGTACAGAACCTGAGTAGAATTAAACATCTCCCAGTGATTACATGACAACTGGAGTGGGCAATCTGACAGAAGCTGTCAAAGTGGAAGTTAATCCCAGAGCTCAGTCGGTGACTACACAAGCACATGATCTAGAAGATTCTTTGCCCAGTGTAACGAAGCAAGTAATTTGTTTAATGCAAAGTTTTAATGCAAAGGCCATTAAATCAGACCACAAGTGGAAAGATTTTCAATGAGTAAGGGTGAATTTGTGAATGATTAAATTTAAAGTTAAAAGTCCACACTGACCGACCTGATTGATGACTGACTCAAAATGTTTCTGATGGACATAGGATTATGTGGCATTAGGAGTTAACTTGATGAGGAACATTAGCCAGTGTTACAAAATGCATTGCATTATAAGCTTCCAGGTCAGTCTGTTACAATATTAGAAGATGGTTATTAGCTTGTGGTCATTGGTTATAGGAAACTATCAAAGACATCATGGCATGTGTCAATGTCAACATGAAAAAACAGCTGCACCACAGAAAAGGTGATGTGCCAAAAGGGGGAGGTGAATTGTCAGCACATCTAAGGTCAGAACCTCTTACACAATATCCAACGGTTATAATGTTGTTCAGACAGGAGCGGGTTTGTAATATTGAGAAAAAAGAACTACTTTTTCTAAAGGACAGTTTGTGTGTATTCAAATAAATGTTTCATTTCAGATAGAATCATAGAATCCCTACAATTCAGAAAGAGGCCATTTGGCCCATCAAGTCTGTACCGATCACAATCCCACCTAAGTCCAATCCCCATATCTACTTGTTTCCCAGCTAACCCCCTGACACTAAGGGGAAATTTAACATAGTCAATCAACCTAACCTGCACATTTTTGGAGGAAACTGGACCACTCAGAGGAAACCCATGCAAACACGGAAAGAACATGGAAATGCAACACAGGCAGTGCCTGAAGCCGAACTCAGAGAAGAATCTCCCACACTCTTTGCACTGCAGAGGCCACTGACTTGAATATCATTAAATTTCAAGGGGTGGGCTCTATTCCCACTGGAGAGGCTGAAATCAGCGCAGTGAGCGGGCCACTGCGCATACACCAATCTACCAGTGCCAAGATCGGCACATTTGCAATGGCCCTACACTGATGGCCTCCCAACTGCTGGCCAGCTCTGTGATCCGGCAATGCCAGATCTCTGTGCCCACCCCACCATGCCCCACAGCCCAATCCTTTGTCCCCCTGACTATTCCTGTCTCAATCCTAATGCCCCACCTCTCCCGGCCCACCATGATCTCCAGCCCTCCTTCCCCTGATCACCCCCCCCTCCTGACAGTAACCTACCCCCCAACCCACAGTCCTGACTCCCCCACCCAGCAGTGCCAACCCTCCCTGATCCCTGGTCTCCCTGCTTGCCCTGCAGTGTAACAGCAGGACCCCCCATCCCCTAGGCCCCCCCATTTGCCCCCATTCCCTTGGCACTACCACATGTCTGATGGGCAGTCCAAAATGACCCCTGGGCATGGGCACTTTGCTCCTTGGGCAGTGCCAGGGTCACAGGCTGGCACTGCCAGAATGGCAATGCCCAGTGAGCACCACCCGACTGTTTGATTCTCTGGGGGACATGATTACCCGACCTTCACTCCAGCAGGGTCGGGCCAAAAGTGGGGAGCTACTGTAATCCCTGCTGGAGTGAAATACTCTGGCGGGATGGGAGATGCTAGGGGACAAAGAGACGTCAGTCTAATCATATTTAAATTATATTAAAATGACCATGTAAATAGTCTTTGCACCTCCCTATTGATTTCTGGCACGGCGCAGATGCCACTGGAAATCCGACACTTGGAGACACAAGCAGGGTGTGAACCCCACGAATCAGCTGATGCCACAATCTCTTGCCCGTTGCATGAAAAAGTAGCACAGCAGGATCGGAGAATTGCGGCCTGTGTTTTGCAAGCATGGGCTGGTTATTTACATTTTATACTTTGCCCATTTGTGAACACAGAAAGGATACTTGTTGTATCAAATAGCATGTCCCTTTCAATTTCAAACAATGTTCAGCAGTTAATTGTTAGTCATCATCAACTGGTAGATGGGTGGAGAACTGGCTTGGGAGGAGGAGACAGCGAGTAGTAGTGGAAGGCTCCTTTTCCAATTGGAGGCCTGTCACCAGTGGTGTGCCGCAGGGCTCGGTACTTGGACCTCTTCTATTTGTGGTATATATTAATGACTTGGAAGAGGGGGTAGGTGGTGTGATCAGCAAATTTGCTGATGACACCAAGATGGTTGGATTGGCGGGTACTGAGGAGCAGTGCCTGGCAATGCAACAGGACATAGACAGGCTGGTAGATTGGGCAGATAGATGGCAAATGGAATTTAATCCGGAGAAATGCGAGGTGATGCACCTTGGCCGGAATAATGTGGAGGGGAGTTATACGATAAAAGGTAGAACTATCCGGAGTATAGATACGCAGAGAGACCTGGGGGTGCAAGTGCATAAGTCCCTGAAGGTGTCGGTACAGGTGCAGAATGTGATGAGGAAAGCGTATGGTATGTTAGCCTTCATAGGAAGAGGTATAGAATATAAGAGTAGGAGTCTGATGTTGCAGTTGTATAGAACGTTGGTTAGGCCTCACTTGGAGTACTGCGTCCAGTTCTGGTCGCTGTACTACCGGAAGGATGTAGAGATCCTGGAGAGAGTGCAGAGGAGATTTACCAGGATGTTGCCTGGTATGGAAGGGCTGTCTTACGAGGAAAGATTGGATGAACTTGGGCTGTTTTCCCTTGAGAGACGTCGGCTGAGGGGGGATCTAATAGAGGTTTATAAGATTATGAAGGGGATAGATAGAGTAAATGGTGGTAAGCTTTTTCCGCTACAAGAAATGGATAGAACGAGGGGTCACGGGCTTAGGGTGAGGGGGGCTAGGTATAAGACAAATATTAGAGGGCAGTTTTTCACGCAAAGGGTAGTGGGGGTGTGGAATGCACTGCCGAGTAAGGTGGTGGAAGCAGGCACGCTAGGGTTGTTTAAGAGTCACTTAGACAGCCATATGAGCGGGCTACATATAGGGGGATATAGTAGGCCTTACTGAACATTGTAGGCTTGGGAATATGTTTTGCCTCAGGAATGTTAGTCTTTGCCTGTTTAATAATGAATTTTTTGTCTCCACAGGCATTTAAGTCCAGCAAGGGGCATGCAGGCGGCAGGTTGTAGTGGGCTGCTCTTGGATGTTGCTTCGGGAGTTGCCTATTGCTTCATGTCGTTAGTGTGCTTAAACTGGACCATCTCGAGGGCAACATGACAGCTCAGAGACTATCTCTGTTGCTGTGCGGACACATGGATTTGGGCCTGTGTCTGTGGGAGTTTGCACGTTCTCCCCGTGGTTGCATGGGTTTCCTCCGGGTGCTCCGGTTTCCTCCCACATCCCCCAAAGATGTGCTTTTAGGCTGATTGATTGGGTACTAAAATTGTCCCTAAATTGGACCTCCCTGATCCTCGCACGTTAGGCGTAGACTAAAATCATGAATAGGTCACTGAGATAGTAGGACGGCGGCGCGGGCTCGTTGGGCCGAAGGGCCTGTTTCCCGTGCTGTGTTGTTCTTTGTTCTTTGGTGCATTTTCCATGGCAACACCTATACCAGTCAGAATCCACTTGCCAACCAAAAGCATAATTTTCTCATACCATGTTAAGTTGTTGATTCCCCTGACATTGGTATCCTTGTGATTGTACTGGTGAATGTAAGACAAAATGTCCTTCTCAGAAATAACAGGAAAGATTGATTTGTCAGATGAAAAGAAAACTTGTTAAAAAGTTTGTCACATGCTGGTATTTGAAATGCGAAAAATAGCAATTTACTGAAGGTATTACTACTGAGCAATATTCTCTGTTGTCCATTAAACACTGACTTTCCATCACAGTCCATCCCAGTCATGGTTTTAAGATATCCACATTATAGCCACCCTCGGTTTTTCACAGGACAATCCTGGAACAACAGGTATACTGTGTATAATGGCACTACAGCTGTTTGCATGAACAGCAGACACTGTAACTTTGGCTTACATTGTTCTAAATTGGCTTATGTAGAGTCACTGCAGTGCAGATGGAGGTAATTTGACCCAACAAGAATGCACTGATTCTTTCTAACAGCATTGTACCTAGGCCCTCCCCCCAACCCTATACCCATAACCCTGTGCATTTACCATCTAACCTACACATCTTTGGACACTAAAGGGCAATTTAGCATGGCCAAACCAACTAACCTATACACCTTTGGACTGTGGGAGGAAACCCATGCAGACATGGGAAGAACGTTCAAACTCCACACAGACCCAAGGCGAGAATTGAACCTGGGCTCCTGGCGCTGTGAGAAAACAGTGCTAATTGGTGTGCTGCTCAATGCAATATAGTACAAATGCAAAAGACTTCCCATATAGTTTATTAGTTCACTAAGTTGGGAGTATTATGGGATTTTGTTAGATAACATCACATTTCTGCTTCATTTATAGGTCTAATGTGGAAATTAAGTGCTGTCATGTTTTTAAGAACGTTTTATAATTAATAGGCTTATCTAGTTAAATTTTAGTTCCCACTTGGTTCTGATTTTTATCTTTTTGGTCTGTTTAAGCATTATTATTAGATATGAATTCTTGTTCTTTGCTCAAAGTGTGTCTGTATTAAACTGACTAAATGTTATTGAGACTGAAAAGAGCCACCAGTGATAGGATTGTCAACAAATCTTTCCCCTTTCCAAGGCTAACATAAATGGGATTCACAGATCTTTGATAAGCATATTAACAGTAAAAGGGTTGTCAGGGGAGTCGTGGGGACAATTAAAGACCAGAATGGAGATTTACTGAAGGCAGTTAAGGTACTAAATGACTGTTTTGCATTGGTGTTTACCAAAGAAGATAGCTTTCCAAATCTGCAATGAACTAGGATATTGTCAGGGTACAGGATGAGATAAAAATAGATAAAGAGTAGGTTCTAGAAAGACTGACTACATTTAAAGTAGACAGTCACCTTGTCTAAATGAAATGAAACCTCGGCTGCTGAGGGAATAGGGGAGGAATTGAAAAGGTGCTGGCCACACTCTCGCAACCCTCCTGCGATGAAGGGATGGCGTCTGCAAACTGGAAGATTGTAAAAGTTACACCCTTGTTCAAAAAAGCAGAGAAGGATAAAGCCAGCAATAAAGAGCTGTCACTTTAATGTAGATGGTGGGAAAACTTTTTGAAACAATAATCCATGGGAATATAAATAGCCACCTGGACAAGCATGGAATAATGGACAGCCAAGATTAATTTATTAACTTTGAGTTCGTTGATGAGGTAATAGAAAGGGTTGATGAGGGGCGTTGAAGAGGCGTTTCACCAAGTATCACATTAGGCTTGTTAACAAAGTTAAAACTCTTGGGATAAAAACAGCATTAGCAGTAAGGATACAAATTTGGCTCAGAGATGGGAAAGACAGTTGTGCTAAATGCATGTTTTTCCTCAGACTGTATGGAGCGATACAATGATATTCCCCAATGTTCACTACAACTAAATAGATTCCTGATTAACAAGGGGGTGAAAGATTATTGGGGGTAGGTGGGAATATGAGGTTGAGGTTACAATCAGGCCAGCCAGTATCTTATTGAATGCAGGCTCAAGGGGCTGAGTGGCCCACTCCTAATTCATATGTTTGCAGGTATGTTCACATCTTCTTCTGAGAAAATTCACAGAGACTTGAAACGTTAACTGTTTCTTTCTCTCCACAAATGCAGCCAGATCTGCTGATTTTTCAGCATTTTGAATTTTTATTTCAGATTTCCAACATCTGCATTTTGCTTTCATTTTATCACAGATTTAAGGTGCTTGGCAAAGCACTGGAGGCAACATGAGGAATAGCTTTACACACTGAATCCTTAGGGTTTGGAATACGCTGCCTGGTCGGTGGATGGACATGGATTCAATAATAGCCTTCAAAAGGAAATTCAGATTAATATTTGAAGGAGAAAAAATTGCAGGGATCTGGGACAAGAGAGGGCGAGTACGACTATTCTCCAAAAGGATCGAGTCAGACTCAGCAGGCCAGAGAGTTTTCTTATGTGTTCTATGAAAGATGCACAAACGCTTCTCCCATAAGCATTTGTAAATGAATGATATATTCACTGAAAGTAAACATCCATAATTGGCTACACCCACAGACCCAATTTTACTAATGGCAGTGTTTGCTGGTGATTCTGCTATTCCCAATCTATACCTCCTTTAGACAGATCTTTTGTTTCTTGCTTTGTCCCATTACCAGTTCCTTTTTGCTCTGCACCATCTTCCCTCTTGTTCTTTAATTTCCCCTTTTCTTTCACCCTGTCATGAACATTCACTTTTTTTTTCTCTTTCTCCCTCTCACCCTGATTGTATACATTTATAAAACTGATTATATCTCTTAACTTTTCCAGTTCTGATAAAAGCTCATCGATGCAATGCTTTAACTCTTTCACACTCCACAGATGCTACCTGAGCAGCTGACAATTTCTCTTTTTAATTTGTTTGCAATTGTGATATCAACTTTCACCAATATTACAAGCCTTGTGCCTCGCAAGTCTCTACAGATTAAAATCACCCGAGAAAAGTGTTAGTCGTCACAAGATTGGTCCAAATGTAACAATTTTATGTTAACCTTGTTGAAATGACTCTGAGGCCTGTGCCCCTTCACCTAACTTAGATTTATTTATGTAGTAAGCAACACTCAGACAGGTACCTATTTGTACAGATGAGAGATTCTGAGTACCCTGACACTCTATATTTATGTACATTTGCAGGTCTCCCTGATTGGACAAACCATTACTGATTTAATCTGGGAGGTCATATTCTAAGAGGGCCTCATTAAAGTCATTACACCTATTGATTAGTTGGATCACAGGTGGAAGGAAAAACTTCCCGTTGTCAACCAGTGGCTATTAAGCCAGCAATTATGAAGCAGAAATCCACATTGATCCAACCAATTAGATCACTCATATTTTTTCCCAATGTTGCCAGTGACCAGCAAATGCCACAAAACCAATCAATTCAATTGGTCAAGCTATTTGTGTTCAATTTCTTTGAATAGCTATGCTGTTTCTATAATTAGCTGTCTATATAGGCTGAAAAGTGCTGTTATAAAATGAGTATGTAAAAGCATAAATAATTCATAAAAAAATGAATAGCTGGAGTACTGTGTGCAGTTTCGGTCGCCGCACTTACGCAAGGATATTTTGGCCTTGGAGGGAGTGCAGAGGAGGTTTACTAGGCTGATACCGGAGTTGAGGGGGTTGAGCTATGAGGAGAGGCTGAATAAACTAGGCTTGTACTCGTTAGAGTTTAGAAGAATGAGGGGAGATCTCATTGAGACATATAAGATGATGAATGGGATGGATAGGATAGAGGTGGAGAGCCTCTTCCCGCTCAGAAAGGACAGTAGGACTAGAGGGCACAGCCTCAAGATAAAGGGGCAGGGGTGCGGT
The DNA here is from genome assembly GCF_965287045.1 of Carcharhinus amblyrhynchos. Taxonomy (NCBI): domain Eukaryota; kingdom Metazoa; phylum Chordata; class Chondrichthyes; order Carcharhiniformes; family Carcharhinidae; genus Carcharhinus; species Carcharhinus amblyrhynchos. Next base: position 56,822,050 of record NC_137338.1, read on the forward strand.
TTAGAACGGAGTTGAGAAGGAACTTCTTCACTCAAAGGGTGGTGAATCTCTGGAATTCTCTGCCCGTTGAAGTGGTGGAGGCTGCCTCGCTAAATATATTTAAGACGCGGGTTGATAGGTTTTTGATAGGCGAGGGGATTAAGGGTTATGGGGAGAGGGCGGGAATGTGGAACTGAGCCACGACAGATCAGCCATGATCTTATTGAATGGCGGGGCAGGCTCGAAGGGCTAGATGGCCTACTCCTGCTCCTATTTCTTATGTTCTTATGTTCTTAAAATAAATTTAGCCATAAAATTGGCCAATGTTGGAAATCCACCTAATGTATTGTGATCTATTTGCCCTACTGTGCTCCCCCATGGCTGTAGTCTGTTTTCAGAATTGATTGTTCCTGGATCTTTGCCTTCTAGACCCACATCATAGCACTTTCAAAGCCCAATCTCACTGCTTAGTGCTTCCATGTATTCTCATTTCCAGAATCCACTTCCTTCCTCAACCACTCTCCGTGCATTCAGTGATCCCGCCATCCACTGTATTTCCCGTACTTCCACGTTCAGCTCTTCCTGAAGTTAATGAGAAAGGTATTGGTATCTGATCACACCACCATGGGTCTCAGTGCAAATAAAAACTCTGCTAAAATGCTCAGTGGTTCCATGTCACGGTCTCACTGATTCCATAGGGGGTCTTGTGGCACAGCAGGAGTTCCAGGTTCAAATCCAACTCCATGACATGTAGACCATGGAAAGAGTGTCGATAACGTGATTCAATGGGCTGACAATCAGCTTGAGAATCCTTCCACCACTTCCCCACTATCCCACAAAGACAAAAAACAGGGTGAGGGTGAAGATATGCTAAAAACTGACTTCATAAATTCCAGCATTGCCATTCCATCTCCCTAGCCCATCACATCTACCCTTAACTTCTCTTCCTCCTGTTAATTGCAGAACATCTCTGATAGTGTTGCAAACGTCATGCATAATTAATTTAAAAAGATGATAGATATTGAACACTTCAAGCACAGCTCCATATCAGTTATATAGAGAAATTGGAAAGGAGACAGAGGATGTTGAGGGATGTTGGATACAAAAACTACTATTTTCGTCACAGCGTAAAATGTGCAGCAGCCATGAAGGGATTGGAGACATGTGCAAGAAAGGCACAAAATAAGTGGGAAAGATGTACTGACATCATGAGAGGAAACTGAAGTATAATCTTTGGGATATCCTGAGATTTTGAAGCAATGATAGACTCTTATTTGTTTTGAATGAGAGGTGAAGCCAACTGTTAATGGCAGTTCTGTCTCAATGTTGGAGGTTAGTGGAATACAGGGTTTTGTCCCTTCCCCGAGGTTTCTTTTTGAGATTTTCTCAAGGGCTATTTTTGATTTCCAGATGCTGCATTTTAGTTTTCAGGGGCTTCTTTTTCATTCTCATTTACTCCATTGTCAGGTGATCCATTACCTCTTGCATTTAAGTTGACATGTCAAAAACTTGGACTTGTACAGAAGCAGAACAAGCAGATCAATATCTTTAACAATCATCACCCCTCCATTAAACTTAAAGCCACAGAGCACAAGGAAAGCATTAATTTTCTGGACATCACTATTTAAATTGGCACAAGAAAATAACAAGAGAAATTAGCAACAAAGTGTTTTGCAAAATAACTGATACACACACAAACACACTTTACTTTCAAAAAGTCATTACCTTAACCACATTTTGCACAGACTGGTGAGGATACAGCTAATGTGTTTCTTACATATGCACAAGGCTGACAGATGTTAACCAGGCACTTACTGCCCTGTTTACTGCATCTCAGATCTCAACCTCAAATTCAAATTTAGCAGTTGATCGAGCTTTGATACTGATCATTATTGTTTTTTAAAGTTTTATTGGATTCTGTGTTACAACTAAGACTTTTTTTTATTAGAAAATAGTCATTAACATTACAATGTAGTATCCACTTTAAAATGTATTGCAAATTTAATAGTTCTTTAAATTTGTAAATAAGTTGGTAAAGTAAAATGTCTCTTGTAATCTTTGACATGCAGTGTAAGTATCCACCTCCCTTGTATTTTCTGGAAGTGGGCCCTGGGCCCTTTTGATATCCAGGTAGTTATAATATGCCCAGGCTATCTAAGAAAAGGTAAACCTTAGCAGTCACTTTCCTTGGTGGAGTCATGGTTCACTTTTTCAGATCCAAAACAATTGTCTTTGCGTAGTTGCTGCCTTGAACTCAGGTGAGGGTGATTATTGAGGGAGTCTTACTGATCTAGGGTAGTCAATATTTGGGGGTAGAGTTATAATCTACTTCATGCTGACCTATACTACTGCCCAATTTGCATGAATGTACCATTAAAAGCAGTCAATCTGTGTGATCATGGCATTTACTAATACAATGTAGGTAAATTTATCTCATTACTATACTATATATAGACTCATCATCTTATATGTGGCTAATGCACCAACATGCTGTATCATGAATTGCATGTGAAGGTCCTTGCCTTAGCTATACAGTGGAGGGATGTTCAGAGGTGGCTAGTCTTTTCCACACACCGTGGGGAATAGGATGAGGTGAGGGTAGAGAATGAGGGGGAAAGTGGTGTTTAATCTGCTGATGGGCAGTTTCAAACTAGAACTGGATGAGATGAGCCTCAGGAGCAGATCAGATGCTTTCAAATTAGTGGTGCAGCAGGCCAACAGAAAGGAAAAGCATGAAATGTTAAATAACTTGGAGGAACACACGAGTGAGGTGCAGCAGGAAGCTCTACACTGCAAGGTGAAGTATGAGTTTGTACTTTGTTCAGTATACCACAATGTTACATTGGAATTATGGCAAGCGTTTATTGCTAGTGGTACAAACTGTAACATAATGTTCATTTAAGAATTTAAAATTTGTGGCTGCTGAATACTCTTGTGAAACAAAAATGATGAAGGACGTGCGAGACCAGTGGGGAGTTCACAAACTCCACTCTATGAGTATGTTGGTTGCACAAAATTCCACACAAGATGCTGCTCCGATTGAAGAGAAGTTAGAAGTGGTAAACTCCAAGAATCAGTTCTGTATCCATATCTGTCCTTGGTAATATAGAAATAATCTACATTTGGGTAGAAAGAACTTGGGGTGAAACTGATCAAGGCCAAGAACATGAAACAACTTCCCAGCGAATTGGGAGCCTGGTTTACATCATGCCTGATTTTCTATTTTGTGTGATACAATAATAATGTTTTTTTACAAACTTTGCCAGTAACAAAAAAGTAGGGTTTCTGGTAAACACAAAAGAGATCTGTAAAAATACTTTACGATGACAGACAGGTTGGTAGAATGGTGGTTGAATGGAAAATGCAATTGAAAATGGATAACATTTTGGAAGAGAAAAGAAGTAATGGAAATATATTATCAATGGAAAAGCAATGAAGGCTTGTGGATGAACCGGGTGTTCAAACACTGAAAGTGCAACTGTAGGTAGATTAAACCAAAAAAAAAGCACAGCACACAGTGCATATAACAGTAAAGAAGTAAAGATGAAGTGGTTTAAAAAAACATTGATCAGGGCACAATTAAGAGGAGCAGTTTTGGGCACTTATGCATTAAATACAGAACATACAATGCACATACACCAAGCTGAGGTCAAGATTTGAGGAGAGCTTTGTGCTATTATGACAGAGAAGACTATAAGTTTATCTAAAAAAGTTCAAATGAAGGGCTCTGTAAGACCAAATGAGGAAAAAATTATTTAGTCTGATTAGAGGGCGAGTGATAGGATTTTTGAATCTTTCAAGGAAAGGTTGGATAACAATGTGAAGTAGAGATCAGTTCAGGAGCATTGGTAGGCTGTTCACAGCACACCTCCAGTTTCTCCAGCAAAGAGCTAGCACAGGTATGAGATGCCACATGACCTCCTGCAGTGTTCTGCACTTAAATACACTGGAAAGACCTGTGCAATAAGACAAAGTTTAACCAGACTGGATAAAGAAACTGGTCTTGAGGGAAGAAGAATGGAACTTGAAAAGTAAATGAGAAAAATTTACTAACCCAGACATAAAAATGCAGTGGGAAACATTTAAAATGGAGAAATATATTCTGTTGAGAAGGAAGTTCAAACCAGCCACTTGTACACTATGAATAAATTTAAAGAGCAAAAATTGGAGTGAATAAAAGTGGCACTAAATACAAAGACAACAAAGCGAAGGATGACAAAATGAATAGGAAAGAAGTCAAACAAAAATTCAGAAGACAAAGAGAAAACACAAAATTGAATTATCAAGCAATTTAAAAATGTTGAATAAATCTACAGACACATGTTTAAAAAAAGAAAAATCAGGATTGGAATAGAGCCACTAAGGGGTACACCAAATAAACTCAAAGATATTGATGGCAGAAATATTGAATAATTACTTTATCTTTGTATTTGCTTGTAACTCTAACATGGTTTACATGACACTGGAAAGAAAAATCAAAAATGTATGAAGACATTTAGATTGATGGAGCAGAAATAATTGATAAACTAATTAACCTAGAGAGGAGAAAACTCCTGGTCTAAATGAATTCTATCTGTGAACATTAAAAGAAGTTAAGGCAGAGAGACACAACTGAGGCAATATTATTGTACCCCCCCCACCAAGAAGCCTCGAATAAGGTAGAGTATTTAGACCCATGACTAATGTCAATGTGGAGTCAGAGAAAGGAAATCTGCTGTTCTTACCTGGTCTGGCCTGCATGTCGTTACAGATCTATGCAATATGGCTAACCCTTAACCACCCTGTGAAATGGCCTAGCAGGCCACGCAGTTCAAGGGCAATTGGGTATGAGAAACAAATGCTAGCCTTGCCAGTTATGGCCACACCCCATAAAAAAAAGAAACCCAGAGGTTGGTTAATGTGCAGAATTTGATACCACATGCAGTATTTGAGGTGAATAGCAGAGATGCATTTAAGGAGGAGTTTGATAAGCAAGTGAGGAAGAAAGAAATAAAAGGATATGTTGATGGGATTAGGTAAAGAAGATTGAGAGGAAGCTCATGCGGAGTGTAAACATTGCATGGATCTGCTGGACTGATTCAGCGCTGCAAATACTTTTTATAAACTTTAACATAATCTGAAATGAGAAAAACCCCTGAAAAACGTAACTTTTTATACTCCATAATGTGCTTCTTTACACTTGAATAGACAAGAAAATATACAAGTGCAGTGACCAATTGGTTCAACACTCCAGAAATATTTTATTTCATAGTTTGGGTTGAAACCCCCTCTAGGTTGACAGGATGGGATCTCAACTGTCTGCTGATATTCAGGACAGGATTATCAAATCTGTCTGCACAGTCTCCATTAGTCCCAATAAGTTTGGATCAATGACACAAAACCTTCCACAACTTGGTAATAAATTAGTCATCACATTCAGATAACTCATAAAAATGATGAGTGTGGGAAACAGGAATATAACTGCACAATGTAATTTGAGTTGCTGCTCTTGGGTTAATCCAGCAGGCAGTTAATTTAACTTCCATCTTTTCTTGATAATTCTGATACAGTGGAAATGGATTTTTCATTTTTTTCTGTAAGTAAAAGCAATCAATATTTCTACTCAGAAACCAGTTAGTAAAGCAGATTGGCAGAAATTGTCCTCCTGGGAGAACCTTGCTGAAATGGCTATTCCTCGCGTTCAATGGTTGTTACATAGAATTTACAACACTGAAACAAATATTCTGCCCAACTGGTCTATGATAGTGTTTATCCTTCACGTGAGCCTCCTCCTGACCAACTTCATCGAACCTGATTTACGTAGCCCTCTATTTCTTTCTTACTTAAGCGCTTATTGAGCGTCCACTTGATTGCCTCTGTGTTTTATATCTCAACTACACATAAATACGTGATAGTATTTATATGTGATAGTTAGTTCCATATTCTAATAATTCCCTGGGTAAAGAAGTTTCTCCCAAATTCTTCATTAGATTTGATAGTGACTCTCTTGTACTGATGACTGACTGACAAGTCATTTTACTATAGGGAATTAACAGCTTAATTAGATGTGCGCACAAGTGCAACTTTTAGCAGCTGTCACTGGCTAGTAAACAGGAATGCTGCCTGGTTTGCTCCTCTCTGTGGCCCTGGGATGCTAAGTTTAGTTACACTGCCCCTATTTCTCCCATTGCTCAGATCAGCATCCATCCTTGACAGTGTATAACTCGGTTCCACTCTGCTGGGCAATTAATTAACTGAACCGTGTATCAATGTCTGAAATCTGGCACTGCAAAGATAAATATTGATGCATCTTCCTTTTACGTCTCAGTATCTACTGTTGGAAATAGGATTTTTTTTAATATACAATGCAAAGCAAATCAGATTCCAAAGAGTCATCATAAGAAATCAAAGAAGTGGAGAGGCCCAATTAATGCAGAAGCTCAGTTTACACGGTATGAAATGTTCAGTGCCGTGAATCTCTCAGTATGAATGTTGAACTCTACAGGCATATACAGGAATAAAAATGATCAGAGATTGCATTACTGATCCATCAGACATATCTTTTTATATTCGTTCCCTCGATGTGAGTTTCAGTGGATAGGCCAGCAGTTATTGCCTGCCTCTAATCGAGAATCATATAATCCCTACAGTGCAGAAGATGGCCATTTGGCCCACTGAGTCTACACCGACTCTCCCACAGAGCATCTTACTAGGCCCATCCCCATCCCATCCCCGTAGCCCCACTAATCCCCTTAATCTACACATCGTGGCAATCTAAAGAAAAATTTAGTCTGGTCGATTTACCTAATCTGCAAATCTTTAGACTGTGGGAGGAAGCCAGAGCATCCACAGGAAACTCACACAGACACAGGGAGAATGTACAAACTCCACACACAGTCACCCAAGACTGGAATCAAACCTGGATCTCCGGCACTTATGAGGTAGCAGTGCTTGCAATACAAGTTGTAGGTGGAACAAAATATTGTCACATGAAGGAAGTGAATATTTAAAATGGTGAATGTGGTTCTTTGTTCTGGATGGTATTGAGTTTCTTGAATGTTGTTGAAGTTGTGTCCTTCCAGGCTATTGGATAATATTCCTTCTTAATTTGTATATTACAGACGGTGAACAGGCTTTAGGGAATCAGAAGATGAACTAATCACCTCTGAACTTCAAACCTTTGATCTGCGTGTGTTGTCACAGAATTTATGCGGCTGCTTCAGTTAAGGTTTCGGTCAGTGGTAATCCCTGAGATGTCAGTAAATGTAGGATTCAGCAGTGATAATGCTACTGAAAGTTGAAGGAAGATGGTTAGATTCTCTCTTTTTGGAGATGGTCATTGCCTGGCACCTTATGTGCTTTAGATCAGCCCAAGCATGGATATTGCCATAAACTTTTTCAGTAACTGTTGTGTTACAAACAGGACTGAACAGTATAATCATCAGCCAACATCCCTGCTTTTGACCTTATGATGGAGGGAAGGTTATCGATAAAGCAGCTGAAGATGACTGGTCCTCAGGCATTACCCCGAAGCATACCTGCAGCAATGTTCCAGGGCTCAGATTACTGGCTTCCAACAACCACAATATTTTGATTTCTGAGGAAAAGCGGATCAGATTTGAAATGTTAACTGTTTCCCTCTGCATAGATGCAATCAGACTTGTTGGGTTTTTATGGCACTTTCTAATTTAATTTGAGGTCTCCAGCATCCTCAGTACTTTGCTTTTGTATTGCCACAATATCCTCCTTTGTGTCAGTTTCAAGGATTAAACTCTGCAAACAACTCCAAGATATTGGTCTGTCCCTCTCATCCTTTTCCAAGGCACACCTACCTCTCAGTTGGTGCTCCAGATTTAAAGTTTTACAGCGAAAGTAATAAATCAGGGCAATTAATGTCTTATGGAGCTTCAAAGAATGACAATTTGCTCTTACATAAATACCTGCATTGATTAAAATACATGCTTTTTCCCCCACTGATACAGTTAAGTGTTTTGTGGGTCATAAGGTGGTGATACCAAAATGCAACTTTTATGGGAATAAAAAGTAGGTAGAGTGTAAAAACAACTGCCCATTTGTTGGCACACTTTTGTCACTGTTGCTAAAGAGCAATTTTATCCAAAGCTTCTGTACAACCTTCTTTAAACAGTCTCATTGCAAGCGAAGTCCCAATATGCATCACATTGTTAATTCATGGCCATTAAACTTGAACACACTGTCTATATATATATATATGCATTATTTAAAAATACACAGCATTTATAGCACCAACAGGCCATTCATCTCAACTTTTTCTTTTTGCCTCATCTAGTTATCAAGTTTACTCCTTAAACGCATTGGTATTATTCAACTCAGTTACTCAATGTGCTAACAAGTTCCACATTCTAACCAGTCTCCGGTTGAAGAAGCTTCTCCAGATTTCCTCACTGGATTATTAGTGACTATCTTATTTTCCGAATGGGCTTCCCCACATGTGGACGCATCAGCTGCGATTCTCCCAAAAGTGTTGAATTGGCGGGAAAACTTTTCTAAATCCCAACTGTTTTCTCAGTTCAACTTCTCACCTGTCCTCCCCATTCTGTTACCTGCAGACGTTCCAGTCACGAATATCATTTAAAAACCCTGGGGGACCCTGGGATTGGCGGGGGAGGAGGGGTGGATGGTGATGGTGCTTTCCCACCAGAGTCTGACAGTTCTGGAACTCTATGCATGCGCGGTGGCTCTGATCTGTCAGTCTTCCCATTTGCTGGCCAGCCCAGTGCTGCCCCTCCAATACCCCACCATGGCCCGATTGCAGCCCCCACAACAATTCCTAGGCCAGGTCTGACCCCCCCACCACCCTGCCCATCCTGGAGTGCCCTGATACACAGTCCATCCCCCCAGCATTGGCAATCCCCCTACAACCTGTCCCCCTCAGACCCTCCTCTCCCAACCTGCTGACCCCCCAGGGTCCAACACCCCCTGGGAGGCAGCCCCCCGCCATGCCGGCAGACCACCACAATTGCTGTCCTCCCTCCATCCCAGACCGATCCTCTCTGCAGGGTGGCAGCGGGACCACTCACCTGATTGCCCCTAGCCCCTGCCAGCAATAGGCCCCACCCTCTTTGCATTGCCCAAAGCCCGGTGGGCAGAGCCAAGATGCCCCCTGGGCAGGGACACTTGCCCCTTGGGCAGTGCCAGGTGGCATTGCCAGGATGCCCATGCCCAGGGGGCATCAACCCCTACTGCCCGACCCCCCCTTGATGTGGTCGGTCAGCAAAGACAGGCATCATCAGGAGAGATCCTACTGTAACCAATGGGAAAGCGACGTGAGGAATTCTGTATCATTTTCAGTTTACTACTGGAATTCAGTAATTTAAGATAACATGCAACTGCTTACATTTCTACTTATAAAAAAACTTGAAATAAATTTATTTTAAAAATCATGAAACATTGTGCACCGTCTGACAACTGAAGATTTTTACTCAATTGTTTAGTTGTGAAGAGATATTTAAAGATATTAAAATGTACAATTCCAAATAAAGTAGGCAATTATCGTACATATCACTTATGACTCGAAATACACATCGTTCCATACGATGTTACCTGATATTAAAGAATACTAAGGAAAGTGAAAATGGAAATGGAGGAGACATTGGCCATAATTTTTCAGTCTACCTTAGACACCAGGATTGTGCCAGAGGACAGCAGAATTGCAAATATTGCACATTTGTTCAATAAACAGTTGTAAAGATAAGTCCATCAACTACAGGCTAGTCAGTTTAGCTTAGGTGGTCACTTGGACAAGTATGGATTAATTAAGGAAAGCCTACATGGATTTGCTAAGGGGGAATTCTGTTTAACTAACTTACTGGAAATGAACAGCAAACCATGAAGGAAGAGATTAAGAAATATTGTGCGGCAAGAAGCTAGGCTGAAGCGAATGGCTCGGATTTTGTGTCAGAAATAAAGATGGGGTTAATGGAGCTTACCGTTATTTATGTTTAAATCAGACACTTCAGGCAAGAACAGATGCATAATTGAAGACAAGGATCAGAAAGTTGCTACCTGAGTTGCCTTTCTCTTCCACAAGCTCCGGTAAACGAGTGCTTCACCGATAGATTCACTATTCAAATGCACAAAAAGTGTGAAATTGCTACGCTTAGTCACTGATGTAGTTACGAATAAGGCATGCCAGAGGAAGTTAGGACTAGTCTTTTCAGGTATAAAAGTGACTTTCTAATGGTATTGATACTAATACTGATTGAGGCAGTTCAGAGAAAGCACACTGGACTCATTCCTGCCATTGGTAGCACTGTTGACGATATTTTCCATCACTTTACCGATGACCAAGAATAGACTGATAGGACAGTAATCAGCTGAGTTTGATTTTTTTCTGCTTTTCGTGGATAGGATATACCTGGGCAATTTTCCATATGGCTGGGTAGATACAAGTTTTATTGAGGTACTGGAGGAGCTTGGCTAGAGGTTAGTTTTAGTGCTTCAGTACTGCCAGTATGGCCTTTGCCCTACATGGTATTTTGAACCATTTTGTGTTATCATGTGGAATCAATTACACTGGCTGAAAACTGGTGTCTGCGATGTTGAGGTTCTCAGACAAGGCTGAGATGGATAATCCAACCAGCCCTTCTAGCTGAAGATGGTTGGAAATACTTTGATCTTGCCTTTTGCACTGATGTGCTGGGCTCCCCCATCATTGAAGATGGAGGTGTTTGTGAAGCCTTCTCTTCCAATCCGTGGCTAACACCATCATTTATGACTGGGTGTGGCATCACTGAACAGCCTTGATCTGATCCAATGATTTTGGGATCATTCACTTGCTGCTTCCACTGTTTGGAATGCAAGTAGTCCTTGGTTATAGCTTCACAAAGTTGATACCACATTTTTAAATACGCTTGGTGCTGCTCCTAGGATACTTTGCTGCACTTTTCATTGATCCAGGGTAGATTTTCTGTCTTGATAATAATTGCAGGCTAGACTTTGAGGTTACAGATAATGAATGAATACAATTCTACCTCAAGGATTGCTTGTTGAGCTGCTGGATCTGCTCTGAATCTATCCCATTTAGCTAAGTGGTAGTTTTACACAACGCAATGCAAGTCATCCTTAGTATGAGGATGCAACTTTGCCCTCACAGGAATGGTGTGGTGTTCACTTCCATCAATACTGTCATGGAAGGATGCTTCAGGTAGGTCAAGAAGGGTGAGGTCAAATAGGTTGATTTGTTCACCACCCACCACAGGCTGAAAGTGGCAGGTATGTCCATCAGGAGTCAGAGGAACTTTGTCTGTAGTGATGCTAAGCTCTTGGTGGTACTCACTGAAGTCCCCCAGCCAGACTACATTCCAGGCCCTTGCTACCCTGTGTTCTTTTTCCAAATCATGGAGAAGTATTGATCCATCAGCTGAGGGGATGTGGTAGCAGGAAGTTTCTTTACTCATGTTTAACCTGATGTCATAAGGGTTCATAAACTCTGTACTCTGATGAAGACCTTTGCTTGAAAATAAAACAAATGTGTATGTGACATGTTCACCCCAGTATCTGAGGGAGTTATCTACAAACATCAAGCCTATTCATTTTTGTGGCACAGGTAATCACACAGTTTTTAGTTATGTTGCTGGGAGGTTATAATAATGATTTCCTATGGTTTATGGTGAGTGTAATGCAGAATGAAAAGGAACCTAATTTGATTTTGTACTGAAGTGAAAAATTGTCTTGATCAAATTTTCTAAACCAAGGACCATATTTTGATTGCTTCCATGCCAACGACTAACAACTAAACAACTTGTTGAATCAGGAGAATGTTAATTTAACTCAACAACACAACCAATTCTTTAGGCAGGAAAGAAATTTCCTGTCTGAATTTATTGTTCTAGAATATATTGCATGGACCACCTTCACTATTAGTCCGTTAGTTTCTCATCTCTGACCAGTAATATGTGCATTTAATAATAATGCAGTCCCATTCTTTAGTGAATAAAAGTAAAATGTAGGAACACTGCAAGCAAGAGCAATTCATTATCAAAATGAATCTTGAAGAAAAGGAATATCAGAACCCCAGCTGTATCAATCAATGGTGTGAAAACTGGTTGATTAAAAAAAAAGAGGGAATCACAGCTTCTGTAAAAAAGATCATTGCAGGACACTTTAACCATTCCCGGTGAACCTCCATCTGGTGAAGTATGCGCTTGCTGAAAGTACAAAGAATGCTTCCTGATGCACATTGTGCTGGAAAGTCCTGCGCATAACACTAGGTGGCGACGTCAGCATCTCTGTGAGGAAATGCAAGCGTTTTAAGAAACACGTTTAATTAAATATCCCATCAAAACATATATGTTCAAAATGATTGTTCAAACAATATGAACTAAAGATTAGGCAATTTGTCTTGATGGTATGAATAGTCGATCGTATCTAGTCACATCAGACAAAACTCATCAACCGCAATCAAAGTCTCACTGAGATGGGCAGTGGAAGAAAATTGTTTGCTTTGGTGCTCAATCTGCTGTGTTGAGAGGCAGCTACGCAGTATCCCCTGGCTGCCTTCCTCCTTTGAAAGCTTGATTATTCAAAAGCAACTGTCAATATGGATCCAATTACCTATTTCTTGTCATAACGTGTTATGTTTCACACGGTTTTCCTTCTTACTCCTCCTGTTATGGGAAGACACTAAACATGTTGAACGATGCAGTGAAAAGTGCTTGTGAGATGCATGATGTCCAGAAGCGTTAGATCACACCAGCCTCCCTGTTCCTCCCCAAAATCTTCTGTCCTTCTGCAATCAAGGCAGTTACGATCCACAGATGTTGGCAGCCCTCTGGGGACAAGGACAAACCAGCCATTCATCAAGTTTATGTTTGAACTGTTAGTGTTGGCAAGTTATTTGATCACAGGGAAGTAGGACTGACATGACAGCTGAGCTCAATTCTGATCTCACCTCACATGAGCCTTCCAGCAGGAATCTTAGGAACCCTGAATTTTCCTTCCCTGATTATACACATACTTAGACCAACTACATGTGCCAAAGCAACTAAAATCGGGTAAACTCAGCAGATACTAGAGATCAGTGTTTCCTAGTCTGCATAGCCCAGTGCCACGCTGGGGATGTATGTACCAGAAAACCTATACAACTTGTATGACTTTCAGATCATGTAGCAGCAAGCACATTTCAGTTGTTGAAATGTAAAACATCTTCCTTGTAAATTAATACAGGTGCCTGCGCAGTTGTGATTTGGATATGAGGTCTAAAAGGAATATTTAATCCATCATCTTTGCCTTTAACTTTGAGTCTTAATATATTTTAATGACCATGTTTTTGGTCACAGGAAACAACTGTGTCTGTGTCACTACCCCCGAGTTTGGTATTTGACAATGCAATCCAGTACTTGACCAATTGACTTGTCATAGTCATGTGACACAGCCGAGAGACAATCTGCCTCTGCAGGCAGACAGCTTGAGATCATTTGGATAAAAGTCTCTCCATGAAACACATGAATGAAGACTGCTGTCCTTATGTTTGCTACATGGTGTCAGAGAGCGACAAAAATAGATTTTGAAACTCTCAAAAGGAGCAGAAAAGACACAAGAGAACCCAGGAACATAAAGGTTCAAAATTTGTGAAAATCAGCTTCAGAGAGCAAAAGAAAACAGACAAAGGTTGCAAGTGAGGCGCCTCAGAAAAGTGCACACATGCTGCAAGTAAAATTACTATCTGCAGAGAAAAAATGAAACACAAAGGCTGCAAGTAAATTACTCGGTGAATAAAAATGGCTGCAGTAAATGCTTCAATCCCATTTCATCAACACTGTGCAGTGATACTTGGTATACCTGGCAGTTTTTCCACTTACAACAGCAAAACTATGAGATTACAAATGGTTTGATTAATAAGTCTGTTAAAACTGCTGCGGGTGGACTGCTACAATGTATATGCCACTCTAAATCTAACAAATAAAGAAAGAAAATGACAGAGATTTTGAAAGCCTCAAATACACATGTGAACTGCAAATGAATGTTACATATGAATGGTATGTATTCAATACAGAGTTCAGAATAAAAATTAGACCATTGACCAGTGTGTCACAGTTGTAATGAAACTAGCAGAATCATGTGAATTTGGACAGCTAAAATATGACCTGATTAAAGACAGATTGGTCCTAGTTGAGAGAGACCCCTTGGTGAGGCCCAATCTACTGGAAGGTGAGAAACTGATGCTGAGAAAAGCTCATGTGTCAAAATGTGGAAGTTCTGAAACTCAGTGAGAGCATATGTATGGCAGAGCAGACCAGGGGATACATTATGCTCAGTGACAATCCAAGTTGAAAGAGCTGGACAATCATAGACAAAGGTCAGGATATCGCAGACCATAGCATGCATAGGAAAAGATTGCCCAGTGTGGGGAAGGCAGTGTTTTAACTGCAAGAAGCAAAATCATTTCACACACCAGTGTTTGGTGATAAAAAAGCCAAACAGGTGGTCAGGGGAGAGATTTCAGCAGACGTGTCTGATGAAGAATTATACACAAAACAACACATTGGTTCAGGCAAGTCTATAGGAGACATATGGTTTGTCACTGTTCCAATGATGACTACAGAGGAGGAGATCAAGTGAATAAGAAGTGTTAGATAGATACAGGTGCATCATGCAACACAATAACTTTAACAGACCTGTGCGAAGTGGCTCAACATGGCAATCTGAAAATGAAGCCCTCAAAAGAAAGATTGAGGCTATATAATCGCGCAAGACTCATACTGAAAGGATGAATTAGTCTGACAGTCCAATGCAAAGACAAGAAGGAAGATCTTGAGTTCCAGCTCATAGATGGGGCACAACAGCCATTCATCTCAATTGGAGCAAGTCCCTTGGGCTGCTAATCCTGAATGTACTAACAGAGAACTAGCAACAGAAGACCCCAGAGAAAGGGCAGACAGAAAAACCCAGGCTGAGGGAATCAAAAGACTCAAAAGCCAGAGAGACTATATATTGTGTGCAGTTCTGGTCACCTCACTATAAGAAGGATGTGGAAGCATCGGAGAGAGTCCAGAGGAGATTTACCAGGATGCTGCTTGGTTTGGAAGGTAGGACTTATGAGGAAAGGTTGAGGGAACTGGGGCTTTTCTCTTTAGAGCGGAGAAGGATGAGAGGCGACAATAGAAGTTTATAAGATGATGAGGGGGATAGATAGAGGGCCTGCAGAAACTATTTCCTCGGGTGAATGTAGCTGTTACTGTGGGGCATAACTATAAGGTTCATGGTGGGAGATATAGGAGGGATGGCCGAAGTAGATTCTTTACTCAGAGTGGTTGGGGTGTGGAATACACTGCCTGCTGTAATAGTGGAGTCGGACACTTTAGGAACTTTCAAGTAGTTATTGGATAGGCACATGGAGCACTCCAGAATTATAGGGAATGGGATAGCTCGATCTGGGGTTTGGACATAGCTCGGCACAACATTGAGGGCCGAAGGGCCTGTACTGTGCTGTACTGTTCTATGTTTCTATGTTAGACAGAAAATCCCAGAGAGAGGGGAACAATATTCAAGCAAACCAGAAGATGGTTGTCGACCACAGTGGTGCAATGAAATGCACAAGCTGAAGTTATATGGGGAAGGGTAATGTTTACATCAGAGTTGAACTGGAAGAGTTGAAGGGCAAGATTCCAGCTGAGTTGAAAATATACAACAAACTGATACCTTCAATGAACCAAACCGAATGAAATCTGAACAAACCAATTTCAGAGACAACATGAAGGTGCTAGGAAGAAAGAATGGCCCACAATTTCACAGTTGGAAACTCAAAGCAGGAGTTGGAAAACCTAACCCTAGACACTGACACAACAGCAAGTGTATATACTCAACCAGTGAAGCTGCTCATTCCCAGCCACTGGGCAACAAGGGAGAAGGGACCTCACCAGCTGTACTGAGTACAGAATCACCATTATTCCAGAGGTCCATGAATCCCCAAGGACAACAGGAACAACATACTAACATTCTCCAGACAAAGAACATCAGCCAGGTGAACAACCAATGTCAATGCACATGCATTTCATTGTGAGCCTCACACGATTTAACGACTATGTGTGCAATACATGTGCAGAGCTTGACTAGTGGAATAAACAGTTGTCAATGCATGAGAACAGCATGTACACAAAGGGTAACTTCAGCAACTCACAGTCACACAGGATCATGTGTGCAAATGTATGTTTTGTTTACTGGGAAGAAGGGCATGCTTGTTTTTTTTTTACATGAGGAAAGGTATGTTTGGGTTTTGGAAATACAATCCTGTGCTGTCTGACTAACTGAACTGCCATCGTCATGTGACTCTGCCACGAGACACTCTGCTGCGGAGTCAGGCATCTTTGTTGAACAAAAGCCTCCTACAGAAACACACTAATGAAGACTGCTGTCCTTATACATTCTCCCAAAACACAGCCAATGAATTTAAAAAAAGCCACTGCTTTAAAGTGGCAAATTTGGCCAAAGCTCAATCCCCCAAACAGAAATACGACGCTTGGTGAGGGCTAAATATTTGCCAGTACACCTGGGAAAACTCCCCTACTCTAATTAGAATCGAATGCTGGATCTTTTAGACCCACTTGAGGGAGCAGACGGGTGCTCAATTTAGCATGTCAGCTGGAAGACGATAGCTTTGACACTGCAGTGATCCCTCAATATTGTACTGATGTATTAGTCTAAATTACATGCTAAGGTCTCTGGAGGGGGACATGAACCCGTAACCTTCCAACCTAGAGGTGAGAATGCTACTATTGAACAATGGCTGACAGCTGTGGGTAGCTTTCATATATCATAGAAGATCACTAGAATTATGCATAATGGAACATTTCTCCTTAGTATAATTGGGTGTAAGCATTTTAACTTCATAACTCACGTAAATTAAACTGTCCATGTTACACATTTTGCACTGCAAAGTTTCTTTACAGAGTTCAAGCATAGCTGAAAATGAAATGGAAGATCTAAGCAACTAGAGGTACACCAAGAAGACAATTTTCACAGAAGGTTAAGATTAAATTCCAAGAAACTAAATCAATAACTAAATCTATAAAAATAGCTTAGTCAAAAATCCTAATCATCATGGTGTTGTTCTTTTTACAGTATCATCCCTGTTTTATCCCCATAGTGTTCACTGGCAAAATCAATATACCCTGTTACTTACACAAATACACACCACCACCACTGCTCTCCATTACACTAAAGAAACAAACAGACAGCTCTTGATATATCACCCGATGCAGTGCTGACACTCAACACTACATGCTAACAGTTTGAAAAAAAACTGGCTACAAATGTGACTGAGAATTGGTGATGTCAGAAATATGAGGGCAGGGGATCAAGGTGTGAGAACAAGGGACAGAGTTTGAAGGTCTGGTTATAAAAACCACCGGTTATATCATTAAAATTTAACAGGCGATGAGTACTGAACCAGTGATAAATGAGCGCTGCATGGGAAACCTTTTGTTCTTTGGATGTCAGCTTAATGGGAAAGAAATTTAAATCGTTGCAACATAAAACAATTTTATGCAGCATGTTTCTGTTTTCCCTGAACTTTCAGTGATGAAACCATTTGTATTTTTGTGGTAGCTCTTTCTCTTGTATTGCTCTCTCCCACTGAAGTAGTGCAAAGAGAATTGCTACTTCAGCAGTTGTGACCACACTGGCTTGATTGATGAGAAACATCCCTTTCTCATGTATAATTGCACCATCTATTACTGAGACAAGATTCTGAATAAACAAAGTGTTTTACTTTTGGTGAGAGTTTATGACTTTGTTGTCAATTTGGCATTCATTAAAGCAATGGATGAGCAGGCTTTATCAATCCTGCTCTCTGCAGGATACACAATTGTATCAAATATTCCCTCTCATAACTCTCACAGAATTGCCCTTCTAGAACAATTCTACATCTATTTAATGCAATTTGTGTTTCAATTAATGATCGCCACAAGCAAATTAAGGATCTTGCTCTCATGAACATTTGTGAAGCTACTAGTCAGATTAGACAGTGACCATTTAGTGTGTTAACAGAAGCCAATGGAAATGCTTCTTCTGCTATTTTAATATATAATCAAACCCCTTTTGGAAACAATGCAGATGCACACCTTGTTACTGTTTCAAGGATTGTATGCTCACATGAGAGCAATATGAATATGCTATCTTTCTTGCCACCAAAGTTGTATAAATCTAGATATCAAAACTTCCTGACATATGATAGCTGTACAAACATAAAACTATCATTTTCACAACCTAAGATAGCCCAATGGGGTAAGAAATCCCAGTAAGAGTTACTTAGTTGAGAATTCCACCATCAATCAAGATCACACGTTTATTCTCTACTTCCAGCAAGAAATTTCTCAGCTATAAAAACACACTGTTTGTATCCTTTAAATGAATAGGAATTTTCAAAGACATTGCCATCACGCATTATTGATAAAAAACATTAAATGAATGTTTTGTGGTGTCAAACTTTGAAAAATTATTTTGAACCGTAGGTCAACCAATTATTCTGGGAGCTAAATGTAAACAGCTGAGCAGGTGGTGATGGTAGTGGGGGTGGGCGGTCTCCTGATGTAATTATGTGTCCTTTGAGTTTAGAGATCAGGAAGACTCAAATCTGATCCCTAGTCTGTGCTGAAGAGAAATTCCAGTTACATAAGCTGGGCACATTGTAATTAAGCTAAGTGCCATCAGTTGAAGGAGCAGAAAAAGAGCTTCTGTACCCGATTGCTAAATAGTAGCTCTTGCTGGAAGTATGTTTATATGAACAGGCTTGGCTGTGAATTCGCTGGGAGTTAATTATTCCACCAAAACTCACTGAGGTTCACATGTTGTTCAAGCGAGGCAGAGCCCATGGAATCGTACCGAGCCCAAGCCATCAGCCAGAAGTTTCCTGGAAATGCACTGTGCATTAGCAGATGTGAAAAATGGTGCTCCACCCACCTGCCGCAATGGTGTGTTTTCACAGCGTATCGCCGCCCACTTCAGAGCTGATTTATTATTCAACCATGGGAAATTTCACTGGCTGGCAGCATCTGATTCACCCACCCCACCATGATCTGAGTGCTCGGGGTGTCATATTCAAATGGCACACCTGCACAGTGTTTGCCATTTCTGCAGTATAGAAGGAAATGGCTTCCAAAGGCATAAAATACTCAAGGTGGAATTTTCCGCCAGTGGGATTCTCCGCGTCCGCTGAAGTGAACGGACTTTTGAATGGCTCGCCGCACTATAAACCCCATCTCTTATTGAGGGGCCATAAAATTCAACCCACTGTGTCCAAATTCAGTGACAACCCACTGGTGTACCTGTTGGATGCAGTCGAGACATGACGCCATGCTTTTGACTCCCAGTTTGGGTGACCAATGGAAACCCTGCCATGCAGCCCCTTTCCTCAGTCCCGCCTGGTCCTTCCTCAATCGAGCTCTAGCCTTACAGTACCATAAATGCCACCTCCATCATCTTAACCCTAGTGTGGTAGCTGTAGAGGCTTGCCTGTGAGAGCCCTTGGTCTAGCTCTGAGCCTCGTGAGCGCTGCACAATGCAAGGTGTGTGAACTAATCTCAAAGTCACGAGCAAAGTGCAGGTTGCCAGCTGCACATGGTTTATATACTTTTGCGAAAGATGTTGTTCTAACTGCATGCCTATGTGTGCTATTAATCCAGTGTGGAGGAATGATGCCTGCGGGCAAGTGTCATAATAAGATGCAGTTTTATGGTAATGATATTTGCAACATTTGGCAGCAGGAACCATGGCCCACTCTCGAGGGCTGAGGTGCACAATAACAAACCTGTTTTATGCTGTTGTAAAACCAGCTTTGGGTCTTCTCCTGAGAATTAGCGTTCCACCTGCCATTTACCGCAATCGGCAGCAGAGAGTACCGAACCCTGGGAAGGGGGATGGGTTGGGCCGGGGATAGTGATGAAAATAATTAGCCACATCTTGTTTTAAAGTAATAATGTGTTGATGAGGGACACTATGTGCAAATTGCCCAGCAAGAGCTATGCCGTAAGTTATGAATCCCCAGGGCCTGCTGGTTGATTTACACTGTTCTGTTGCTTAATTTGCACGAAGAGCATCTGGCCATAAAATATTGGAGAAGCTGAAGTATTTTAAGATGTTGCTTGATTTTCCCATCAATTGTTCATTAAAATTCACCACAAACAAATAAATCAGGTGGTTAACAGAGTGGGTGCCCTCTTAATGACGTGATATTTGTCCCCAATCAATCTTCCCGACTCGAAGGGCACAGTGGTACAGCGGTTTGCACTGCGCTCACGTAGTCAGGAATCCGGGTTCAATTCCAGCCTTGGGTGACTGTGTGGAGTTTGTACATCCATCCCATGTCTGCGTCGGTTTCCTCCAGGTGCTCCAGTTTTCTCCTACAGTCCAAAGATCTGCAGGTTAAGTGGATTGGCCATGCTAAATTGCCCCATAACTGTCCAAAGATGTGTGGGTGAGGGAGATAGGTTAATTGGCTTAAATATGTGGGGTTATATGGGGTTGGACCTTGGTAGAATGTGTATCAGAGTATTGGTGCAGACTCAATGGACCAAATAGTGCTTTCAGTGACCTCCTTCTGCACTGTAAGGATCCTATGATCCCAATAAGACACCCCGGTTTGGAAACAAATTGTCCAAGCCAGGGTGTTTTATTGGGATCATAGGATCCTTACAGTGCAGGAGGTCATTGCAAGCAATATTTGGTCCATTGAGTCTGCACCAGTACTCTAACAGAGTATTTCCAAAATTTCCAAAAATAGCTTTCACCTTAGGGAATAAAACTCACAGCTAATTGTCCACCCTGGCTTGGAAATAAATTGTCCCAGCCAGGGCAGACAATTAGCTGTGAGTTTTATTCCCTAAGGTGAAAGCCATTTTTGGAACTTTTAAAATCTTGAACTTTAAATGCGTTCCTTTCTTTCTTTCTGTCCCCTTTTCTCTATTTTCTTAATCAAAACTTTATTTCTGTTTATTTCTGGGCATGATTTGCCATTTCTGTTTTCTTTCTTAATTCTTTAACATTGGTTAAGGAGATAAACAGTTGACCCCACTGTTCAATAAGGTACCAGATAACCGGTTGCCTTCTCCTCGCTGCCGTGGCACTTCCAGCAAATTTTTCCACAAAAACATTTAAGAGCAGAAGAGCATAGGAAAATGTCTGCCTAATGGCATGTTTTTAAAATTAATTTATGGGATAATGGCTTCACTGATCAACATTTATTGCCCTTGAGAAGGTGGTAGTGAGCTGCCTTCTTGAATTGCTGCAGTTCATGTGGTGTTGGTTCACCCACAGTGCTGTCAGGCTTGGAGTTCCAGAACTTTGACCATGAAGGAATGACATTTGGTTTCCAAGCCAGGATGGTGAGTGGCCTGGAGGGAAAGCCAGGTGGTGGTATTCTCTTGTAACTGCTGCCCTTGTCCTCTTGGGTGGGAGTTTGAAAGGTGCTGTCGAAGGAGCCTTGGTGAGTTCCTGCAGTGCACCTTGTAGATGGTAGGCACTGCTGTTCCTATTGGTCAATGGCGGAGGAATATTCCATCGCGCTCCTGACTAGTGCTTTGTGGAATGTGGGAGTCAAAAGGTGAGTTACTCTT
Source organism: Carcharhinus amblyrhynchos (assembly GCF_965287045.1). Lineage (NCBI taxonomy): Eukaryota > Metazoa > Chordata > Chondrichthyes > Carcharhiniformes > Carcharhinidae > Carcharhinus > Carcharhinus amblyrhynchos. The sequence continues at coordinate 56,843,598 of NC_137338.1, forward strand.
TTGTTCATGTTTGAACTGAGTCTGTAATGATGTGAAGAGCTGTGCCCTGGTGGATCCCAAAATGAGTGTCAGTGAGTCGGTTATTGCTAAGAAAATGCCACTTGATAGCACCGTTGAAGATCCCTTCCATCAGTTTACTGATGATGGAAGGGGACTGATGTGTTAATTGGCTGTGTTGGATTTGCCCTGCTTTTTGTCTACAGGACATACCTGGCCAATTTTACACACTGCCAGGGAGATGCCAGTGTCGTAGCTGTACGGTAAGTTCTGGAGAACACGTCTTCAGTACTGTTGCTGGAATATTGTCAGGGCCCACAGCCTTTGCAGCATCCAGTGCCTGACATCTGTGATACTGGGGACCTCCGGAAGAGGGTGAGCTGGATCATCTACTCAGCATTTTCTGACTGAAGATTGTAGCAAATACTTCAGTCTATTCTTTTGCACTGAAGTGCTGGGCTCCTCCATCACTGAGAATGGGGATATTTGTAAAGTTTCCTCTTGCGATGAGTTGCTTAAATCTCCACCAAGATTCAAGACTGGACGTGGCAGGACTGCAAGAGCTTTGATCTGATCCAATTGTTGTGGGATTGCTTAACTGTACCATTTACTGCTTATGCTGTTTGGCATGCAAGTAGTCCTGTGTTGTAGACTCACGAGACTGACACCTCATTTTTATGTATGCCTGGTGCTGCTCCTGGCATGTCCTCCTGCACTCTCCATTGAACCAGGACTGATCCACTGGCTTGGCAATAACGGTAAAATGGATGAAATGTTGAACCTTGAGATTACAAACTGCGGTTGGGTACAATCCAGCCGCTGATGGCCCACAGTGCTGAACGGATGCCCAATCTTAACTTATCCATTTAGCATGGTGGTAATGCCACACAACATGATGGAGGGTATCCTCAATGAGAGGACGGGACTTGACCTTTGCAAGGATTGTGCAGTTGTCACTCCTACCGATACTGTATCTGTAGCTTGGTGAGGAAGAGGTCAAGTATGTTTTTACCCTTGATGGCTCCCTGACTACCTGCCACAGTTCCAGATGAGCATCAGTGTCCTTCAGGACTCGGCCAGGTTGGTCATTAATGGTGTTACCGAGCCACTCCTGGTGATGGGCATTGAAATTCCCCACCCAGATTAGATTCTATTGCTCAATGCCCTGTTCTCATAAGATGTTGCCCAACGTATTGAGAAATGAGTGCAGTAGAAACAGCGATTTTATTTTAAAAAGAAATGTTATCTCTTATATTAGGTTGAGTCAGGCAGAATAGTCATTAAGAACACCAGAGAGGAACCCCTGCTGTAAACACATCAGGAAGAGAAATAACTTCAAACAGGAAATAACAGGCCGAGCAAGAAATAGATTAGCTTTGGGAATCAACACTGTCTGACTTTCCCAGGGCATAAAAGTGTAATCCCTACCTCAGTACATAACATAACAGCACTCATAAGTAAGAAGAGTTTGGCCTCTATCAAGCTGCCTGCCACAGCATTCCACCAGTTCAAAGAGAAAAGAGTAGCGATAATGTAGCTTTTTGAAAACTCCATTCCATTCTTAAAGTTAGAAAGCCGATTCGCAAAGTGGACTGGGCAAGCCTTTAATCCATCTCCTTGCTTGCTCAAAAATCCAAAATCCAATTAATGGCCCCCATGAGAAAGACATACAAGATCCAAGCTGACCTGATGAGCCATTGCAGAATTTTCTGTTGTGTTTGTCGCAGCATTTTGCAATCATCTTAAATAAATAGATGGTGCTGAGTTCCCCCCTAGTGGATTACTTGGTAATTGTACTGCCCAATCTGTATCAAAGCAACAGGAAGTTCCTCAGGTGTAATCTATAATTTATCTGAGCCTTTCATCTGCACCTCAGATATTTGTAGAGTAATACAAAAATAGTCTACATCTAGGTACGATCCGGTGATCCCTACTGCAACAATTGTTTTTTGAACTTTGGGTGTGGAGAACGTGATTCTTTTGCCCATCCCCAATGATGGAATAGCCTATCAACACTTAGTGTACACACATCTCTGGCAAATGGGCAAAGTACAAGAGGACAACCCGTATTAGTACAACAGTGCCCAGTATTTGTCAGAACTTTCATGAGAGGACAGGAGGGGGAAAACAAAATTGGCTGAATAAGGAAACAAATGTGCTAACATTTTTAACTTTACCTCATCAATCTACCTGTTGCAGATAGTCCTGTCAATGACAGTATTGGTAGCACTGGCCACTCACTGCATAATCCTTGTGGAGATAAAGCCTCATCTTCACATGGAAGACACTCTCTGTTGCATTGTGTGGCATGACCACAATGCTTAATGGCCTAAATTCAGAACAGATCTGATAATACAAAACTGGGCTCATCATTGAATCCCTTCTGTGCAGAAGGAGGCCATTCAGCCATCAAACCTGCACCAACAACAATCCCACCCAGGCCCTATCCCCATAACCCCACTTATGTACCCTGCTAATCTCCTAAACACTTTGCCATGTCCAATCAACCTAACTCACACATCCTTGGACTGTGGGACTTGGGAGAAACCAGAGCACCGGGAGAAAACCCACACAGACATACAGAGAACATGCAAACTCCACACAGATCCAAGGCTGGAATTGAACCTGGGTCCCTGGTGCTGAGCGGCATCAGTACTAACCATTGTGCTGCCCATGAAGTGCTGTGGACTAACATAATGGTTCACCAGCAGCAGGATTGTATTCTATCACAAGCTATAACATCATGATCTGGCATTTCCTCAGGCAGCCTCTCTTAATTAGTACATGAATTACCTTTTCTTAATACAGGTTACAAGGAGCTTTCCTGGTCCTTAGTTCCATATATTTACTACTCTTCAAGAAAAATGTCCACCGTAACCTCACATTACCATTACAACAAGCTCAAGGTTATCGGCTTTCTTTCAATCTGTGTAGGAGTGTGTAAAAAAAAACATTTATTTTCCCTCAGAAACTCATGAGTCTTTAGAATTCTCTTCCTAAAAGAATATTTTTAAGGCAGAGGTAGATAGATTCTTGACTAACACGGGAGTCAAAGACAGCAGGCGGAACATGGCATTGAGGTCACAATCAGATCAGCTATGATCTTACTCAATGTGGGGCAGGCTTGAGAGGCCAAATGGCCTACTCCCGCTCGTAATTGGTATGTTTGCTTGTTGAATAACTCAGCTCCTGAATCCCCAAAGTTCACCACCTACAAGGCACAAGTCTCCACTTTCCTGGATGAGTGCAGCTCCAACAACATTCAAGAAGATAGACATCATCCAGGACAAAGTAGCCTGCTTGATTAACATGCCATTCCCCACTGTAAACAATGATTTCCTCTCCCATTAACGTATCTTGGCTGCGGTGCATACCGTATACAAGATGAGCTGCAGGAACTTGCCGAGACTTCACATACAGCAACTCCCAAACCCTCAATCCCTGCCATCTGGAAAAACAAGGGACGACTTCAAGTTCCTCACCAAGTCACAAGCCATCTTGGTTTGAAAATCGATCCATTCCTTCATAGGCACAGGGTCAAAATCCTGCAACCCTCCCTAACAACACAACGTGCGGCATCTCTTCATCACATCAACAGTACTGATTCAAGAGGACAGTTCATCACTACCTTCTCAAGGGCAATTAAAGATGGACAGTAAAAGCTAGCATTGCCAGCAACACCCATGTCACATCAATGAGTAAAAAATAATTCAGCTCAATGTCTGAAGTGTCTTTTTAAACAGGCGATTTAACAATTTACTTAGGGTAATGTTGGATTTTTTTTTGAAAAGAGCTCAAATGATTTAGATTATACAAAGAAACAAAATACTCAGGTTTTCTCAGAGTAGCTGCAGTGCTCAATCTCTCAACTTGCAATCATTAAATCTTGAATTGATGCAGAATCTGGAAATAGACGGTTATTCTGGGCTTGAAACGATCTTCTCCAACCAAAGCTGTCCTCAATCAATACCTTCTTGTGGCTGTAAATAGCTCGGTAAATTCAATAATCCTACACCTCCAGTGGACAATCAAATTAGAAAGGAGTGTAGATTGAAAAATGGTTACAACTGTGCAATGCTCAAAGGTGTTTCTGTAGGTTAATTCACAAAGGACTGAGCATCACAGCTACTCAGACGAGATGTCAACAGGTCATTCAATTTGCTAATAACCCCTGATATTAAATCAGAGACTTGAGAGGCAATATTTTAGAAAATGGAACGAATATTGTTCTCTGTCCAGAAGAAGCTCCTCTTAAGCAGTCTTTATTGGTTTAAAGAAATGATTTTGTGCTTCGTTTAAGCATATCTTGCTGCTGTGGGTGTTGGATCAGTGAATTTATCCAGGAGTGAGAGAGATATGGAGGCAATCTGGCGTGAGGAAAGCAGTACAGGAGCTTTGAAGGGTGAAAACATTTTCTGCTGATGATTGAATGAAAAGATAAACCTTGAGAACCAAGAATTTGGTGAAATCACCTTTTAGTTTGATTAAGCTTCAGTGAAACCTTATTTTCTGATTGAAAACAGAGCTATTAAAAAACATCTCCCCCTTCCAATGAAACTTCAGAATTAGTAAAAGCTGGAACATATTAGCAACAGGAGTGTGTTCTGAATGGAAGATAAAGGCAGTAATCAACTGCTGTCAGGGTCAAATATACTCAATAAAAAGATCAAGGAATTTCAAAATTATGTGTCAGTTTAAAAAGTACAATAACATTTTCTGCAAATGAACCATCTTTCTTAAACATTTTACTTAAACTGCCCTTAAAAGAATTATATTAAAAATAAGGTTATTAACAGTCAATCCTTCTGTCACCCGCCATATAATTAGCTGACAATTCTCATAATTTTTAATAGAGTTTAGAGTGGATGGAACGTGTGAGCTAAAATTAGGAATATATGTCTCATATCAAAATGAATTGGTAAAGAAACTATGTACAGAACACAGATAATGAGCTCAGGCTTGCTACACCATTGCTACTGATTCAAAACTGTGTGGCTCCTAAAAATTCAGTGTTTATAACAATCCGTGTCAGGCTGCCCATGATTTAAAAATGCCACATTTGCTTGTCAATATATAATTTTGGCCAACTTTCTAAATGGGAAATGCAAAGATAAATCTAAATACGTGTATGTGATAACTTCTTCATGGTTGTGAAAGCTTCAACTGAAGCAACATTAAGAACATCTAACTAAAGGCAGAAAATGCTCACTATAGATTTTTCAGCACTCTACCATTGTCAGCTGTGTCTTCAGTTATGTATTCCCTCAACTTTGAAATTCCCTCTGTAAAGCGCTCTTACCTTCCCTCAAACTTTTCCAAAATCAACTCCGTTGACCAAGGTTCTAGTCTCCTGTTCTATTTCTTCAAATCCAGATGGTTTTACTTTTATTTGGTAACACTTCTATGGGATTAGGATGTTTTGATTATGAAAATAAATCTCTGGATTAAATTTCACCTGACAATGCTTCGCCTGAACTGTCACATTTTCCCATTTCTGGACTATCTTCTTAATTTGGTTTCATCTGCAAATGTTGTTGTTTATGTTATGTTTTTGAACCAGTCACTTTTGAATCAGAAACAATTACCACACAGATACCTAAGAGCTTAAGAATAGGAATTAGACCATACCACCCCTCAAATTTATATCACTGTTCAATATGGTCTTCTGCAGCAACTCCATTTTCCTGCCTATTCCTCAAATCCCTGAGACATCAAAAATTTGTGCATCTCCTCAGCTTTAAATATAGTCAATGATGGAAAATCAACAAATCTTTTGGGGAGAGAATTCTATAGATTCACAATTCTCTTGGGTGAAGAACCTCTCCTCATCTCTGTCTCAAAATTCGTTTTTATCCTGAGACGGTGCTCTGGGGTTCTGGATTTCCCATCCAGGGGTAACAATCTCACAGCTTAATCTATGAAACCCTTTAAAATCTTGTATTTTTCCAGTGACATTGCCTCTCACTCTTCTCAATTTCTGAAAGTAAAAGGCCAATTTACTTAACCTCTCATCAAAGGGCAACCCTACATCCAAAGGACCAATCTTGTGTAACCTTCATTGTACTGCCTTCAAAGCATATATCTCCTTAAATCCATATTCTTAGATATGCAGACCAAAACTGCACATAGTATTCCATGTGTGGTTTCACCAAAGCCCTGCACAACTGTAGCAATAGAATCCCTGCAGTGCAGAAAGAGGCCATTTGTCCCATCGAGCCTGCACTGACAACAATCCCACTCAGATCCTATCCCCAACATCCCACATATTTACCCTACTAATCCCCTGGCATGAAGGGTAATTTAGCATGGCCAATCCACCTAACCTGCACATCTTTGGACTGAGGGAGGAGACTCAAGTACTCAGAGGAAACCCACTCAGACAGGGGGAAAACATGCAAACTCCACACAGACTATCACCTGAGGTCAGAATTGAACCTAGGTCCCTGGCGCTGTAAACTTACAATACTTATTTTTTTAAATCTTGCAATAAAGGTCAACATGCCCTTTGCTTTTCTAATTGCTCACTGTACTTGCAAGATAACTTTGTGTTCCTTGTACCCAAATCCATCTGAACATCAACACTTCAAAGTTTCACACTATTTAAGCAAAAATCGTGCAACTCCAGTTTTATGACCAAAGTGAGCAACCTCACACTTCCTCGCATTATACGGTATCTGCCATCTTGTTGTCCACTTACTTAACCTGTCCAAATCTTTTTGCAGCCTCTTTTGAACCTCCTCCCAGTTCACATTCCCACCTAGCTTTGTCTCGTCAGCAAACTTAAATACATTACTCTTGGTCTCTTTAAGTTATTAATTTAGATTGCAATTAGCTAAGGCCCCAGCACTAATTTTTGTGGCACTCCTTAGTCTGAGCCTGCCAACTTATAAGCAATACATTTAGCCCTATTGTTTGCTTCCTGTCCAACAATAAATCCTCCAAACATGCCAATATTTTACCTCCAACTCTAGGAGTGTTGGAGCATACGATGTACCACTTTCAACAATGTTGACATAATATTTAACAACCACCCATTGTTTTCTATGCATTAGTCAATTCTTTATTCATCTAAAATTTACTCTGAAGCCCCACAGCTTTAAATATACCCAATAGCCTTTTGTGTGAAACTTTTTCCAAATGCTTTTCTGCAGTCTAGTTATATCTCACAGTCAGGCCTTCTGCAATGCACTCGGGAATATGTTCCATCAGAAAGAATCCAGAAGATCATTAGGCAGCATCTTCCCAATCTGAACCCATATTGATTACTGTTTCCTGGGATATTATTAGCTTACAGGATAATTTTCAAGTTTCCTTTTGATAATTAATTGTATCGTTTTACATGGGATTGAAGTACGATTGATGTTTCTGTGGCTGCCTACGTCCGTTTTGATGCTCCTCTTAAAAAAGAAGCACATTTTACTCAGTTTTCAAGCAACTACCAACTTCCAGTGCCCAATGACATTTTTGTAAAGTTAATGCATTAAACTTCAATAGTACATCTGCATTCAAGTGGGGGTTCCCAAGCATTGGATGTTGCCTACTTGCACTCTTGACTTAAACCAAGCGAGATGTGCCTCTCCAGAAGGAGCTCACTCTTGTATTAAGAAACCATAAAGCTGCATCTGCATGTATGTTTCAGCAACTTTGGATACTCTTATGTGGAATTGTTGGGAATTTCCTCAGGGGGGAAATTTCTGATTGGCCACTCTGACTGCAGTGAAACCCCGATAGATCATAAAACGGAGTTTTCGCTGACCAGTCAGAATCATAAGGATTTTACAGTTCAGAAAGAGGCCCTATGGCCCGTTGTGTCTCTGCCTCTCTATTTTAATTCCATTTTCCAGCACTTGGTCCATAGCCTTGTGTGATATGACACTTCAAGTGCTTATCTAAACGCTTCTTAAATATTGCGAGAGTTCCTTCCTCTACCACCCTTTCAGGCAGAGTGTTTCAGATTTTACCAACCTTTGAGTGAAAAAGTGTTTCTTTAAATCCCCTCTGAATTTCTTGGCCATTACCTTAAATCTATGGCCCCTGGTTATTGATCGTCTACTAAGGGGAAAAATTTCTTCCTATCTACCCTATTTATAACCCTCGTAATTTTGTACACCTCAATGAGGTCCCTCCTCAGCCTTCTCTGTTTGAAGGAAAATAATCCCAGGCTATGCAACACCTCTTCATAGCTGAGATGCTCCATCCCAGGCAATATCCTGGCAAATCTCCTCTCTTCCCCTCTAGTGCAATCATATCTTTCCTATAGTGTGGCGGCCAGAGCTGCACATAGTACTCTAGTTGTGGCCTAATGAACATTTCATATAGCTCCATCATAACCTCCCTGCTCTTTTATTCTGTGTCTCGGCTATTAAAGGAAAGTATCACATATGCCTTCTTGACCACCTTATATTCCTATCTTGCTGCCTTCAGGGACTTTTGGACATGCACCCTAAGGTCCCTCTGGTCATCTGTACTTCCTAGCATTCAACCATTCGTTGTATATATCCCTTGTCTTGTTAGTCCTCTCAAAATACATAACTTCCCACTTTTAAAAGTTAAATTGTTGTGGGGATTGAGCTATGAGGAGAGGCTGAATAAACTAGGCTTGTACTCGTTAGAGTTTAGAAGAATGAGGGGAGATCTCATTGAGACGTATAAGATGATGAATGGGATGGATAGGATAGAGGTGGAAAGACTCTTCCCGCTCAAAAAAGACAGTAGGACTAGGGGGCACAGCCTCAAGATAAAGGGGAGGCGGTTTAGAATGGAGTTGAGGAGGAACTTCTTCACTCAAAGGGTGGTGAATCTCTGGAGTTCTCTGCCCGTTGAAGTGGTGGAGGCTGCCTCGCTAAATATTTTTAAGAAGCGGGTTGATGGGTTCTTGATAAGAGAGGAGATTAAGGGTTATGGGGAGAGGGCGGGAAAGTGGAACTGAGCCACAACAGATCAGCCATGATCTTATTGAATGGCGGGGCAGGCTCGAAGGGCTAGATGGCCTACTCCTGCTCCTATTTCTTATGTTCTTATGTTCTTAAATTCCATTTGCCACTGTTCTGCTCATCTGACCAGCATATCTATACCATCTATAACCTAAGGCTTTTGTCCTCACTATTTACCACACCACAAACTTTCATCAGTCATGTGAATTGGCTGATCATACCACCCACATTTAAATCCAGATCATTAATGTTACTGTGGCTGAATGGTAGAATTACGGGTGAAAATCCCATTGATTACCAAATATATCAGACACCTTGTTGAACAAAGAAATCAGGATCTCGGGTCATCCTTTCCAAAAAAATCCATACTTTTGACAGGATAAAAGTATGGCACGTAAAAAGAGTGGCCAAAATTGGGATGCAGTGAATATTTTTATGCTTGAAACCAACAAGCTTTGGAGTCAGCTTCAATTGTGGAGGTATCTGTTACATTTCATGATTGTCATTACATAGACTTCCTTCACCATTTAACAAAGAGAGGCTTGATAATTGTGTGGCTACTGTGAAAGTATGCCTTCACAGCACTGGTGCATTCAGGAATTCTCTGCGCTTGCCAGCTTTTCCAAGTGATCATATTGACGGAGATATGTACAAGACAGTGAAATCATATAACCACATGAATGGGCAATATTGATTTTCACTCAAGCCTCACCAAAAGGATTCTGACCATAGTGCTGATTACTGTTTGGATTATACTGGTTCGTCCTCTAAATTTCAGTGAAGTAATTATTTAAATGTACCTATGTTCTCTGGTTTACCGCACATTAGCCATCAGCATCTCAAGAAGATTCCACAACAGAACACTTTATCTGGGTTTTCTGTTGCTAAATTATAAATCATGATGAAGAAGGGGCTTACCAATCTTTTCTTGAAACATGCTTGTGTGTACAGGGAGAATAAGTCACCTCAGTCAATTTTACTGAAAAATTCAATGGAGTTTTACTTCTGATCCTTGCTGAACATCTAATTTAATCTTACTTGCTTTGAAAACTACTCCCTAGCAGAAACTTCCGCTCTTCAAAATTCTGCAAGTTTTTAAGTGGATAACAACATTTGAGATTTAAGGAATTGCACTTTTTAATTTGACCTGTTAAGTTTATGCTCCTTACCATTTTCCTCTTGCTTTTCTTCTTTAATGTCTTCTTTCTGAATCAGTTCGGCCTGAGCTCCAGGGACACAGATTGAGGAACTGTGACAGGAATGACTGAATCCACCATCTCGAGGTAGTGTGAAACTGCGCGGTTTACCCACCCCGCCACTTATTCCTGGCCACCGTTCACCCTCTGCTAATGGGAAAGGTCCATAGTGATCCTGGATCTGGCACCTTTGAGCTGGTAAAGTTGACTGTCTCCGATGTTCTGGTGTTGGTAAGCCTGCTTCACAAAACACAGAATCCTCAAGAGGGAGAGTCTGGAGATAGTGCAGCCCTGAACTGGTCAGTGGAGTTTCTATTAGATCCTGCCACGAACGTCGTTCCCAAGCCCCTGGTTTGCGAATGGGTGACTCAGTACCTCCTGCTTGTTCTGGTCGGAATTCTTCATGGGATGAATGAGAATGGGAGGTTTCCGTAGAGGACAGTCTATTATGCTTAGGTTCAAGGTACGGACTAGCACAGTTCACCTTAAAATAACAACATTATGATCAGTAACAAATATAAACAGTAATTGTGCTTTGCACTTGATCAAAATATTAAGAATAAGGCCATATCTCTCACCTCTCAATAACTGCTTTTAATTACCAAAGAGGATTATCATTTTACTATAATGTAACAAGCACAGTTTTAACGCTATTGCCTATCAATTCACTGAAAATGTTATTCTTTGATTCTTCAACATTTTATTGTTCGATCTTGGAATTCCTTTTTAATTAAACAGTAAATTTCACAGTTGCTTCCATCTATAAAATCAACAATGTGAAACATGAATCAGAATTTAAAATACTGAAAATTTAGGGAAAAGGTAAATAAATATTAAATAGGTGGAATGGGTCTAGCTTTTGGCAATAAACATGAAATTTATAATATGCCTAAAAATAGAAGGAAAAATGTTCAGAATGAGCTTAAACATTTAAATGTTTTTAGAAGTCATGTTTAATGTATATTGCGTTTGAAGGTTAATGTTGCAACATTAAAGCTATTCCTTATATTTGAGTACCAATTACAGTAATATTTGTAGGTTTTCTTTAAAGTGAGAAGGTGCTCATGGCAAAAGTTTACAACCTTCATTGGTTTAATGGAGGGAGAATTTTTTTTGATCTGCCAACAGATTAATGAATTTAAATACACATTGATTCACTATCTTTTTAAGTGGTTTTGAAATAAGCATTTTGATTACAATATTGGCTTGATGTCATTCCAAAGTCAATCCAAAATTTACAGCTATCTTTGTCTATGATAGCGTGATGAATTTAAATTGATTACAAACATATAGTCCAGTTAAGTCAATGCTTAATTAAAACCAAAATAATTTTTCAGGTCCTGCAGGCAGAGAATATGCAAATAAATTGAAAATTAACACTTTTTACAAGCTCATATTGTTTGTGCTTTCTAATCTTAGTAATCTGTTCAAGTTTCTTTGAAGGCTGTGGTGTGAGTTTTGACGTTTGTAACCAACTGATGCCATCGGGGGAAATTGGTAGAAGCCACAGACGTCCCTATCACAACACAAAGCAAAGATATGAAACAAAACTTACTGAAGGCGCTCGAGGGTAAGTGTCATAAGGAGGTGGCGGACTCTCTTGCTTGGGAGTTGATGGGGTGTCTGCATCCTCTTGTTCACTTTCACTCCAATAATCTACCAGGATAAAATAATTGCTAAATAAACTACAGAGTAACATTTAGAATTTACCATACACCTTGTATGTTTTCTGGTATAGTTCATGACAGCTAAGTGCAAATGTTTTACACATAAATTTCCAAGGAAGTTTGTTCAATCATAAGGCAGTAATTTTACTGAATATGCACATAATACACCATAAACCCTACAGCTGTTTTGTATGGTCATCGTTCAGAACTACATATCTGTGACAGACTTGACTTTAAGATTTGCATCGTATAGTTTGTAGCAATTTGTTGAGTGTTCATTACTTTTAATTTGTGCACTATATACTAAAGAAGGAAAGCCCGAGCCCAGAGATTGCCCAGAGATAGGCCTTCAGTTATTCACGATGTTTTTAATGTCAACTGACTGGCTTCATTTCCAGACTTACACTCCACTGCTTGTGGACACAGGCCAGACATTTGACTTTTTTTTTACTGGTTTTAGTTTTACTCTCGTTTTCCTTTTTTTTTGTTTTGGACAGCATCTGATCATGACTGTGCCAGTCACACTTTCTTTAGATACAAAACTTTTGTTTCTTGTTCCATTGCCACTCCATTTGGCTTTGTATCATCAACCTTTTTGCCTTTTAATCTCTCCTATCTTTCTCCCTATCACCAACCTTTCCTTTTTGTTTTATTCCCACACTTCCTCCCCTTGCAGTTTCCTAACATCTTCATGACGGAAGACACTAGTAGAATGTCGGAGCTCCAGGAGAAGCTCTAGGGGGCATAGATGGCAATCACTAAGGAGAAGGTTCTAGGGAAATTGAAAGGTCTGAAGGTGAATAAATCACCTGGACTGGATGGACTACACCTCAGGGTTCTGAAAGATAAAGCTGAGAAAATTGTGGAGGCAGTGGTGGTGATTTTTAGGAATCACTGAAGGCAGAGGGATTCTCAGAGGACTGGAAAGTAGGTAACGCAACACCACTATTTAAGAAGAGAGGGAGTCAGCAGACAGGAAATTATAGGCCAGCTAGCCTGACATTGGTCATTGGCAAGATTTTAGAGTCCATTATTAAAGATGAGATCACAGAGTACTTGGAAGTGTACGATAAAATAGGACTCAGTCAGCATGGCTTGGCCAAGGGGAGGTCATGTCTGACAAATCTGTTAGAATTCTTTAAGGATGTAACAAGGAAGTTAGATAAAGGAGAACCAGTGGACCTGATTTATTTATATTTCGAGAAGGTTTTTGACAACATGCCACATAGGAGACTGTTAAATAAGTTAAAAGCCTATGGTGTTAAGAGTAAGATCCTGGCATGGATAGAGGACTGGCTGACTGGCAGAAGGCAGAGAGTGGGGATAAAGCTTTGTTTCAAGTTGCTTTAACACTTTTTGTAACACATGCTGCATTATTCTTTGTTACCTTTATGTCGAGGCAAATTTTGAAAATTCAAAATCACAGAGATTTTCTGAACCTGCCATGGGAATCGTCAGGGCCAAGACAGAAAATTTGGCGAATCATTTAAAGGTCCATTGACCTCGGGTGGAACTTAGGACGGTCTTAGGATGCGTACGGCTGGAAAATCCCTATTACATCCTATTTCACTATTTACATTTCAAAAATCATAAGCCAGACATTCAACTGACATTTGGGTGCAATGCCTGAGTACTTGTGTAACCATATAAAGGACTAATTTTAACCTGAACTGTGTAATGGAGAACTAATGGAATCAGAACTGCAGCCATTAGAAATTAAGATTGAATGGAGTGTAATCCAGTACCTTCCATTTTCCTGCATTTATATAGCACCTTTATTCTCGTAGAACATCCCAAGTTGCTTCATTGGAGCACTGCAGGTGCAGCAGGTGGTCAGGAAGGCGAATGGGATGCTGGCCTTCATAGCGAGGGGGATTGAATATAAAAGTAGGGAGGTCTTGCTGCAACTGTACAGGGCACTGGTGAGGCCACAGCTGGAGTACTGTGTGCAGTTTTGGTTGCTGCACTTATGCAAGGATATTTTGGCCTTGGAGGGAGCGCAGAGGAGGTTTACTAGGCTGATACCGGAGTTGAGGGGTTGAACTATGAGGAGAGGCTGAGTAGACTGGGCTTGTACCCGTTGGAGTTTAGAAGAATGAGGGGAGATCTCATTGAGACATATAAGATGATGAATGGGATGGATAGGATAGAGGTGGAGAGGATCTTCCCACTCAAAGGACAGCAGGACTAGAGGGCACAGCCTCAAGATAAAGAGGGGGCGGTTTAGAACGGAGTTGAGGAGGAACTTCTTCACTCAAAGGGTGGTGAATCTCTGGAATTCTCTGCCCGTTGAAGTGGTGGAGGCTGCCTCGCTAAATATATTTAAGACGCGGTTTGATAGGTTATTGATAGGCAAGGGGATTAAGGGTTATGGGGAGAGGGCGGGAATGTGGAACTGAGACACGACAGATCAGCCATGATCTTATTGAATGGCGGGGCAGGCTCGAAGGGCTAGATGGCCTACTCCTGCTCCTATTTCTTATGTTCTTATGAGCAAACAAAATTTGGTATTGAACCACATGACTTAGGGCAGGATTTAAAGGAGGGTCTTAAAGGAAAAAAGAGAGGCAGAGAAATGTCTTGTAGGAACATACAGCTGAAGGCATGACCACTAGAGCTGGAGCAATTCAAATTTGGGGTAAGAAAGATGCCAGCATTGAAGAAGTGCTGAGATTTCAGATGGATGTGGGGCTCAAAGTGATTACAAGGACTTTGTGGTGAGTGGTGAGACAATGGAGAGATTTGAAAACAAGAATAAGAGTTTTAAAACTGAGGTGTTGCTGGGCTGGGAGCTGATTATGCTCAGCAAGGACAGGAGTAATGGATGAACCGATAGGTTAAAATTACCACCACAATGTTACACATAAGATCCATGTCTAAAGGTTCACTGATATTGAGTATATTACTATCGGACACTGTTACATTGTACATAGTTACATTACTGTACCTTGGTCTTGTCTGAGCCGTTGTTCTTTTTCTGCATATCCCACTGTAGCTAAGCCAAGCCTGCTCAACCACCTGTTAATAATTAAAAAGGAAGTCACATGATTAATTACCCCTCTGAAGATAGTAGGACATTTATGAAGGGACTTTAAATAAAGACAAACAAGCAAATAGGTAGTTTAGCTCCTCTGCACTTTGGTTTCGAAGTTTAGTTGCAAGATGAAATAATGAATTGCTAGACCACGTGCCGTGATTTATTTTGTTGGCTGTGAAGTACACGGTTTTAGATGCTTTTATTCATCAACCACTTGGCCCGAATGTATGTGGCTTACAGTATCGAGACATGGCAGGCACTGCTAATTCTACTTGTGCATTGCTTTCATTCAAATGCACCAAATGGAAATGATATCTTGTCCAAACTACAACCTTCAGATAGCAATTTTATGCTGCATTTATTTTACAGAATTAGTTCAACTCGAAACTCAAAAGTGCTCTGGAATTATCTATACTTTTTAGATAGAACATAGAACATAGAACATTACAGCGCAGAACAGGCCCTTCGGCCCACGATGTTGCGCCGACCAGTTAAAAAACAATGACCCACTAATCTAAACCAATCCCTTTTCGTCCAATAGATGGCAGATTCTATTGCCCCAAACTATCAAAACAACAATGGGTACGAAAGCTTCACATTAATTCTTTATTTTCTGGTTCCTGTGACGTACTTGGTAAGTTGAGGAAATACCTAGCGTTTAGTTAGGAAATATGCTTTATGTGTGGTCAGGCTCAATTGTTCAGTCTCTCAATGGACAGAATAATATTGTTTTCAATACATTGCCACCGGAAGCAAAATTGCCTCAGTTTTTGTCATGCACTATATGAATATTAAATGAATGCAGAAAAGCAATGCAGAATTTACCACAACTTGTAGTACTTCACTACTTGATATGTCATTCATTATGAAAAAACTGTACAGCCATGCTAATCCAAACAATTACTTTCCAAACAAAGGACTGATGGTGGCAAAGTTGACTGTTTTAAAGTTTAAGGGGCAGAGCAGGTTGATGGGATCAGGTGATACATGAAAAATTAAAAAGAAACCCAAACCTAACCCCAATGTGCCAACTTCAATGTTTAACAGAAATACAATAGGGGGCCGGTGATCAATTTACTCCCATGAGGTGAGTTGGCCTTCTCCATATTATAATGAAGCTGTAGACCTCACATTTAACTTGTTTTCCTGTTTTAAAACTGTGCAACTGGGTTTCTCAGGCCATGGGAAACCCAATTGGTGCAGTAATGCACGTATAGCTTAGAGTCAAGTGACTTGACAACACTGCTTGTGGATTAAGGTGATCAATGGGTCAGTCCCCATCCTCAGGACTTATTCTTTTCCCTTTTGCTGGACTCCCCCATCTCTGGTCAGGACTTGAAAGATGAACTCCACACCCTTTGCTCTGGATTGGAATGCCTCTCCTGGCGCCAGAACTCTTTGGGATTGGGGATCAAACCTGGCTTTTCAGGATTGGGGATCAGGTTCTGCCTTCTTTGTTCGCATTCTCTCAGCTGCAGCATCCCTGTCTGCTTCTGTGGCTACAGCTCATATAGAGTACTCCCCATTCAACAGGGAACCAAGTCTGTTAATCTGACATCTGAATGGAGATCCACTTTTGAAGAAAAATGTACACTTTGGGAGTTAAGACACCACAGCACAGGGGAAATGTAGATTACCATTCCTGGATTCCTGATGAGAACTCTTCACCATCCCCACTGCTCCCCAAGCACCCCATCTCCTACCCCATGCAACATTCCTGCCTACGCACACCGCGTAAGTCAATGTAAAAGCCTAATATGTTCAGTTAAATGGTAGTAACATAAATACGAATGATTTAGACCATAAGACATTGAAGGAGAATTAGGCCACTTGGCCCATAGAATCTGCTCCACCATTCAATCATGGCTGATATTTTCCTCAACCCCATTGTCCTGCCTTTTCTCCATAAGCCCTGCCCCCCCTATTAATCAAGAACCTATCTAAATCTGTCTAAGATAGATGACCTGGCCTCCACAGCCCTCTGCGACAAAGAGTTCCACAGATTCACCCACTCTCTGGCTGAAGAAATTCCTCCTCATCTCTGTTTTAATGGATCATCCCTTCAGCCTGAGGTTGTGCCCTCTGGTTCTACTAGTAGAAACATCCTCTCCATGTCCACTGTGTCCAGGCTTCGCAGCATCCTGTAAGTTTCAATGAGATCCCCCCTTATCCTGCTAAACTCCAACGAGCATAAACCCAGAGTCAGTCCTCAACCGTTCCTCATAAGACAAGCTCTTCATTCCGGGGATCATTCTTGTGAGCCTCTCTGTACTCTTTCCAAGGCTAGCACATCCTTCCTTAAATATGGAGCCCAAAACAGCTCACAGTACTCCAAATGGGATCTGACCAGAGCCTTATACAGCTTCAGAAGTACATCCCTGCCCTTGTATTCTAATCCTCTCAACATGAATGCTAACATTGCATTTGCCTTCCTAATTGTTGACTGAACCTGCACTTTAACCTGAAGAGAATCTTGAACAATGACTTCCGAGTCCCTTTGTGTTTCTGATTTCCTCAGCATTTTCCCAATTAGAAAATAATCTATGCCTCCATTCCTCCTTCCAAAGTGCATAACCTCACTTTTCCACATTGTATTCCATTTGTCATTTATTTGCCCGCTCTCCTAGCCTGTCCAAGTCTCTCTGCAGTCCCCCGCTTCCTCAATATTATTGGTCCCTCTACGTATCTTTGTATTATCTGCAAATTTAGCAACAGTGCCTTCAGTTCCTTCCCCCAAATCGTTAATGTATATTGTGAGAAGTTGTGGTCCCAGCACTGATCCCTGAGGCACACCATTTATCTGAGAAAGAACCCTTTTTCCCCACTCTCTGCTTTCTGCCAGTCAACCAATCCTCTCTCCATGCCAGGATCTTACCCTTAACATCATGGGCACTTAATTTTTTTAACAGTCTCCTATGCAGCACATTGTCAAAGGCCTTCTGGAAATCTAAGTAAATCACATCCACTGGTTTCCCTTTATCCAACTTCCTTATTACCTCAAAGAACTCTAACAAACATGACCTCCCCTTGACAAAGCCGTGTTGACTCAGTCCTACTTTATCATGCACTTCCAAGTACTCTGTGATCTCATCTTTAATAATGAATTCTAAAATCTTGCCAAAGACTGAAGTGAGGCTAATCGGCCTATAATTTTCCATCTGCTGCCTTTTTCCCCTCTTAAACAATGGTGGTATATTTGCTATTTTCCAGTCCTCTCCATGCCTCCAGTGATTCCTGAAAAATCAACACTAATGCCTCCACAATTTCCTCAGCTATCTCTTTTAGAGCCCTGGGGTGTAGTCCATCTGGTCCAGGTAACTTATCCACTTTCAGCCCTTTCAGTTTTCCCAGAACCTTCTCCTAAGTGATGGCCACTGCATCCACCTGTGCCCCCTGACTCTCTTGGAGCTCTGGCATCCCACTGGTGTCTTCCACCATGAAGACTGATACAAAATAACTATTCAGTTCCTTTGCCATTGCTTTGTTTCCTATTATTACTTCTCCAGCCTCATTTTCCAGTGGTCCAGTGACTATTTTTGCCTCTTTCTTACCTTTTATATATTAAAAAAAAACTCTTCCTACCTGCTTTTATATTACTAGCTAGCTTACATTCATATTTCATCTTCTCCCCGTTATTGCTTTTTTAGTTGTCCTCTGCTCACTTTTAAAGGCTTCCCAATCCTCTGGCTTCCCACTTATTCTTGCCATTTTGTATGCTTTTTCTTTTGCTTTTATGCAGACCTTGACTTCCCTCATCAGCCATGGATGCTTCATCCTCCCCTGAGCATCTTTCCTCCTCCTTGGGATGAATTTGTGTTGTGCCTCCTGAACAACTCTCAAAAATTCCTGCCATTGTATGGTTGGAATAACTTTGAAAAAGAACTACGTGCATACCTCCTTCAAAGTCATACTCAATCATCCTCAGCTATCTATTAAAATTCAGAAGTATGATCCATATAAAACATACAGGGGCAGAACTTCCTCTTGGGTCTGCACTGCAATTTTAACAAACTCCTGGAGAAATGATATAAACAGCCAAAGTTAGAGCCTGCAATGGGGACAATTCACAGGAAAATTCCAGGTGACCTAATTTTGCTTTGGTTTAATTTATGTGATAATGCTTATTAAGACTTAATTTAATGGTTTACTTACATGCCAGTAATGTGGAGCCACAGTGCTAATGCTAACAGAATTCCCTTATCTAACTGGATGCAAACCAATTAGTTCAGCACAAAGAATTCAAAATAAAAATCAGCAGTTTCATTTCTTTTTATTCTTAATTAAACCGCTTCCATGGCTAAAGTGGTATCCTATGCATTATATATATAACCAATGCCACCTATATACAATCTTGTTTTACAATGAAAACAGTGGCAGGGTGCATTCAAGGAAAACCCCTCAATAACATCTGGACCAGAAGATTTCATCTCAGGTCAATGGCGGGCTGCCTATCACCAAAGTGAAACATGTGACGGGTTGCATGATAAATCCCACCCATCAGGTTGCACGTAGAGTTCTGATGACAGGTCATTGAACTGAAGCATTAACTCTGTTTCTCTCTCCATAGAGTGCTGCCTAACATGTCAAAGTTTCTGAAGTGTGCCAGGAAACAGGGGTAGATTTAAGTAATTTATATTAGAATTTGTCATTATTAGAAATAAGGCATAGCCTTAAGTAAGTTTGATTTTGTGTTACTGTAGTTGAAAGGGTTAATGACATCAGTTTGATTTAGTTGTATATATGGTAATGAGGATTTATAACCTGAAAACAAATAGGGACACTCTGGGGCAGAAAGAACTTTTGAATTAGTTGCAAGTTAGCTCCAGAAGAAGTCGGACACATGATGAGGGAACTGCAGAAAGCACTTTTCCAAAAAAAAAGTCCCAGAAACCAGGCAGTGGGGACAAAAGTATATCTCGGGAAGGCAGTTAAGTTAAGGGACAAAGAACAAGAAGTTGTTTGGTGAAATTATAGTAAAAAGCAGAGAAAGGACTTGGAGTTAAACAGACAGCTACAGAAACCAGTTTTAAAGTGGGCTGTTGAGAAGCAGACATCTGAAGTAAATCAGAGGTTTGGTAAAACCTTAATACATCCTGTGAAGCAGTGGTGTTCTGTTGGCATGGCTGTGTACCTCAGAGATTGTACGGAAGCTTGAATGCATGTGGAGATCAGGGCTGAGGAATACTAAAAGGAGACTGAAATCCTGGAGGTGGATCCTTGGTGAAAACATCCAAGAAAAAGCCTTGTGTAGGAGAAGATTTCACAGCGTTTTCTTTGAGAGTGGAGTTTGGAAACACTCATGTGAAAGTCAGAGTTTCAGTGAGACCAGTCAGCTTTCAGTGTGACGAGCATCTGAAGGATTTGATGAGACATCCACAAATATTGTATTGAGTAGCATTTTTTGCTTGGTCACTGGGTTTCAGAGTGTAGTGTGTCTGACCACATTTTGCTTATACGTTCATGTGCCTGTATACTTAATTTAAGTAGGATATCAAACATTTTCCTATTCTGTGTCAATTGCATCAGCTTGAATTCATTGTGTGGACAATGGAATATTGATATTGTCATCACATGTTTGAAACTGGCTGGAGAGGGTGCTACTATCTTATTGATCCTCACGAACAGACCAGTAACTCAGTCTAAGACCAACACTGGGAGAGATCTCGTCTGGCAAAAGTAAACATGCCTGCTTCAAAAAGAAAGTGATCTCAGATAGTGAAGAGAAGTTAATTTCTTTGACCTGCAGGATTTTATTTCTTCATTACAAAAGCTTGGCTATAATTCCATCTGAAACAGCCATAAATTCCAACCCTTATTTGTCCTCAGAGAGCCAACACAGAATCCTTCAGGTCTGGAATGTTTTCAGGGCCATTTCAGAGAGCATTTAAGGGTTAACTGCATTGGCTTGAGTTTGGAGTCACATACAGGCCAGACCAGATAATGACAGCCTTCCCTAAAAGACATTTGTGAGGTAGTATGGTTATTAGGGATGGGGATTGATAATGTGGGTCGGTGAGAGATGGTGGGGGGAGGGGAGGTTGATCAGGGGGTTGGAGCGTGCAGATGCAGCTGTCAGATCACAGTGTCTGTTGGGGACTCTGAGAGGAAGAACCCCTGCCTTCCTGGCCCATTGACAGAACTGGAAAAGCTCCTAATTCATTCATGCAGTATTCCTCACCTCGCTTTAGCTGTTGGTTTCCCTGAGGTTTAGAAAACACAATAGGTCCTCACTGCAGTTGGAAGCGAGATAGTATCTGGGACAATTAACCTCATTAATACATTAAATTGAATGGTCAACATCCTGTGAATGGATTGGCTATCTGGTTTCTCGTCCGGTCTCGATTAAGGCTGGAAATTAGTGGGTTGAGGCTGGATTTGAGATATTTTATTTTCACATCCCACCTGACCCATACCCACCATTTGTATGGGTTAAAATTTACCCCAATTTATGTTTGATGACCAATGGATTGGTATCAACAACAATTTACATTTATATAGTGCCTTCAATTTAGTAGAACATTCCATGGGGCTACATGCCCATGTAAAAAACTGACACCAGGCAATGCGGGAGATATTAGGATCAAAAGCTTGGTCAAAAAAGTGAGGAAAGATATTCGGAGAGTTTAGGGAGAGAATTTCAGAGCTTAGATGATTCTATTTAATCGAGGCAACAAATGAACGATTGCGCATGAATTCCCTTCAGAATTAATGACGTTGATAAATGCAAGGGCCTTTTACAGCCAATTATAATTTTTAAGTCTTCATATTAGCAATATCACCTCAACTAACAAATATACCAAAGGGATTTGTTAGCAGAATTCATTACCAGGACGTGTAAGTCGTATCTGAATTTCATGCTGCGTTACAGCTTTTTAACTGTCTCCCATCTATTATTTTTACATAAATAAGAGATATCTTGGATTATGTAAATATATGGACATTTATCAGTACAAGGTTCTCCTTTCAAATTAAATGTAGTTACTGTTTGTCAACTGTGAGGCAGTTTGATATTTAATATATTGTTGTACAGGCTGGTTGACTGAATTTATTTTCCTTTACAAGAATTCTACTGTACTCAAGGGAAAATATGCAATGGCGTTATCATAAAATCTACACCACCATGTAACAGCTCTGGTGGCATGCTTCTAACATTGATGAATGTAAGCAATTCTGTTCCTCAAGAACAGGTTCTGTTAATTGCCTCATTAAAATAATCTGTCAATTCATTGCTCTTTTTGCCCTTACTTTTGAAGTAAGTTGTAAGGAGTACACAAAGGGGCTGCAAAAGGATTTAGACAGGTAAATGAGCAAGATTGTGGCCTATGGAATATAGTGTAGAGAAATGTGAAATTATCCACATTGTTGGAAAATATAAAATAAATATAAGAAATATAAAAAAAAGGATATTTTTAAATGGTGAGACTGGGAAATATTGGTATTCAATGGGACCTGGATTTTCTAGAACATAAATCACAGAAAGTGAATCTGCAGGTACAGCAATTAGGAAAGCAAATGCTATATTAATCTTCTTTACAGATGTTTTGGAAAATTAGAGTAAGGAAGACCTATGGGAAATGCATAGAGCTTTGGTAAGGCCACACCTGGACTACGTCCAGTTCTAAAAAGAGAGATAAATTTGCCTGAGAAGCAGTGAGCAATGGTTCATTTAACTGATTGTTGGGATGAGGACAATTGTCCATGAAGAGAAATTGAGGAAACAAGATTAATATTTCTGTCCATTTAGAAGAAATGAGAAGTGATCTCATTCTTAATAATGGGGTTGCTGCAGGAAGAATGTTGTCCTGTCTGACAAAATTAGGGATTACAGTCTCAGAGCAAGGGATCAACCATTTAGGACTGAGATGAGGAAAAGTTTTATTACTCTAAAGGTTGTGGACCTTCTCTACTCCAGGGAGTTATATATGCTCAGTCATCAAGTATACGCAATCGATTTTTAGTACTAAGAGAATCAAAGGATTTGGGGATAGCGTAGGAAGGTGTAGCTGAGGGAAAAGATCAACCATGATCTTAGTGAATGGCAGAACAAGCTTAAACGGCTGAATGACCTATTCCCTCTCTTATGTTCCGACAGTCCATATTTTTTGTTTTTCTTGTGAGCACTTGACTTGATCAATAACTAAGCACTATGCTTTACCTCTCTCTCTTCAAAATAAGAGAAACCCAGGGGGGTTAGTATCTTCCTTTTGCTTTATACTGCAGTATTCATTATGTGGGTACCCTAAACAAAACCGTGATGTGTTCTGACACTCCACCACTGCACAAAATGCAATGCCAGCATAAAAAAGTTTAAGAATGTTAAGTGACTTCTATTTATTTAAGTTTTTTCAGATGTATTCACAATTTCTCGACCTTCCCTTACTGAACTCTGACAAGCCATTAAAGTTTTCAGCTTGGACTCCCAACTCTACATGCCCAACTTATTGCCACCCACTCAAACTTCACTGCCCTCTGTCCCCATCTCCCTCAATTCTAGCCCCTATTAATTCCATTCATGGCTCTTGTCTCCTTTCTCTGACCCCATGATTTGTTGGCCTAAAGGAAATGCCTATATCAGAGTGATGCCAGCAGTGACCAATCCTGTATGCCTCTTGATCGCCAGCCTTCTGTCACTATGTCAATTCCATTCGAATGAGGTCCAAGGCCCGAACTCTGGGGAGTCTCATGCTGGATCATTTCTTGTGGGTCCCCACTTCTGGGGACTCCCAAAATTCTGGGTCATTTGAAGAAAATTGTAATCATTCAACTTATGCCGTGTTTGAAGGTCTCTGGACAAGTGCAATTATTTTACTCACAAAATCCCTTTCAAATGTAAAATAACATAATCAACGGCTTTGCACACACCACATCCTACCACAGTAGGAGGTGACAAAAATCGTTGACAAGGGAAGGGCCGTGGATGTTGTCTACATGGATTTTAGTAAAGCATTTGACAAGGTCCCTCATGGCAGGCTGGTGCAAAAGGTTAAATCTCACGGGATCAAAGGTGAACTAGCTAGATGGGTGGAGAACTGACTTGGCCATAGAAGACAGAGGGTAGCAGTGGAGGGGTCTTTTTCTGATTGGAGGTCTGTCACGAGTGGCGTTCTGCACGGCTCTGTACTGGGACCTCTGCTGTTTGTGATAAACATAAATGATTTGGAAGAAGATGTAGCTGGTCTGATTAATAAGTTTGTGGATGACACAAAGATTGCTGGAGTTGTGGGTAACAATGAACATTGTCAGAGAATACAGCAGGATATAGATAGGCTGGAAAATTGGGCACAGAAATGGCAGATGGAATTTAATCCAGAGAAATGCAAAGTGATGCATCTTGATAGATCTAATGCAGGGGGAGCTATACAATAAATGGCAGAACCATCAGGAGTATAGACACAGAGGGATCTAGGTGTGCAAGTCCCACAGATCCTTAAAGGTGACAGCATAGGTGGAAAAGGTGGCGAAGAAGGCATATGGCATGCTTGCCTTTATTGGAAGGGGGCATAGAGTATAAAAGTTGGCATATGCTGTTGCAGTTATATCGAACATTGGTTAGGCCACATTTGGAATACTGCATCCAGTTCTGGTTGCCACACTACCAGAAGGACGAAGAGGCTTTAGAGAGAGTGCAGAAAAGGTTTACCAGGATGTGGCCTGGTATGGATGATATTAGCTATGAGTTGAGATTGAGTAAACTAGGGTCGTTCTCCCTGGAAAGACAGAGGTTGAGGGGCGACCTAATAGAAGTTTATAAAATTATGAAGGGCATAGATAGGGCGAACAGTTGGAAGCTTTTTCCCAGGTCAGAAATGACAAACACAAGGAGTCACAAGTTCAAGATAAGGGGGACAAGTTTCAATACAGATATGTGGGCATGAATTTTACACAGAGGGTGGTGGGCGCCTGCAAATGCACTACCAAGCAAGGTGGTTGAGGCAGACACGCTCATTTAAGACTTATCCAGATAGCCACATGAACATACTGGGAATACAGGGATACAAACGGATGGTCTAGTTAGGAACACATGATCGGTGCAGGCTTGGAGGGCCGAAGGGCCTGTTTGTGTGCTGTATTGTTCTTTGTTTCTTGTTTTGTTTCACAGTCTGAACCAAATGAGGACAAATCAAGGACCAAAACCACAACTATAAAATGAAGAACAGTTTGATTCTACTGCTCTTTCCCAGCTTAAAATTCCCTCTGCTCTTTTCTCACTGAACTTGTTCCTTTTTTGTGGTCTTCCACAATTTTATTTTATACATTTGCTCACATCTGTTGAACATCTGCTTTACCATTACTCATTTTCCTAGAGCTTGTTGATCTGACTGCTGGTTTCCCCTTCAATTCTTTCACTTGATCAGCAATTGAATTTCAACAGGATTGAACGTAGCTTCAGGTGTTTTGTCCATGTTTACTGTCAAGGTTCACACAGCAAGCTGAAGGGAATAATGCGCCAATGAAATTACATCCCAACATGAGCCTGCACTTCAAATACAGGAGAGGAGAAAACTATGGAGAAAACATGGGAAGGGACAATATATGATCCCACTGAGACCAGGAAAATATGAAATTTGTAAAACTCATGTGACTGACAAAGCACAGCACATTTACAGTTTTGTCATTTGCACTTATGGCCAAATTAACTGAGCATCACTGACATTGCATTGACAGTTACTGAATAAAATCAGTGATGAGTGAAGAATTTGTGTTCACCTTGCTACATACAACTTAAAAAAATGATAGAGTATAAAAGTTGGTTTATGCTGTTGCAGTTATACAGAAGGTTGGTTAGGCCACATGCAGTCGGATTAATTCTTCAAGGGCCAAATCTATTTTCTAGTTTGAAAAATTTCTCCCAACTCTAAATTGAAAATGTTAACTGCTAGGTTCCTGATTAGAATAAAGCAAAATAGCAGAAAGATGTACAGCTCCCAGAATAGAGACAGTCTTGAGACAGATTAAATGATCCTGTCACATTATTTCATTTTGCATGAAAAATTTAACTATGGTCCTCAAAGTGATTATTCCTAACTAGCTGCTATAATAACTACCTTTCTCTTCTACTAAAATCACTAATAGGCATTTTGTTTGATGAAGATTTCAGACAAAAATGGAACGCTTATCTAGCCACACCCAGTGTATTCATCACTATCACCTACATGTCTTTCAAATGTTCAATTTCACTTTCCCCAAAATCATGTATACTAAATTATTAGCATAAGGACTTCACTCACTCTGAAGAAATGCATTCAAATATGCATTCTGAGTTCCTCGGAGAGGCTGCCTCTCACTGACACTGCTTCAAGTTTTCTTCTTAAGTGCTTTGACTGCTTATTTGGAGAAACAAACTGAGGTTTAAAAATCAATGTCAAAGCTAATCCTAAAAGATACTGGGCAGAGTTTTCCCAGATGGTGAGAAGTATGTTCTCGAGCTGGTGGTGCTTGGGTTGGGGTCCTGGTATGAACCCGTCATCTTCTGGATTTCAGGGTGACATTAGACTGCACTTTGTGCAGTTTTGGTCGCCGCACTTGCACAAGGATATTTTGGCCTTGGAGGGAGTGCAGAGGAGGTTCACTAGGCTGATACCGGAGATGAGGGGGTTGGACTATGAAGACAGACTAAATAGACTGGGTCTGTACCCGTTGTTAGAAGGATGAGGGGGGATCTTATAGAGACGTATAAGATAATGAAGGGGATGGATAGGGTAGAGGTAGAGAGATTCTTCCCGCTTAGAAAGGATAGCAGGACTCGAGGGCACAGCCTCAAGATAAGGCGGGAGGCAGTGTAGATCAGAGTTGAGGAGGAACTTCTTCACTCAAAGGGTGGTGAATCTCTGGAATTTTCTGCCCGTTGAAGTGGTGGAGGCTACCTCGCTAAATATATTTAAGTCATGGGTAGATAGGTTTTTGACAGACAAGGGAATTAAGGGTTATGGGGAGAAAGTGGGAAAGTGGAACTGAGCCACTTCAGATCAGCCATGATCTTATTGAATGGCGGGGCAGGCTCGAAGGGCTAGATGGCCTACTCCTGCTCCTATTTCTTATGTTCTTATGTTTAGAGGCAAGTGAAGGACACCCTTACATCTGTGAATAAGTAATTAAGTGTTTGAGGTAGTTCAAAAGTATATTGTGCCATGCTTTATTCTTGGAGTTCCCAGCTATGGAACCTTTTCCCTGATGTGTCCAACTCATTAATGTTTCTAAGGTGAGCAAACAACAGGAAGGGTTTCCTCAATGGAACTGATCAGCTGGGGAGGCTTTGATCTGTTACACTGAAGAACTCCAGCCATGGCCACCGAGTGACTGCTATTCAAAGCACTTTCTCTCTCAAAGAGTGCTTTCACTGCTTTACAAACGATTTCCAATTTCTTCAAAGTCACTTCACCTATCTAGACCACTCATTGTAAGAGTTGTACAGGTTTCTATGAGATTGCTCCCATTCCTCTAAACTCCAGTGAATATAATCCTAATCAATTCAATCTATCCTCACATATCAGTCCCACTGCCCCAGGAATCAGTCTGATAAACCATCACTGCACTCCCTCGATAGTAAAAACATCCTTCCTCAGATAAGGAGACCAAGCTGCACACAGGTGTGGTCTCACCAAGGCCCTTTATAATTTATAAAGGCATCCCTGCTCCTATATTGAATCCTGTTGCTATGAAGACCAATATACCATTTGCCTTCTTCACTGCCTGCTACACCTGCATGCTTACTTTCAGTGACTGGTGTACAAGGACACACAGGTCAAGTTGCACATTCCTGTCTCTCAGAATTATTCAGAAATATTCCTGTTTTTGCTACCAAACTGGATAACCTCACATTTATTCTCATTGCATTGCATCTGTCAAGCATTTGCCCACTCATTCATCTTATCCAGATCACACAGAAGCATCTCTGCATCCTCCTCACAGTTGACCCTCCCATCCAGTCTTGGGTCATCTGTAAACTTTGAGAGATTACACTTCATTCCCTCGTTTATATCATTAATATATGTTGTGAAGAGCTGGAATTCTAGCACCGATCCCTGTGGTACCCAACTAGTCACTGCCTGACCCACTTATTCCTACTCATTGTTTATTTACCAACAATTTTCTATCCATCTCAATACACTACCCCCAATCCCATGCTTGTTAACTTTACATGCTAATCTCTTATGTGGGACGTTGTTGAAATTCTTCTGAAAGCCCAAATGAACCACATCCACTGGCTCCTCCTCATTAACTCTACCAGTTACATCCTCAAAGAATTCTAATACATTTGTCAAGCATTTTCCTTTTGTAAATCCACGCTGACTCTCTCTAATCCTGCCACTGTTTTCCAAGTGCTCTGCTATTATGTCTTTTATGATGGACTCCGGCATTTCCCCAACTACTTAGGTCAGGCTGACTGCTGTATAATTCCCTGTTTTCTCTCTACCTCCCTTTTTAAATAGTGGGGTTACATTAGCTATCTTCCACTCCAAAGCAAATATTCCAGAGTCTATTGAATTTTGAAAAATGACCACCAATACATTCACTATTTCTTGGCTACTTCCTTAGTAGATGTAGATTATCAGACACTGGGGATTTATCAGCCGTCAATTTCCTCAACACCATTTTCCTATTAATACTGATTTCCTTCAATTCCTTCCTCTCACTAAACCCAACATTTCCAGTACTTTATTTGTATCCTCCTTTGTGAGCAGAGAACCAAAGTATGTATTTAGTTGGTTAGCCATTTTTTTGTTCCCCATTATAAATTCCTCTGTTTCTGATTGTAAGGGACCTACATTTCTCTTCATCATTTGTTTTCTCTTCACATACCTCCAGACCAATCCTTTTCTCTTCACGTACATATTCCTTAATTGACTTATCTCTTCGCATCACTTACATTTGCATCTTTCTCTTTTCAGATACACAAAAAACAGCCACCTGGTGGCTCAGGGGTGGAACAGCAAGAGGTGAAAGAGCAGTAAGAAGCATTGAAGAAGACAGGCCATCCTATCTCCCACTCATTGTCACCAGCTCAGGAAACGAGAGAGGCAGGATCCTCATGTGGTGGGATCCCTGGGCGTGAGGTGGCTCAGCCCAGGCAGGGGGTAAGTATAGAAGGCAGCTCTCCAGTATGACGTTGCAAATGATGGCTGACGCCCCAGTAGCACAAGGAGAAGTCACCGAGCATCGGTGTGCTGCAACGGAAGCTCTGAAT